>NW_026596079.1:908470-1018617 GCF_907164565.1 Psammomys obesus | reverse complement strand
CCCCCCCCCCCCCCCCCCACGTTGTGACTCCTGGGTGTCCCTCTAGTCTAGCCCTCCGAGCCCTAGCCCTGCTACGGGCCTGACTGTTCTGGGCTGGAGAGAGCCACCGCAAGGTAAACGGGTGGTGGTCCATAGGCCCAGAGATGGAGCTCCCGGGGAGGGTGAAGGTGAGAAATACCAGACCTGCAGCATGGGGTTTGGGAAGGCTAGCAGCAGTTCATAGAGTTATACATGGCAGAGCAGTAGTCATAAATCCTAAGACGTTTGTTTTCCTTTTTAATCCCATTGGCTGATGTAATAAACGTACCTTTCCTAATTCTAGATGATTAAGATAAATATACATCCGGGGCTGAAGAGGTGGCTCAGTGGTTAAGAGCATTGGCTGCTCTTCCAGACGTTCTGAGTTCAATTCCCAACAACCGAATGGTGGCTCTATTAATGGGATCTGATGCTCTCTTCTTCTGTTATGAAGGCATACATCCAAATAGAGCACTCATGTACATAAGTAGATCTAAAAAAAAAAAAGAAAAGAAAAGAAAAAGAGAAAAATGGACCCAGTGAATCTGAAATTCTCTTTTTCTTTTCTTTTTCTTCTGAGACAGTGTTTCTCTGTATGGCTGTCCTAGACTCACTTTGTAGACCAGCCTGGCCTCAGACTCACAGAAATCTGCCTGCCTGTTTCCCAGAGTACTGGGATCACAGGCATGCGTCACCACGACCAGCAGGAATCTGAAATTTCTAATTTCTATAAAGCTCTAGCCCGGTATCTGAATCTAGCAAGCTTTTGAATTCACAAATCCTAGTCAACTAAATGTAAACTCTATCCATGGCTTGCACAGTTGTCATTAGGTGTAGGGATGAAATGTCTTGAAGGTGGGCTTCATTCCTATTGGGTGGGAGAAAAAATGATGTCCTGCCCTCTTACTTCAGTTCCCCAAACTCAGGCTTTTCTACCCCAGGCTGCTGCTGACCTCACTGATCCTGATTAACGACAAACCCAATGGAATGTTATGTCTGCACCAGGCCTTCCGGTGTGAGCAGGATTTATGCACCTGCAGTGTTCTAGGGGCACTTTCTGAGCCATAAATGTTACCCTAAAGGCCTGCCGCCCCATGCATCCTTTTCTACAATAATTTTATAAAGACAGAATTCACTTAACCACACAGTTAAACTTTTAAAGTATACAAAGTATATCCATATGTGTGTACAAACATTGACACAAACAACTTTAGAACACTCTCGTCCCTAAGAAGCAACTTCAGTCCTTCAGCGAGGCCACTCCATCCTCCATGCCCTTCCTGGGCGCTCCCAAATCTACCATCTTTTTGATGAGGTTACCTGCTTCAACACATCCTGTCATGTGCCCATCTGTGCAACTTGTTTCTTTTGCTCAGTAACGTTTTCAAGGTTTATCTGTAGTATGGGGTTTATGACGGAATGACATTTTGTTTATTTACCAGTTTGCAGGCATTTAGGTTGGAGTTGTTCCGTGTTTTCAGCTTTTATAAACAGTGCTGCTACAAGCATTTATATACGAGTTGGGGGGGAAGGTTGGTGGTGGAAGGGAGTACTGGAAATTGAATCCAGGGTCTCAAATGTACTAAGCAAGTTATGCCCCTGGCCCTTTGTGCAAGTAGTTTGGTATAGGTATGTCTCTTTCTTTGTTTTGTTTTGCTTAATCTATTCATCTACTCACAAGGCAAAAGAAGCAGAAACCAAAACCAAAACACAAAATGCATCTAAAAGGAGCCTTCTATCTTTTTAATTACACTTATTTATTTGGAGGGCCGTACGTGTGGAAGTCAAAGACTAAACTGTGAGAGTCAGTTCTATCCTCCCACCGTATGGGCGCCAGGAACTGAACTCAGATCATATTGCTTGGCTGCAAGCACGTTTACCTTTTCAGAGCTATCTTGTTGGCCCTAAGAATTTATTTTTCTAGCTGGCATTTGAAATAAATAGCTAACAAGTATCTCAAAGATCTTGGTGTAGTTTCTTTTGCTCTGGAGTCCTCATGAGACTATTTAAATGTTCCTTATTTCTTTCTTTGTTTGTTTATTTACATGTACAAATGTTTTGCCTGAATATAGGTTATGTGTACCACAAGGATGTTTGGTGCCCTTGGAAGTCAGACGAGGGCTTAGGATCCCCTGGATTGCCATGAGCCACCATGTGGGTGCTCGCAATCTGCAAGAGTGGAAAATGCTCTTAAGCACTGAGCCTCTCTCCTGCTCTGAGACTTTGTTTCTTGGAACTCAGCCGGGAGCACCAGTCATTATAGTCCCAAAGGCAGAAGTATTAATTAACCTTTTTCTGGTCATTCTGGTTTAAATGCAAATAGACAAATCATTTTTTAAAATATCATTTTAACTCATGACTGTTCTACTCCTCTTTTTTAAAGAAGTATTTACTTAAATACATACATTTTTGTATTACATATATATTGTGTCTGTCTAGGAGAGGGCATAACATACATATGGAGGTCAGAAAAAAAACAGATATTAAGTATTGTTAATTTCATTTATTAACATTTTATTATATTTTATTATATTCTTGCAGTTCATTGTATCCCTCAGTACTGATTCTTGTTTGAATAGATGTCTGATTCTTTATTTTACTTCCTCTGTCAGTCCTTTTAGAAAGTCTACTTAGAAAGTGATTATCAAAGAGCCCTTGATTTTAGCTGGCGGTAGGGGGTGAGGGAGGGGCGGGGGCGGGTTGAGCATTGGTGGCACACACCGTTAGTCCCTGCACTCACACTAGGGAGGCAGAGACAGGCGGATCTCTGTGAGTTCAGAGCCAGCCTGTTCTACAAAGTGAGTTCCAGGACAGCCAAGGCTATACAGAGAAACCCTGTCTTGCAAACAACAGAAAAGAAGGAAAGAAAGAAAAGAAAAAAAGGAAAGGAAAAGAAGAAAGGAAGGAAGGAAGGAAGGAAGGAAGGAAGGAAGGAAGGAAGGAAGAGAAATCGTTTAATTTGGCTTACAGATCCAAAGGGTTAGAGTCCATGATGGTGGAGCAAAGACAGAGTCAGGAACACCTGAGGCTTCACATCTCAAACAGCAAGCCAGAGGCAGAGAGCACACTGAGAATGGTGCAGGTCTTTTGAAACCTGAAAGCCTGTCCCCAGTGACACACTTCTTCCAACAGGGCCACACTTAATCCTTCCCAAAACTTCCACCAACTGGGAACCACACGCTCAAATGAGCCCGTGGGGCCCAGTCTCATTCAAAGACCTTTTAAATATCCCTTGTAGATGCACCAAGACCTTATAGAAATCTCACAAGGTGAGCATAGCCCCTATGTGGCATAGCAGTAACAGATACCAGGTGCTCAGTTCTGGGGGAAAGGGATATGGCTCTTTTGTTTGTTTGTTTGTTTGTTTTTGTTTTGGCTTTGGTTTTTTGAGACAAGATTTCTCTGTGTAACAGAGCCTTGGCTGTCCTGGACTCACTTTGTAGACCAGGCTGGCCTCAAACTCCCAGAAATTATGCCTGCCTCTGCCTCCCTACTGCTGGCATTAAAGGTGTGCTCCACCATGCCAAGCGGGCATGGCTCTTTTATTCAGGATCCTCTTCCCATATGCTCCTCACATCTTCCTCTGCCACTTGACAGCCCTTCTGGCCCAGTGGGGCTGCCTCATGCTGGTGTCTCCTGTTTGGCCACAGAGACCACCCATGATCTAGTGGTTTTGGATGACTTTCACATTAAAGTGACAGCTTGAGCTGTCACAACAAAAGCCATGTGGCTTGGCTGCTTTCAGGAAGTTCTTGCCAATCCATGACTTTGTAAACACATAGGTAGAGACGGTTTCTGGGGTCTTCAAATCATGAGAGGCTGGATTATGGCAGTTTATATATATTTTTTCCGTATCTCCATTCTTTCCCTATAATAATCATGTAGTGCTTTATAATAATAATAAAATGGAATTTTTCAAGGGCTACTGTGTAGCACAGCAATAGACTATCGTACATGCTTGATGTATGTATGATATCATACAAGCATGATGCCCTGGGTTCAATTACCAGCACCACAAAAAAAAATTAAGCTCATATTCAGGGCTAGAGAGATAACACAGAGGTTCAGATCACAGACTGCTCTGGTAGAGGGCCTGAGTTTGGTTCCTTACCCACACCACGAGGCTCACAACCACCTGTAACTTCAGTTCCAGAGCTTCTGAAGCCTCTGATATCATGGGTACCTGCGCGTGCGCACACACACACACACACACACACACACACACACACACACACAAATAAAATATTTTTGTTTATTTGTTTTGAGACAGGGTTTCTCTGTGTAGCCCTGGATGTCCTGGAACCTGCTCTGTAGACTAGGCTGGCCTGGAATTCAGATCGACCTGCCTCTGCCTCCCAGTGTTGGGATTAAAGTTGTGTCCCACTAAGCCAGGCTAGTGGGACAATCTTTTTAAAAGAGTAGATTCCAAAGTGTTTTTTTAAATGAGTTTTTTAAAGATGAATTTATTTTTATTTTATGTGCATAACTGTTTTGCCTTCATATATGTATCTGTGCACCAAATACATGCGGTGCCCACAGAATCCAGAAGGGGAGGGACATTACATCCCTGGGAACTGGAATTATAGACAGTTGTGAGACATCATTTGAGTACTGGGAATTTTACCCATGTCCTCTGGAAGAAGAGCCAGTGCTCTTAACCACTGAGCCATCAACCCAGCCCAGCAAAATCAAAAGTTTTTTGTTTTGGTTTTCATTACACGGTTGTAAAAACTATCCTGCACTCTGCCCCTTGTAGCAACTTGTCTTCAGTGGATTTCCCTCCCAAAAGTCATTAAGGGAAGTCTGCTCCAGGAGCCAAGAAGAATAGGATCTCAGCTCCATGCCCGTTCAGGAGTCCAAGAATAGCCAGCAGTGATTCTGGGCCTCTCTGAGTCTTTGCTATGTCCAGATAGCCTTCAACAACCTGCATCCCTACTCAGGTAGACTGTGTGTGGCCTTAGGCCACATGAGGCCCTGTTTTATTGACACGATGGCCATTGCAGGTCCTACCCAGGGGTCGGAGTTATACCTCTTCGAGGTTGAGACCAGGCTCTCTCCTCCTAGCAAAAGGCAGAGGGCCAAGTTAGCTGTCTGGGAATCCAACCACTAGGAGGCGCTCTTCTCCTGGTTGTGGGGTTGACAGCTCAGTGTAGAGACATAGGCAAAGCAGAGGCTGGAACATCCCATGGCTTGAAGGGCAAGCGGTCAGGTAAGAGTCTGGGAGTTCTGACTAGAGTGTTAGGGCGTGGCACAGAGTGCTCCTCTGGCTGCCCCATATATGCCCTTAGGCGAGGGTATCATCATCCAGACCACCTAAGAAACAGTGCTCAGAGGGCAAGTGAAACTAGCCAGCTCAGCACACAGACAGCTATCTTGGCCAGGCATGCTCCTGAGGGCCTCCCTCTTGCGTCTAATGGGGCTTCCTTAGGGTCTTAGTTCTCTTTCTGTGTCCACAGGAATACTCCTGCCCCCATCCCCGGCAGCGGCAAAGGAGCCAGGCATAGAAGACGTGGGAATGGTGGCGCTGGCCCCCCTGGCTGACGTGCTGAACGGCCCACAGTTCGGTCCTGCAGCAGGCTCCCTTGCGAACCCTCTGGCTGCCCCTTACAACCCACTGCTGACCGGCCAAATGCCCATGTCTCAGAACAATCAGTTTGCCGGCGTGGTGACATGCCCCCTGACCAGCTCCATTGCACTCTCCGCAGGGGCCAACCTGGCCAACTCTCTGGGCTTACCCTCCACTGGACCTCTGAACACTCATTTGACTAGTCCCATAGCTATGCCCCCTGGGACCACTCTGGCAAGCTCACTGGGCCTGGCCTCAACCGGCTCCCTGATGACAAGCAGCAGGCTGGCAGCCCCTATGGCTGTATCCCAGGGCAGTCCCCTCATGGCTCCCATGGAGGGCGCAGCGGCAGTGTCCCTGAACAGCACCCTGCTCTCCTCCACAGCTGCCCCTCTAGGTGTTTCTCAGAACACAGTGCCCAACCCCATAAACAATCTAGGGATGTCAGGTGCCCAAAGGGTAAGGCTGTCAGAGCCAACCCGAGGAAGCCTCTCTGGAGCCTCAGCCTCTGCAGGGCCAGCAGCCGCCACCAAAGGTAATTGGTGGAGGGTCGGGCATCAGGGCATCCTGAGTAGGCCGATTCCTGCTCCCATCCTGCCTCTAACCTCTCCTCTCATTTCCACTCCTCTACATCACCAGTCACCGGTGAGCACCCTCAGCCGACCCAGGACACAGATCCCCTCAACATGTTTATGGGTGCATCCCTCCAGACCTCCAACCCCACGAACACTATGGCCACACCCAATGCCACAGCATATTTTGCCAACTTGGATACTCGGACTCAGACTATTTCCCAGGGACAAATGATCCTCAATTCTGTCCCAAGCTCCCCAATAGGCTCCCCTGCCCCCAACGCTACCCCAATACCTATGGCCCAAGCTCCTGGAAACTATTCCCCTTTAAGAGCCACACGCTCCAACTCCCCCTCCAGGGTCCACCAATCCCCTACCCGCCCTGTGCCCAATCCCCATTCTTCTCCACGTAACCCCCACTCCCCAGCCCGCACCCCATCTTCTCTGGCTTCAGTCAATGACATCCGGGGTTCACGCACCTCGGAACAGTCTCGGAAGAGTATCCTGGAGATAGAGCGGAAGATGGCCCACCGAAAGTCTAGCAAGTTCCCTGACTGCCCCCGAGGTCAGTAACACCACGGAGGCTCAACGTGGGTCAGGTGTGTAACGGTCATCTCCCCCGTTACACACCTGAACTGCTACCAGTAGCCCTACCACTTCCTCACCTCATTGCTCAGCTGAGGCCCTCTGTCATCCCCAGACTCAAAGCAACTAGCCTGGGAGAGGCTAGTGGGGGAGATCGCCTTCCAGCTAGACCGAAGAATCCTGTCCAGCATCTTCCCAGAGCGTGTGCGTCTCTATGGCTTCACTGTCTCCAACATTCCAGAGAAGATCATCCAGGTGTGTGGCTATCCATCTCCTACACAGTGCCAGAGGGGCCTTCAGGGCTGGGGCAGAAACCTCAGCACTGAAGGACTAGGCGTCTAAGGGGGCTCTGAGACAGCGGGGAACCCAGGGCTCAGTGCAGGCAGCTGGCAATGGAAACCCGTGATCCAAACTCTCCAAACTCTCCTCCAGTGGGCAGGTGACATTCCTCCTCTGCCTCCTAGAGGACCTTTGGGATGGGAAGCACTAACCCCAGGGGCTGAAGCAGCAAACCTAAAGATTTCTATTGCCCTTTGCCTTCCCGGTCCCCAGTGCTCACTGGGAACTACAGGGAACACAAATCCTAGCGCTGGGAAGGTGGCAACATTGTTGCCAAAAGGCCTAACTCTCAGTCTAACGTGTGCTCAGTCTAACCCGTTCTCGGCCTATCCTTGCGTATAGGCCATCTGGGGGCTTCTCTTGGAGAAGGGGGAAATGTTGCCAGCTGCTTATTCTCTTAGGCCATCTTTGTGTATAAATTATACACACCTGCCAGCTGTGTAAGAATGACTTTTGATTACACAGGATACTTCTGAGCTTGCCTTCTCATTAGCAAAGTGTCCTTTTATTAGATGCCTTTTTTTTTTTTTTCCTTTTAAAGCAGGGTCTCACTGTGTAACCCTGAATGGCCTGGAACACTTTGTAACTAACCAGGCTGGCCTTGAACTTGCAGAGCTCTGCCTGCCTCTGCCTCACAGGTGCTGGGATTAAAGGCATATACCATCATGCCTAGTTTAGATGCCTAATGTTAATGTGTTCAAAACTGTCAGTCTTTGCTCTGTTGTTTGTACTGTCTCAGTTAAGAAGTCTTTCCCTAACTGGTTGATTGGTGGTGGCACACGCCTTTAAACCCAGCACTCAGCCGGCAGAGGCAGATGGATCTCTGTGAGTTCAAGGCCAGCCTGGTCTACAGAATGAGCCTCAGAATAATGAGGGCTACACAAAGAAATCCTATCTCAGGGAGAAAAAAGAAAAAAATCTTTCCCTAGCAGAAATTCTTGAAAGTATTTTTATTCCATAATCAACGTTTTCTCTTAAGGATTTAAAATTTGAGTTTTTAAAAATATTCAAGATATGTTTTTATTTTATCGTGTGTATGCATGTACAGGGAGTTGTCCATGGAGGCCAGATCTCAGTTGTGAGCTACATGGAGCAGGTGCTGAGAACCAAATTCTGGTCCTCTAGAAGAGCAGCAAGTGCTCTTAACTACTGAGCCATCTTTCCAGCCCCTAAAGTTTTGTTTTTGTTTTTTTGTTTGTTTCTGTTTTGAACCTTTGACTTCCATAAGTGATCGTGGTAGAAGTTATAAGGTGGGGAACGTCCTCTCTCAAGCATGATAACACCTGACTGCCTCCAGAGACCACCAGGACACTGAGCGCCCACTGCATTGGGGCGAGAGGGGCAGCCCCTGGGACTAAGAGACAACAAGAAAAATGACAAGGAAACAGAGGGCTGTGTGGATATGATGGCAGCAGAAAATGAACCTTTTTTTTTTTTTTTTTTTTTTTTTTTTTTTTTTTGAGGGGCACAGCCTACCTATGGACATCTCACAGGAGTTCACTACTGGGGCAGCCAGTGCAGCCTCTCAGAGCTCAGAGCTGCCAGGGAAAAAGGATGCCCAGTGCCTGCCAGTATCCCTCACAGATTTGCATCTATAAGGGTTGTCTGCTCAGGCCCCAGCCTCCTCCTCCATCTTCAAGGAGACACCCCCCTACCCTCAGTTACCTCTCAGATCCACATTAGGCACAAACTGCACCCGAACACAAACACACCTGTTTTCACAGAGAGATCCTTTATTAAGCAGGGAAGAAAAGTTAAAGTAGCTGCTTTTTGACTCAGGCGGAAAAACAGCAGCAAATGACGTTGCCGGTGTAATTTTTGTTTTTGTTTTAGAGACAGGGTTTCTCTGTGTAGTGGCCTTGGCTGTCCCCGGACTCGCTTTGTAGACCAGCCTGACCTCAAACTCACAGAGATCTGCCTGCCTCTGCCTCCCTGACGGCTGGGATTAAAGGCAGGCACCACCACTCCCAGCTGCAGGTATAAGTTTCAAGAAGAGAGAAAGGGGAGGGTCTGTGTTCAAATGGGCTAAGATCCGGTGGTGTGTTTTAGCAATCAGGTGATTGCTGGACTTCAATGCTCTGATAGATGGATCTTTGTAGTCAGCCTCAGGAAGAGTAATTGGCCAAATAAAGGAATAGACCTTGGTGGTTAGCTTTAGGAGTGTAATCTAATGGTGTTTAGTGAGGTAGGGGGAATGGGGGAGAAGGGCGAAGCCTGCTGGAGACATTCTCACCGTGCTGGAGCCTGGCCAGAGTCCCTTCACATTTACACTATGAAAGGACAGCAGTGTTCCTGGATGTCAGTGGACAGTCATCAGCCAAGAAAGCCAACCAAAAAGGGCCCGGTGACAGAGCAACGGAGACCACAAGATGCCAAGGGGTAGCTGGCATTATAAAGAAGGGCTTGGGCTATCACTCAGGTTGAGGAGCACTTGACTGACATGCTGAAGCCCTGGATTTTATCCCAGCACCCGAGCCAGGCTCCTCCTTGTTCTCTTGTATTGTCTCAGATCTTTCTTTTTCTGCTTGTTTGAGGATATGGCCATCAAGTTCCAGAGAGAGAAAAAAAAAAAAAAAAGGCCCAAATTTTAAGATTATGGATGGATTAAACGGATAATTTCTAGATTACACACTTTTTGAAACAGGGTCGGTCACATGTAGCCCGGGCTGGCCTTAAATTCACTCTGTAGTCAAGGATGATCTTAAAACTTCTGATCCTCCTGCCTCTGCCTCCAAGTACTGGGGTTAGAGGTGGGTCCCACCATGCCTGGACTTCTCATCGCAATGTGCTTGCCATTTCCGCCCTAGAGCCTCCGGCATCTCTTTCAGTCTGGTTTCACTTCCATCAGCAGTGTTCCAGACACTCTCCTTCCTCTTGAGGAGAGCGCCGCTGAAACCCAGCCGCAGACAAAGTGGCCTTCTGGAGCCGGGCGGACACCCAGCCATATCCCTCTGTGGAGCCTTCCAGGTCAACTAGTGTGCTCACATTTGGAAACCATAAATTTACCTCCTGGCTTTGAGGGTATCCACCCACCTGGCTGGGCCTTGGGTTGAGTTGTACCTGCGTCTGATTCCGCTTTGACCAAACTTTTATTTCCCCTTTTCAATACCCAAGGATTTCCTATACCTCAGGATCAGAGTGGTTAGAATGCCTAATTCTACCCAGACCTACTGTACAGGTTTAGTGGGTTGAAACTTTAATGGAGATTTTTGATTGACAAGGACCCTGACTTCCCGCTGAAGCTGGCTGTCTTTTTTATGAGATCATGCAGTTACGCTATTTCGGTTCGGGTTGGCTTTTTTGTTAGTTTTTTTTTTTTTTTTTTTTTTTTTGGGGGGGGGGGAAGGGATGTTTTTTTCTTTTGTCTTTCTCATTGTGTACCTGGCTGCCTCAGGCTTGCAGTATATAGCCCAGGCTGGCCTAACCACTTACAGTGCTCTCCTTCAGCCTCTGCCTTCTGATTACACAGATTACAGGCACATATCCTTATGTTCGGTACCATTGTGTCTTTTTTTTTTTTTTTCCTAAGTTTTATCTGTATTTTTATGTATGGGGCAGCGGTGGTGGTGGTGGCCGATGTATGTAAGTTTAAGTGCCTGAAGAGGCCAGAGGTATTTGA
This sequence comes from Psammomys obesus, assembly GCF_907164565.1. NCBI lineage: Eukaryota > Metazoa > Chordata > Mammalia > Rodentia > Muridae > Psammomys > Psammomys obesus. The sequence continues at coordinate 1,007,918 of NW_026596079.1, read as the reverse complement.
TCTTCAGGAGCTCGAGTTACAGGTAGTTGTGAGCTACCCCACAACATAGATACTGGGAGCTGAACTTTGGTCCTCAGCAACAACAGTACGTGCTTTTAAAAGCTGAGCCATCTCTCCAGCCCAGTTACACTGGGCTTCTAAACCCAACTGAAAGTTTATAATTTTAAAGCCAACTAAAAGTGCTCCTGGCGCCCCCAGTTCTTCCTACCCAGTTTTGAGGAACTTTGTGGAAGATGTTTGAGGTGCCTTTCTTCTTAGCACCCTAATTCTAGGGGCCTCGAGTTCAACCTTGTCCGTGTGAGAGTGACTAGAGCCACGTGATGGTGGGAAGTAGTGCCTTGACTACCACTTGATGGTCCTGAGGATGATTTCACTTTTACACGCTCATTCGGGATCCAAACTACCCTCAGTACCCAAGATGTCTTGGGCATCTAATGGCCTATATGTCATCTTTATTTTTTTGTAATAGTCATATTGTTTTTCTAGGCAGCTATTTATGATAATTTTTTTTGTCTTGACATGCAACTGAAGTAAGCCTCATACCTATGGTTCCCCCACCTCGACTTCCTGAGGATGCCCAGCTTCTGTGTCCTTTTATTTTTGTGTATTTTGGTGGTTGAGACAAGTTCTTGTTAAGCAGCCTATCTGGCCTGGAACCGAGACTAGTCTCAAAACTTGCTGCGATCCACCACCCCCTCCTCCTGAAGGTTGGGGTGACAAGGGTGTGCTGTGCCTAGAGAACAAGTGAACAAATGATTTCTGAGACAAAGCCTTGATTTCTATGCATCTCTTCTTGAACTCATACTATGCAGCCAAGACCATGTAACCTGTCTCAGTCTCTCTAGTGATATAATCATAGGCACGAGCCATGACGTCCACCTGTTCTTTTAATGTTTAAGATATTGGGCTGGAGAGATGGTTCCATGTCTAAGCGCAGGTACTGCCCTCCCAGAGGACCTAAGTTCAATTCTCAGAATCCATATCTGGTGACTCACAACCACCTATAACTCCTACTCCAAGGGCTTCCAAAATCCCCAGCCTATGTGGGACCCTGCGTTCATGAGCACATACCCACACACTGACACATACATATAATTAAAAGTAATATGAAATATTTTATTATCTTTTAAATTAAGAAATATTAACTATATCTCACAAATATTGATAGATGAAACTTGATACATAAAAACCTGTGTAGTTTAGCTGGTTACAGCAGTTGCCTGGCGGTACTACGTAGACCAGATGTGGTGCTACAAGCCTTCAATCCCGGAACACAGAATGCAGAACTTGGAGGAGCAGGACCTCAACGTGTCACACAAGTTCATAACAAGTTCAGGGTCAGCCTCGGCCACATAAGAGTCTGTCTCCAAAGGGGGGTGGGGTGGGGAACTAAACAAGAATGAAATATGAAATTAAACCTCTTAATGGAGTGTCATATATGATGACACATAGACACAGGTTACACATACCTTTCTACTGAGATCTTTTTGCTTTTCTTTTTAAAAATATTTGTGTGTGTATGTTGTGTGTGTGTGTGTGTGTGTGTGCTCACATGTATCTGTGTGTCTGAGTGCAGGCACCTTTGAGATTACAGGTCAGATTCCCCCGGAGCTGGAGCTGGAAGTTATGAGTCACCCTGACATGGGTGCTGGGATCCAAACTCAAATCCATTCTTCCTCCTCCTCCTCCTCCTCTTCCTCATCTTCTCCATCATCTTCTTCTGAACTTGGTGTCACACCCAGGGCCTTGTGTAAAGGCCAGGGTTCTACCAAATCTCAGTTCTTTCCTCCTCACAGATTACGGCGGCTTCGTCTTTTTGCAAAGTATTCAGAGCGGCAGGTCACGCAGGCAACCTTTCCTGTGTCTGTGTGTCAAGAACACTAGTCTCCTCACCGCGCTCCCTCCTACCCGACAGGTTTGCCCTCTGAGGCAAATCATCCAGTGTGCTAGGTTGCAGACAACAACTGATTTATTAGATACGATTAGATAGATTTATTAGATTAGATAAGATAGGATAAGAAAACATTATGGTATTAATTAAGGTCCTCAGCTCCAGGAAGGACACAAAATGGGGTTTGCTATACTGCCCAGGAAAACACCAAAACACCAAGGGACTCTCCCAGTGGACATACCATGGGTGCCAGTCCCAAGACAAGCAGATAGATGCCCACTCCTGGTGTCTCTAGTTGAGCACAGTTGTCCCCGACGAGCCATGTCCATAGCACTCCCCAGAGACCTGCCCACCTTCCGTGGGCGGGTGCCTCCTCCCACACGGAAGTCGCACCTGCCCGTCCGTAGCCACTTGCTTGGTAGAAATGTAGGTACCTTGACTACATTGGGGGTGTTGGGAAAGGTGGTGTTCGGGGAGACCTTCTGTCCTGTTGGAACAGTGCCTATTGCTCCGGGTTAAGAGCTTTCCATTTGCTCTTGGGAGAGGGTGCAGCCTCTGGGGTCAGGCCACGTGGATGGATGAGGAGCTCCCTGTTCCCACCCTGGAGGCCATACTCCCTGTCCTCTATCCCCGATGGCTTTGTGCTAATCCCTTATGTCTGGTGGACGGAACAAACAATGGGATAGCTGTCTCTAGAAGCTTTGGGGGGCCCCTGGGCCTGCCTGAATTATTATTATTATTTTTGTGTGCCTTGACCTCAGGCTCAGCCCTCTGGACCCCTCGGGCACCACACAGCTTCTCCTCCCTTAGCCTCCTCTTAGCAACCCTTAACAATTTCCTTCCCTTGGCCTCCCTTGCCCCTGTTCTTCCTGCCTGCCTGGGAGCCAGAGTAGTGTGAGAGGTCCCTGATGGCCACTCTCCCAACAGGCCTCCGTAAACCTCAGTAACCACAAGCTGGATGAGGACCTGTGCCACACCCTCACGCAGCGCTATGTGAACATCATGAACAGGCTTCAGAGTCTGGGCTACAATGGAAGGGTGCATCCTGCACTGACGGAACAGCTGGTGAATGCGTATGGCATTTTGCGGGAGCGGCCTGAGCTGGCAGCATCCGAAGGTGGCTCCTACACTGTGGACTTCTTGCAGCGTGTGCTGGTGGAGACTGTGCACCCCAGCATGCTCACTGATGCCCTCCTGCTGCTCTCCTGCCTCAACCAGCTGTCCCACGATGATGGCAAGCCCATGTTCATCTGGTAACACCGGTGCCGGCTGGCCCAGGCTCACGTCCCCCTGTAGGCCATTGTGCATGGCCATTAAAGTTTCCCACAGACGCCAGTCATCGGGCCCATGCCACACCTTCCTGTTCCCGTGGGGTGCCTCACCAGGTGCCTTCAGTCTTGGCAGCCCTAAAGGGCTGCATTCACATCACAGCCCCCTGCAGAGACAGCCCAACTAGATCAAGGCTCAGACACTGTCTTTCTGAAGGAATTGAATGGGAGGCCCCACGTTCCCTCACGTTCTGGGAGGTGGCATAACTTAAGAGCAAAAAGAGGTGAAGGAATGGCACAGAAACCCAGAGGAAGGCCCCTGTGCTAAGCAGAGCAAGGGGATGGAGGTGGGGCTTCTGGGACCTTGGGAACAGCACAGGAGAGGACAGTAAGCCATGGGACACCTCATCCAAACCTGGGCAGGGGAGCCAGGGAGCTGGCAGCCCCTTGCAAAGATGTCTAAAGTCTGGGAGGATCGTGGGTCTTATCTAAGCACGGGGGATTCAGAGCTGGCCAGAGAATAAAGAACATTGGTTGGAGTTGGAGAAGCAGGACCGGGTAGAGAGAGGAAGGGACCGGGGCTCACAGGAAGTGCTGGAATCATTGTGTAGACTGGAAGAACATAGACCAAAACGGGGTCGTTTCCTAAGGGCAGTGTGGAAAAGCCCACACTTTTGTACAGCAACTTGGTACAGGTGCCTGGGCAGTGAGAAGAAGGAAAAGAATAAAAGAGCCAGGAACCTAGAGAACTAGTGCCTGCCAGTCAAGAAACAGAAGAGCCTTGGTGTCTGAATTTAAACAAGAATCCATCAGTACCAATAAAAATTCCAGGAAGAGAGAGGTGTGGGGTGTGCTGGAGTCCTTCAGCGGGGATACCCTCAGAGCTTGTCCCCTTCTGCCTTGACCACCCAGGTCATTAGTACTTGCCTCATCAAAAGTGTCTCCACAACCCAGGCAGCCTGGGTTGAAGATAGGTAGGCCAAACAAACCTGATGGGCAGCTTAAAGAGATACATCAGGATGGATGCTAGCTCATGGCTGGAATCATGGAGGCAGCCCCATAACGGGAGCAGAGAAAAGTCTGTGAAGGTCAAGGGACAATATAAGAACCTCCAGTCGAGCTGGGCAGTGGTGGCGCACACCCTTGATCCCAGCACCTGGGAGGCGGAGGCTGATGAATCTCTGTGAGTTCGAGGCTAGCCTGGTCTACAGAGCGAGTTCCAGGACAGCCAGGGCTACACAGAGAAACCCTGTCTCAAAAAAGATAAATAAATAAAAGCCAACAAAACCCCTGAAGTCTGTTAGAGGGCTCACAGAACGGGGAACTTCTTTTACCTGTGTGGGAATGCTGCCTCAAACTGTAGGCGTAAAGGTCCCTTATCCTGGCTCGGAGTTCCTTAGTCATAGCCTTTGCAGGTCATTTGGTGTTGTCTTTGCACTCGGGCGCCGAGCACCCGGTTGAGAGTCTGCGGTGCACCGACCGCTGTGTAGCTAGATTGTAAAGTTTGTTGGAGGGGTGGGGAAGGCCAGGAAAAAGGCGGGACTCTAACGTTTCCAAGCCCTAAGTGGCGCAAAGGAGGAGCTTGGGCGGTGTTGTGAAGCTCCGGTCCTTTCTTTTCACCCCCCAACGGCTACAAAAGTTCTGGGTGGGTGGGGCCAATGTTCAGCACTCAGGCTCGCGGGGCACAGGGCGCTACCTGTACGCACAGTGCGTGCCACTTGGTCTTAACCTCCTGCAGCTCGTGTGGACTCTTAAGGATTCAACTCTCACGCTGGAAACCTATGAGTACCCCAGACGTTTCGCAGCGAAGGAGCCCTGTGCGCCATGAATCTTCACCCGACTGGCCCCCGACACCCGACGCCCTGAGGCCTTCAGCCTTCCCGCACCCCGTGCTGCAAGCCCTCTACAGCTTATCTCGTATGCTGCTCTTCCCGGCCTACTGGTCTCTGGACCAGCTGCTAGGCTGCTGGGCACCAACGGTGCAACCCAGCAGCTTAGGTTGGCTCAAAACCCTAGCAGGAAGTGGGGCGGCGTTGCTATCGCTGGTGGTAGTCGGCCTACCCATGGCTCTGTTCGGCTTGGTGCTCTGGCTGCCCCTGCAGGTCTGGCGCCGCCCCTTCTGCTATCAGCCTCCTCCGGCAAACTGGGTGTGGCCACAGCCCTGGCACCCGCCTGCTGAGCGCGTGCGCTGCTTTGTCTTTCTCACTGCTAACCTGTGCCTGCTCCCTGACGGGCTGGCACGCTTCAGCAACCTGTCGCACAGCCAGCAGCGTGCGGAGGCCATTGGCGCCGTATTGCTAGGTAGCCTTCAAAAGTCAGAGTATGGGGTTACCGGGTGCAGCCAGCCGCTGCCCGAGGGGCCTGACGGTGTGCTGAGGGCCACAATACCTATGGATTTGGACTTCGTGTGCCTCCAGGAAGTCTTCGACCTCCGCGCAGCTCGTCGTCTTGTGCACATCCTGGTGCCAAACCTGGGCCCGGTGCTATACGATGTGGGCACGTTTGGCTTGGTGTCTGGGCCGTACATCAAGCTACTGGGTAGTGGGCTCCTGCTGGCCTCGCGCTACCCGCTGCTGCGTGCTACCTTCCGTTGCTTTCCTAACGCTCGTCGCGAGGACGCCATGGCCTCCAAAGGTCTATTATCTGCCCAGGTACTAACCCAGGATGCAGTGAGCCCTAGCACGGAGAGGGTGAGCAGTGGGTTTAACCAGCAAGGAAAACTGCAACTGTGGGTGGTGTTGCAGGCGCAGCTAGGCATCCTGGATGGGCGCCGCATCGTGGGATACCTTCACTCTACACACTTGCAGGCGCCCCGTGGTGAGCCCTGCAAGGGGGTGGGGGTTGTTGGGATGTGGGCGGCCCCTCTTCTCTCCTCAGAAGGTCCCAAACCTCGCCAACACCTTCGTTCCTGTCTCAGTGTTCTCTGCCCCAGACATCCCAAGAAACGCCTGGGTGGGTTTACTGATCAGGCTGACCTGGGTGCTGTCTTGCATTCCCCACTCTGGGCTAAGCCAACCCTACTCCCCTTTTTAGAGGATGGGCATATTCGGTGCAAACAGATGGCGCTGCTCCTGGAATGGGCGAAGGAGTTTGAGGCTGAGAGCCTCCAGAGCGGTGAGACCGTAGCCTTCAGCGTCGTCCTGGGAGATCTGAATTTCGACAACTCCTCACAAAGTGAGAAGCCGGGGCAGGTGGAGCCAAGAGACCCAGCTCTGCCTGCTTAGACACGGTTTTCCTCCACAGTTCACGCCAAGGAGCAGGGGCATAAACTCTTCAGGCGTTTCCAGGATCCCTGTCGGCTGGGCACCTGCAAGGAGCAGCCCTGGGCCTTGGGTACTGCTGCTGTGGAGGAGGGGAGAGCTGGTGGCGGCATGCCCCTCACCAAGGCTGCCTGCCATTGATTCCGCTCTCCCTGGACTCCACAGGGACAATCTTGAGAACTTCCACGCTGCACCACTCCATTGCCAGCTCCCCAGAGATGCTTCGGGAGTAAGTGGCATCCCTGAGCCCAGGCACTGCTGGGCAGCTCAGCCTGGAGGAACTGCCCTATCCTCAGTCATGCTGTCCCTCTCCTAGGGCCCTGGAGGAGGAAAAAGGGCGACGCCTCTACCTGGCAGGAGCCCCTAATAGAAGGCGCTCAGGTACATCCTGGAAGGGCCGGCGTCTGGACTATATCATCTATCGGGGAATGCCTGGGAGTCCCCTGAGTCCGGTAAGTGCCTGAGCTCTGGGGATGGGGCTTGCTCAAACTGAAAGCTGCTCTCAACTTGATTTCTGCCCCTCCCCCACAGGAGGTGGAGCAGGTGACCTTCAGTACTGCCCTGGCGGGGCTCACAGACCACTTGGCTGTGGGCCTGAAGCTTCAAGTTGTGTGCTCCTGAGAGCACAGACAAGGGGACAAGCGAGAGAGACCACCACGAGGAGCCGGGATCAATAACCGTGTGACTCAACAGATCTTTATTGTGGGGCACTCACACAGCTTCCTGGGCACGGCGGTACTCATATACACTGCCCCGCTCAAGGAAAGCCGGAAAGAGCGGGGGCGAGCCTGGTGGGGGCGCTGGGTCCTCTGGGTCTCCATAGCCCCCACCGCCAGGCGTGTGAAGGCAGAAAACGTCCTGTGAAGAGCAGGTTCAACACACGTGTGGGCCTTGTCCCAGTAGGACATAATCAGGGTGGTACCCTATTTCCGTTAGGGAGCCAAATTAAATTTTTATCTCTATTTAACCACACAGGTTGCATCTCTTACCCCGGGGTACACGGTCACAGATGTCTTCCCGCCCAAATTCACCGTTCGCCCGTCCTTTCTGATTAGGAGGTTTAAGCCCCGCTCACCAGGCTCTCCCCCTATGGGAGGAGAAAGCAAGGAGCTGTGTGGGCCGAGGGTGGGAGAGGGAGGGAGATGGGGTTCAGAGGTGGCAGGAGGCTGGGAAGGGCTGGAGGCTGGGAAGGGCTGGGGATCACCCACCGTGGAGGCCGTAGGGCTGGAAAGCACGGCGCTCAGTCAGCACTGACAACACCGCCTCTTCCCGAAAGACCAGCTCTCGGATTACGCCATCACCTCCCCGGAAGCGGCCTCGGCCCCCAGATCCTGGCCTCAGCTCAAAACGGCGCAGGATAACTGGATACCTGCGCAGGTGAAGGGCACAGCGGGAGGATGAGCTCGGTCTTGCCTCCCAGTTCACTGGCCCAGCACCTGGGGTGCTCAGCTCACCGGCTCTCCAGGATCTCCGGGTCTGTGATGCGTGTGTTGGTCATGTGACTGTGTATGCCGCTGCGCCCGTGCCAGCCAGGTCCCGCACCGGCACCACCAGCCACTGTCTCATAGTAGCCCATACGGGCATTTCCCAGGGTCACATTGTTCATGCAGCCCTGACAGAGGCAGATAACAGCATTTGGTTAGTGTGGGCGACTATCCCGCCCCCTCCCCCCCTCCCCGAGCTGTTTTCCAGCAGCCTCCAGACCTGTGTCCACTTCGACCCACCACACCTGGGAGGCTGAACAGGCCCCAAAAGCCCCCAGAATGACGTCTACTACTCGCTGAGATGTGAGCACGTTTCCGCCGACCACCGCCGCCTCTGGGGATGGGTCCAATATGGAGCCTTTGGGAATGATTACATGCACAGGAGCCAGGCAACCCTAGTGGGGGAATTAAGGTGATTAAGGCTGGGTACTACCCAGGTTCAGATAAGGATCCTACCACCTCAGGCTCCGTTCATATCGGGCTGCCTTTGTCTTCAGTCAAACCACAGGGTGACCCCAGATTGGGGGCTATCTGTCTACCTCATGGCACACCCCTACAAACCTGGTTCAGTGGGATGTCACGGCCCACTAGACAGCGCAAGCAATAGATGAGAGCAGACAGCGTTATGGCTCGAGGCGCGTTGAGATTGCCAAACACCTCAGACCCCGAGCCGCTGAAGTCAAATACAGCACTGCCCTACCCATGGGGGGGAAAGGTATGGCTATCAGCAACAGGCCAGAGGCCAGGGCCAGTGCTCTCCCCCACCTCCCTCACAAACCAACCTGACTCAGGTTGATCTGAACGTGCAGGCGGATGGGCGAGCCGTCATCCATGTGGTCCTCTGCAGACACCTCCAGGGGTAGGCCTCGGGCCTTCCGTGAGGATCCAAAAGCCCGAAGCATGTCTCGTACTGCCAGTTCAGCGTTTGCCTAGCAGAAATAAGGTTCAGCCCAGCCATGCCACCTGCAGGGTGGCCCAGCTACCTTGGAGCACAACACTGCCCACATTGCATTGCCTCCTGTTCCCAGGCCTACCTGAATATGGCCCATATAAGCTTGTACCACATCCAAGCCATACTGCCCAATCAGCTCTCCCACCAGCTGGATGCCCTTCTGGTTGGCTGCCACCTGGGCACGAAGATCCGACAGGTTGTCATGCAGGTTCCTGGTTCCGCTACAGCCAGGGATCTTGCCTGGTGCCCGCAGGGCCTCTGTCACAGCTGGATGGACAGGGTCACAACTGAGCCACCTTCCATGCCCCCAGGAACAGGTCCCTGTGCCTGCCTGTTCCACAACTACAACAGGAACACCGGGTACTGGGAGTTCCCTATTGACCTTTCAATGACATCACACACACACACACACTCTCCCGCTTGCAAAGCCCTGGACTCTGAAGACTGTAGGCTCCATCCTTCCACTGAGCCCTTTTCTGCCACCCAGCTTCTGGAGCACCTTTGGCAAGCAGCTGGGCCAATGACCTCAATGGAGCTGGAGGTGGCTTGGGAGAGGGTGGGTTCATCCCTCAAACAAGCTCATCCATCTGCCTTCTCTAGGCTCCCTCTACATCCCTGCCACATGCCCCACATGGACCTTGACCTGTCTACTGTCAAGGCAAGCTGATCAGCTTGCCACTCCCACCAGCCTCCAAGTACTTCAAGAACGCAAGGCACCACAGGGCTGAGATACGAATGGCTCAGCAGTTAAAGAGCACTTGACGCTCTTGAGGAGGGTCCAGCACAGGTTTCCAGCCCCCACACAAGGGGGATCATAACTACCTGTAACTCCAGTCCCCGAGGATATTATGGTCTACTCTGGTCTCCAAGAACACCTGCATACACACGGTGTACACGCATAGAGACTATCAAGGACCTGTCAGTCCTGGCCTCTTCCTGCAGCTTCCTACATCTCGACTGAAGTTCCCCTCCCACTCCTCTAAGCCATATAGTCCAGAGACTATACCACACCTGGGAAAACACCCCCGCTTTCCAGTATGGGTTATGGTCTTCTCTGAGGTCTACTGGCTGCTTGTACCCTCAGCCATGTGTGTATACTTCTGTCTCCATGGTCCACCTCAGTTCCCAATGATCAGCGTATTCTATCAGGGTCTATGGGTTGCCCTGTACCATGGCCTCATCACCTCAACTCCAGGATGCATTTTTGGGCTCTCATACCCCTGTGACCACAGAGCAAGGCTGTCTTTTTCCAGAGCCTTCACCTTGCTTGCAGCTGCTCTAAACTGCTCAAAGCAAAACCTCCATCCTGTAGCTATCAAGCCTGACCCCGCAATCTCCAGACTGAATCAGCTTTAGTTCCCGAACACTTCCTTCCGTCCAGGTATCCACCTGGATACCCACTGTCTCTGAGGGCAACTGCAGCTGTCACACCTGACCAGTCTGTCCACCCTGAGGGTTGCTCTGCTGGTAGGTGTGCAAGCTGATCAGCTTGCTCCTGCTGCTCCACTGCGCAGCAACTGAGACCCAGACCCAGACAGCTCCCTGGGATCCTGCAGCAGTGGCCAACCTTGAAACTACCTCTTCTCTGCCTTCTGTTCCCTTGGGTGTTCTTGGCTGACTCCCCACCCCGAAATCATCTTCTAGGAGGCCATCTCCAGTCCAGATATAAGTCATCTCAAGCCCTTCTGCATCTGAGGCAATTTACAACTGCCCTGAGAGGTCACCACTTGTCTCTCCCAAGGCTCAAGGCAGGCCTGAGCTGATACCATCAGGATAGATCAACTGTGTATCTGGATCCTAGCCAGCCTGGGTCCTGGTAGCAGCCATGAATCCCTGCCTACCAAATCCTCACTGTGACCCTTCTCCAGCTCACCCTCTTCCTGGAAGACGCCTCCTTGGACCAGTTTGAAGGACAGAAAAACGGCACCCTCCTGTTGCAGTGTGGTAGAGTGAGGAGGCATAGAGCCCGGCGTGATACCTCCAATGTCTGCATGGTGCCCACGGCTAGCCACATAGAACACAGGCCGTGTCTGGCCTGGCCAAAACACCTAAGGTGTGAACAGCAACAGTCAGCAGCACCAGAAACCTCTGTCGCCCTAACAGTACCCAAGGTAGCATCCCTCACCGGTGTGATGACAGTCAGGTCTGGAAGGTGGCTGCCCCCTGCACTGGGATGGTTGCTAAGCAGCACGTCACCAGGATGGAGGTCAGCTCCTAAGTGCTGAATCTGAAACCAGGAGGACACATACAGAGTGGGAAAGGGAGACGAGGTCATAGGACAAGGGAGGGGGCAGGAGGTAGAGGTTCACCACACCTGGAACTGTACAGTCTCCTGCATGGCACCCAGGTGCACAGGAATGTGGGGGGCATTGGAGACCAGGCCCCCATCCGGACCAAAGAGGGCACAGGAGAAGTCGAGGCGTTCCTTGATGTTGGTGGAGATGGCTGTGCGCTGTAGGATGCGGCCCATCTGCTCTGGGGGCACAGAGTGGCCAGGTGGCCCCATTACCCACACGCATAGCCCCAAGAAGAAGACACAGGACCCACGATGTCAAGGCCTCCTGGGCTCAAACCAAGACCCAGCAGCTTTTCCTGAACCCCAGGGACCAGGCAGCATGGCCTCTTAAGCAGTAAAGCTGCAGCAGGTGTACGGCAGCTTATGGAAAGAATATTCCCTTTCCAGCCTACCTGGGGTCTCGCTCCAATTTCCCTCCCTGACTAGTGCAGTGAGAACCTGGTCCCCAAGCACAGACCCCTGGGATCCTGAAAGCCTATTGCCTGACCATGAACAGATGAGCTCACAGGGAATGCCTGTTCTATCCCTACATAGCTGAAGATCAAATGGCTCTTGATGAGAAGCGGAACGGCCTTCTTGCACCATGGGGTATAGTTTCAGAGTCAAGACCACACTCCCCACCCCACCATCAGTAAGGACCCTGCCCTTCCCCTGGGTACACACCTGGCAGTTTACTGCATATAACAAGAGCAACTGATGTTAGCTACCCCACTTGTCTGTACCTTTGCCTAGCGTGCAACCCCTCCCAACCCCGTGACCTACATCATACATGCCAGCCCTGTAAGGAAGACAGCAGCGTCCACTCACCAGCAATGCTCATGAAGCGGTGTGAGAAAATCGACAGCTGGATGGGGTCAAGCTTGGTGCCTGCCACGCTAGGAGGCTCAGCCCCCACGGATATGCGGATGTCCCCTGTCTTAGTCACCTCTGCTTGACAACCTGGTTCTACAAGGATGGTGCTGGGGGCAGGGGACACAGAGGAGCTACAAGAAGGCTGGCCCCAATCTCCCCCCCCCAACCACAGATGTTACTGCTCCGTGCACGGAGATACCCCACTGAATGAACCTCTGCAAGCCCTGGGCCGGGGGACCTGCTGCGGAGGGCACCGTGATAATCCCTCCAAGGGTATACCCACCCAGGCTTACCTGTTGTTGTCGATGATGAGGCAGGGCCCCTGGAGCTGGTGCCCATAGCCTAGCTCTCCTAAAAGGTACACGGGGGTCTCCTGATAACCCCCCTCAAAGTAGCACTGGGTTACCTGCAGAGGGTGTGGAATGAGCTGGGCTCCTAGATTTTTTTTTTCTTGAGCCCCCTCAACATGTCTGAACCTCCCCATCAATTCCTGTCCCCAGGTCCTGAGAATGTAGGTGGACCGGCACAGCAAGGCTTCCAACCTTGTCCACGCGGGGAGGTCCAGTCTGGGGCCTGCGGGTGTCCTCCAGCAGAAGTCCACTGCGGCCGGTCCCCCTCACCCGCACGTCGTCTACGACCACCGGCCGCTCGGGAATGATGAAGCCAAACTCTCTCATGTACCTGCACCCACCCGTCCAAGGGAGCAATCAGAACAAAGCAACCTGGCTAGCAGGCCACAGGCTGGAGTCGCAGGAGGGCACCCCTATACCTCTCAACGAACGCTGCTCCAAAGTCACCAGCGCGGGGTGAGCGGGCCGTTGCCGGATGCTGTTGGGCAGACACCATGAGGGCACAGTCAGTGCCTTGGTATCGAAGATGCAGGAAGCTCTCAGTGCTGATCTGAGACCTGCAGGGAGCAGATTGGGGAACTCACCCAGTGCCTTCTGAAGGTGCCTTTCCCACTTCCTCAGGCACTCTCAAGACCATTGCCCTGAAGACCCAGGAACATTTGGGAAGTCATCCAGTGGTACACCACCAAAGGGGTGGTAGAGATAAAGCCAGCCCTATGTTCAGTGATCCATGAGTCTACCTAGGGAAGCCTTGGGCCAGCAAGGCATCCACACACTGCCCCTCCAGGTGGCACAGTCTCTGGTCCAGTTGCACAAAGGTTTCAGGTGTGTAAGGCAGGGAACAGGGCTCCTGTGCTTCATGAACCACATCTGCCAAGGCCAGTCCCAGCGCTGACAGCAGCCCACTGTGCCTGCGGAAACGGGAGGCACAGCAGTGTGGGGACACTCCCCAAAGCCAACTCCCTCAACCAAGGCCACATGCCCATAAGCAGACCCACCTGTGAATATGCACAGTGTCCATACCGAGGGCCCGGGCAATGGCACAAGCGTGTTGCCCACCGGCTCCTCCAAAGCAGGCCAGTATGTGGGCAGAGGGGTCATGGCCTCGTGCCTGGTGATTCAGGAAGGGTCAATAGTCTTTTGTACCCTGGACAGCTTCCCACCCTGTCCCATTTCTGTTGGGCTGAGAGAGAGTATGGGAATAGAGCTAGAACAGACAGGTGATGGCGGGCCAAGGGGGACATACCTGTGTGAGAGCACGAATAGGCCGGCACATGGCTTCATTGGCAACACGCACAAACCCCATGGCCACCTCCTCCAGACTCAGCGGAGAAGCTGGGCAGGGTCCATTGGTCAAGAAGCTGTTGACCTCAGTGGCCACAGCCTCTAGTGCCTTTCGGGAAGCCTCTGGGGACAGCGGCTGGTCTTCCCTTGGCCCAAAAATGCAGGGGAAGGAGGAAGGCAGCAGGCGACCCAGGACCAGATTAGCATCTGTCACTGTCACAGGACCCCCTGGGAAGAAGGAACAGTGTGTGGGCCAGAGGAGCAAGCAGAAGTGGGTTGAAGCAGGGATGAAGCCAAAAAGGTGGGATAGGCCTAGAGCATCATGGGAAGGAGAGGCCGGGCAGAGCAGGGGCTAGCTTACCTTTTCGATAGCAGGCAGGCCCTGGATGAGCACCTGCTGACTCTGGCCCAACCACAAAAAGGCCAGACCTTGGGGGAATAAAGGACTGGAATTAAGAGTGGGGAGGATGAAAAAGCTGAGAGGTCCCAACCGAAGAAGAGATAGGGGCTGACCTGAAGAAGAGGCGGGAACCCCCACCAGCTGCCACTGTGTTGATGTCCAGCTGGGGGGCCTGGAGGGTCACACCAGCTGTGCTAGCCTCGAAGACATGTTCAAATTCTCCAGCATAGCGGCTCACGTCGGTGGATGTTCCTAATGGGAGTTACCCCAAGACCTGCATTCCTGGCTTCATCAAGCTAGGTAGCTGACTCTCCCCTCACACACACACACACACACACACACACACACACACACACACACACACACGTTGGTCTTCATACCTCCCATGTCAAAACCGATGACAGGCTGACCACCTTCCAGCTGGTAGGTGGTAGATGAGTAACCAACCACCCCACCAGCGGGGCCAGAAAGCACAGCCCGGGAACCAATGAAGGCATCCATGGGCGCCAGGCCGCCATCAGAGCGCATGAAGAGCACTTGTACATCCTGTGAATGGGGAGGACGGGCGGTCATGTGCTGGGCAGGCGCAAGGCCGGGGCCTGCAGCAGGGTGGTCAGCAGGCCTCACCTTTAGCTGGCCCTGGAAGCCGCGGCTGAAGCCCTGCACGTAGCGCTGGATGGTGGGAGTAAGGTAAGCATCGGCGCAGGCTGTGTGCCCCCGAGGGACAATGCGGACCATGGGCATGGTCTCCGAGGACAAGGACACGTGTGTGAAGCCCAGCTCCCGGGCCAGTGCGCCCACCTGCTGCTCATGCTGGGCCCACCTACAAAGAGAACCCACGGGGCTCTGTGCCTCCCCCCTACAACACCCTTCCACCCTCCCCTCTCGACTGGGGCCTCCGCCCACGGTAAGCAGCCCTCACTCACGTGTAGGAGTGCATGAGCACCACCGCCAGACTGCGGATGCCCCGAGATAAGAGCCCCTCCAGCTTCCCACGCAGGGCTTCCAGATCCACGGGCTGCTGTATCTCTATCAGGTCCCCTGTACGGCCTGAAAGAGCCCACAGCCCCCATTCAAAGGTTGCTAGGGTCCGCCTACCCCGGGAACCTCACGCTGGCTGTCAGCACCATCCGCACCTTTGACAGGAGACCCGGCACCTGGCTCTCCGTGGTAGAGCACCACTCGTTCCTCCACCTCCAGCACCTCCTCATACAGTACCTCTGGCATGGGCACAGCCTGAGGGCAGGCAGAGGCTCAGAAGAGACCCAGGCCCGAGGGTTTCTGTGGGGTCCTGCGTGGGTGGGGCAGTGCAGGCAAGGGGGTGTTTCCCAAAATGGGAGGAGACAGTCAAAATGGCCCAGCAAAGCCCACCCAGAAGGCTTCTCTCTGCACCCAAGCCTTAAGTGGGGTAGAACCAACAACCTTATCTGCAGAGGGCAGCTTTTTCCAGGATTCCAAAGGTGGGGTCTCCAATCCGTCACCCTAAATAGTGCTGGCTTGAACTGGTGGAGTACCACGCGCCTGCTTGGAAGTCTCCTCTATGCCTATTACCTAGCGGACTCGGCCGTCGTAGCTAAGACGGCTAAGTCATTGCTAAGATCATCAGACCTCCCCTCCAGGCCTCGGCTGGGGAACGGGGAGGAGTACGCAAGCCTCACCGAGCACCCAGTTGGCAGGGGAGAGCTCACCAGGTCAAAGAGGTCTGGGCGGGCCTGGTTGCCGATATGCAGCAGGTCTCGGAAACCCTTTGTCACCAGCAGGGCCACCCGTTCCCCGCGGCGTTCCAACAACGCGTTGGTGGCCACTGTGGTACCCATACGGATGCTGGCGATGCGGCTGGTGTCCAGTGGCCGGTCTCGGGGCAGCAGCACACCCCCCTCCTGGGGACCACAGAGTCAGTGAGAGACCTCAGGCTGGAGTCTCCCTCACCACCAGCCCCCTTTGCCCTGGCCCACCTGCTCCAGGATGCGGCGGATGCCCTCCGTGGGTGCATCTGCATAGTTGGCAGGGTCCTCCGAGAGCAGCTTCAGGACACGCACATGCCCTCCTGGGCACTGGGCAAAGACGTCTGTGAAGGTGCCACCACGGTCGATGGCAAAATGGAAGCACCCTTCTGGGCTGCCCATGATGGTGGGGCTGGAGTGCAGTAGTGGCTCAGCTGATAGCCCTGGGAGAACTGGACAGAAGAGCCTGTCACTGGTGGGCGGGGGGATGGGGCTATGCCTGAGCGTTTCTAAGCAGAGGCTGGGATGGGAAGGAGATGGATTCCAAGTCTAGGAGGTGCCCTGGGAAGGAGCCACAGAGTAGCTCTGAGTTTGGTAGGAGCCGCGGGACCCAGGTCACAGGGCAGCCTGAGTGGAGTCGGAGCCAAGCAAGCCCATCTGCCAGTCCAGTGTCCCCACAGGCACAGGTCTAAGAGTCCTAGTGCCGACGAAGAGCCAGGACCTGGAGTAGAGGTAAAGGACCTTGGAGCCGGTTCATGCTGGAGGAGCCTGGGTTCCTTCGGCAGGAAAAGGCACGTGATTTAGGATGGGCAGGTAAGGAATAGCACCACTTCCCGCTTTGCTCAAGTTTCCTGACCCTACAGAACCGGTAAAACAGCGCGGAGAGGCTAAAGCCCGGGAGACAGGAGACTAGGAACGGCAGAGCCCAGGGAGGGAAGTAGGAAAAGCAGTAACACAGACCCCACCTGCGGAATCCGAGCCTTGCTTGAGTTCTCCAGTTGAGCTTCCCAGACGACCTGCCCCCACCTCGGGGAGGGGCTTGTAGAAACCCTCCCCCGATTACCCCGACTCCCAACAAGCCTGGCTTGCCTGGCCCTCTGGGTTATGGGTTACGGGTTACGTAAGTGCGGGCCGGGTCTGGGCGCCTCCTCCTTTGCCCAGAACACTCCACGCATTGAGGGACTGAGCGGCTCTTGCCAGCTAGGGGCGGACCAAGCGCTTTGGCTCAAGGGCACCTTGGTTCTTGGAACTGCCGTACTTCTCGGCAAGTTCTGGGTAGCCGTGCGTGGGCGCCCTTGACACCCACCTTCAGGTCTCTATGTAACTGGTTGCACCCTAAAGTAACATTTCTGATGTACTCAGACTGTTCCCCCGGCGTGGGAGGACCCGAGGCAGGAGCTGGGGTGGGTGGGGAGGACCCGGCAAGGAACAATGGAAGATAGGAGGATCTAGTAGGGCGTCCTGCCTCCAGGAAAATACTCTTATTCCAGCATGCAAAATGGCACAACGAACAAGAGGCCTCTGCACATATCTCACAGTCAACCCCACAATGCAAAAAAAAAAAAAAAAAAAAGGCTCAGTTCATCAAGGTCTGATGTCTCTCCTGCAGTGAGAACAACACATATCTGTAACTGGTGTTTCCTTCACTGAGGATAACAGGAAGACTTCTCCATGCCCTCTACTCTCCTGTTTATTAGCCCACCTTAACCTTCACTGAGGATAACAGGAAGACTTCTGCATGCCCTCTACTCTCCTGTTTATTAGCCCACCTTAAGTGGTAAAAGTGCACACAGACAGAGGAGGCACCAGGACAACTGAAACTTATAGGCAAGCAGGGCCAGGGTTGGTTTCTGGTTTGCTGCTCCTTTGTGTGGTTTTAGTCCCAGGGAAGCAGATCCTTCTTACGAGGCCAGCATCTCTATACTTTCTAGGACACAGTCAAGGGAGCCTCAGTTGTGCTGGCTGGACATTGCAGGGCCTCAGCAGGGGCAGGATTCAGGTCAGGCCTGAGCCATTGAGCATCCAGAGTGGAAGCAGCGGAGGCAGATGAAAACTATCACCCATGTGTGGTGGTGATGCTCCCTTCAAGGGAGGCCCCTGATGAGCAGCTAGTTTCTGGGACCTCAGGAAATCAGCTGAATCCACAAGCTTTATCCAGTGTGCTAGGCCAGATATCAGACAGGATTAGGGTACACACCCAAGCCCCCCAGGCTAAGTGTGACGCTGGCTCCCACGGCCTACTTGGATATAGGATGCAGGTGAGCTATGTATTAGAATTACAGGCTCTGAGCTGCAATCCACACTTCAGGCACTGCCTTGTGCTCTTGGGCATTCAAAACTGCCATCGTGTCCCTTTCTCATTTTGTAGATGCCCAGTCTGCCAGAAGTCCTTTACTTCAGCTTTCAAAATAAATCCAGAGTAAGGCCTGTGGAGCAGACCTGTAATCCCAGCATAGCTTATATTTGAAGCTTTTATTTCAAAACAACAAACAGAGATGCCTGGATGGTAGCTCTGTTTGCTTAGCATACAAAAGACCCTGAGTTCTGTTCTTAATATGGAGAGAAAAAAGTGTGTGTGCGTGAGAAAGAGAGAAAGAGAGAGAGACCCAGGAGACAGTCTTCCCTCAAACTCCTCTGCCTTGCAAGAACTTCTGGTACCCTCTTTCCTCTGCATCAACCTCACAGCCAACTGGCTGCCACCCTAGGGCATTTATGCTAACTGTTCCTTAGCTTGGAAACCTTCCCTCCTACCCCCAGTCTCATGACTCTTACTTCATTCCAGCTCTGCTCCATGTCACTTTCTCACAGGTGTCATCTCTCTCCTGCATGGGCTTCCAAGAGTTCATTCCACCCTCTTCCCTGGGCTTGTTCCATCTCCCTCTGCCCACCACCAGCATCCAACAGCGCTGTCGGGCAGCCACACTCCACAGGGCCAGGCTTTTGTATGACTTCTTTCCATCTAGGCACACATATCGGATGAGAGAGCTCTGAGGGATGCCCATGGCTCACCTTTCTCGACATTTTTGAATTTGAATGTCCTACGCCTGTTCAGCCGGGGATTGGCAGCCACTTCTGCCAGGAAGCTGGGGCTGCAGAAGCCCAGGCTGCTGCTCCTGCTCCTAAGGACTAGCTTCAGCTCTTGGTTCTCCTGGATGAGCTGCACCAGCCTCCGTAGCTCCTCGTTCTCCTGTGCCAGCCGATGGATCTCCTGCCGCAGACCCTCATAGCTGCTGAGAAGGGACATGCCCAGGGGCAGGCACAGCAGTGCTCAGTGGCCTGGCTGGGAAAGGGAGACCCTGCCATTGTGAGGTCAGCACCCCACCTCTGCATTCCGAGACTTTGGGGCACACACAAGCTTCCTATCTGCAGCAGGTTTCATCTAATTTCTGGCTCTGATGCTTGGAGTACAGAGAGGCCCAGACACTGCCATGGGAGATAATGCAGGCATCTCTACCAGTAGCCAGTGGCTACAGCCCCATAGCCAGCAAGTGGAATCGTGGATCCGGGCAAGTGGGTGTGCCATGTGAGTCTGATAGTTGTGCATCATCCAAGGAGGTCAGGGAGGTTGGGGGTTGGAGCTACCCTGCAAGGGTGGGGGTTGTGTCTGGACTCATGATAGATGGTATGGGGTAGCAGCGACCAGGGGAGGTACAGCCTTGGTAGACTGAGGAACTCAATGGGTGCATGGGGAAGGGCTGAGGAGGGCAGAGAAGTGGACCAAGCAGCAGTGGTCTTGCCCACAATGACAACGGCTTTGTATTTCACACTGGACTTTCAGAGAGGACTTTCTTCCATCCTGTCTGTCTTGGAAAGCTTTAATTCTGTGCAGTCAACTTCGGTATTGTGACCCCCCTTTTTTTATTATTATTATTGTTATTTGCTTGTATCATTTCCTTTTTGCTTGCTTGATGAGTGCGGCTTTCATTTGTTAGTTTATGGCTTCTCCGGGGATTTCCACATCCCTTCCACAGCCCAGGAAACTCTGGCAAGAGTCCTTCATTTGTGGTAGAGGATGAGGAAGAACCACCTGGAGCTAGCTACTCTGCAGGAGCCTGGGCCCCATGGTCCTCAATGGAAATACAGCAGGGACAGTTTTCTAAGATTTACGGATTTTTATTATACATGTTTGAGCATCATACATGTATGCCTGATGCTATGGAGGCCGAAAGAAGACTCTAGGTCCGCTGGAACTATAGTGGTTGCCATCCGCCATCTGAGTGCTGGGAACTGAATGAACCCAGATCCTCTGTAAGAACAACAAGTGCTCTTGACCACTGAGCCATCTCTCTAGCCCCAAGAAGTGACAATTTAAATAGTTCTACAAGGAAACAATCATAGTCCCAGGAAACACAGAATATTTTAGACAGTATAGAGATTTTCGCCCCAAATGCATGGCAGGTCCAGTGAATCAAACCCCCAGACAGACATTCTGAACACAGGTGAACAGGAGTGGGTAGAATTTTAAAAAAACTTTTTTTCAACGTTCATTTTTATTTTATGTGCATTGGTATTTTGCCTACATATATATGTCTGTGTGAGGGTGTTGGATCCACCGGAACTGGAGTGACAGGCAGGTATGAGCTGCCATGTGGATGCTAGGAATTGAACCCTGGTTCTTGGGAAGAGCAGTCAGAGCTCTTAACCACTGAGCCATCCTTCCAGCCCCAGGGTGGGTAGAATTTTTTAAAGGCCCTGGTAAAGTTTCTGCCATTCACCCTGTCACCACCTTCAGGCCTGTGCACAGGATGGCCTTGAGACTCATGACTAGCTTATGTTATTGGCACAGTGGAAAGATAAAGGCAGATTGTCTCTGGTATGTCAGACATCACTACATAGGCCCTTCAAAGGACAGTTCTCTTCCTGGCAAAAAGATTCAAAAGAGATTCCATGGAAAGGAGATGCTCCCTTGCTGAAAACTGTCATATGTAAAGGAGAGGGTAGCCTCTAGAAGCTGACCCATCAGGGACAAAATATTGAAGGGACTGACAAGTTGGCTCAGAGTATAAATGCACTTACTGCCAAGCCTGACTACCTGGGCTCCGCAGGGTGGAAGAGAGAACTAACTCCCAGAAGTTGAAAGTTGTCTTCTGCCCCCCCAACATGCTAGCTATGCATATCACCTGCCCAAAGCAGAGAGGATTTTACATTTTAACATTGAAAAGCAAGGTTGAGGCTACAGCTCAGTTAGTAGATCAAGAGGCCCACACTCAGAGGCGGGGATCAGCAGTCACGGTCAGTCTTAGCTATACAGGGAATCTGAGGCTAGTCTTGGGCTGCACGATGTAAGAAATATCAAATCTAAGTCTTCCTTACCAAATACGGTTAAGCATGTGTTCAGGACAAGGAATTAAGATCTTTTTGTCTTCCCCTTGGGGCAAGACAGTGCAGAGGTCTCTCCATCTTGTACTCTTGCTGAGGCTGTTTCCAGGTTTAACTGGACACTGATCTCATGGAAAACTACCCAGCTCTAGTTTAGGAACCAAGGGTCAGGAAGTGCTAGCTAACCTATCTAAGCTTTTGTTAAAACTGTGTGTGCGAAACTCCGGCTGCAGCTGGCCGACCACTTATTTTAGTTTCTGTTCAGACTGCTTGCTTCTGAGAAGCACCCTTGTGGCTGAGATGCTAGGTTTTTTATTTTAGCCTTTAAAATCTCCATGTTCTCCCAGAGACTCATACTCCAACCAAGGACTATTCGTGGAGATAACCTAGAACCCCTGCACAGGTGTAGCCCATGGCAGTTCAGTGTCCAAGTGGGTTACATAGTAATGGGAAGAGGGACTGCCTCTGACATAATCTGATTGGCCTGCTCATTGATCACCTCCCCCTGAGGGGGGAGCAGCCTTACCAGGCCACAGTAGAGGACAATGCAGCCACTTTTGATGAGAACTGATAGACTAAGATCAGAAAGGAGAGGAGAACCTCCCCTATCAGTGGACTTGGGGAGGGGCATGCATGCAGAAAGGGGAGGGAGGGTGGGATCAGGAGGGGAGGAGGGAGGGGCTTATGGAGGGATACAAAATGAATAAAGTGTAATTAATAAAAAAAAAAATCTCCATGTTCTGGCCGTGTCTAGGTTCCCAGCACTTGGGTGTGGTCCCAGATGGCTGGAATAGAGACTTTCAATTAGCTGTATACTGTGTGAGAAGCCTTCTCTAGTGAGCTCCAGGGAACACACCATTAAAACTTGCAGATGTTTTTAATCTTCCCCAAAGTTCTATTTTAGAAATTTGGTGGCCTGGAGCAGTGAGCTTTCTTTCCTTGAAACAGTGATTCCCTCTTCCTTCCTCCATTTTCTGTGCGTTTGCTCTTCCAGAGCACCCTTTTGTTTGGTTTGTTTGTTTGTTTGTTTGGTTGGTTGGTTGGTTGGTTGGTTGGAGACAGGGTCTCTCTGTATAGCCCTGTGTAGCTCTGGCTATCCTGGAACTCACTCTGTCTCCCAGGCCGGCCTACTCAGAGCTCCATCTGCCCCTGCCTCCCAAATACTGGGATTAAGGGCGTGCACTACCAAGGCAGGTGGATCTCTGTGAGTTCCAGTTCTGCAGTGTGAGTTCCAGAGCCAGAACTGGAAAGGGATGGTCTGAACACAGTTCCAATAGGTCCAACACCATCATACAGACATATATATGCAGGCAAAATACCTATGTATATAAGATAAAAATAAACATTGAAAACCATTAAAAAAAAGTCTCCAAAAACAGTTTGAAAACTGTTTTGCTGGGTGTGGTAATGCACGCCTATGATCCCAGCACTCTGGGAGGCAGAGGCAGGTGGATCTCTGTGAGTTCAAGGCTGGCCTGGTCTATAAAGTGAGTCCTGGACAGTCAAGACTACACAAAGAAACCCTGTCTCGAAAAACCATCATGATGATGATGATGATGATGATGATGATGATGATGATGATGACAATAATGGCATGTGCCACCATCACCTAGCTAAATTAGCATTTTTAAAACACTATTTTAAAAACACTATTCTGTTTTTTAGAAATACAATCTTGTTGGCTGGTGAGATGACTAGATGGTGTTAAGGCCCTTGCCATCAAGCCTGACAACCTGACTTTGATCCCCAACCCCCACAGGGTAGAAGAAGAGAACCTACTCTTGTAAATTGCCCCCTGACCTGCACAACTGCCACAGAACGCATGTGCCCCTAACTACACATGCACATGTAACTACAGACAAATAAATGTAATAAAAAAAATTAAAGAGAAAGAAATGGAGTCTTGCTGTGTTGCTCAAGCTGACCCCAAACTTCTAGGTGAATGAAAAAAGAAACAAAGAGGAAGGACATGACTGCTTCTAGGTACGGTGCAAATGGTGGCACTTCAGCCATTTGTCCCTGGGTTTGAGACTTAATACTGGCCAGGTTCAAGTGACCTTTCTATCTCCATCTCCCAGTGCTAGATTAACAGGTTTGCCCCCAATGTCCAGCTGAGATGTTCAGGTTTTGAATGGCAGAGTCCATGCGTTGACACTGTTAAGTGTCAAACCTGGGCTGAGGTGCCTGTTTAATGTATCAAAGCAGACCTAGCCTTCAGGTTCTCCTGGCAGCCCTGGTCCTTACCTGTTACAAGGTATGGCTGGCATATCCAACCTTCTGCCCTGAACTCTCCAGCCCAGGGCTGGGCTGCCCTTCCCCCAGAGGCTCTTTCCTATATAGTCCAGAGAGTTGGTTCCCTGCCCCTTTTGTACCTTTGGCCTCCTGGCTGCTGTACTTGGTCACCCCCCCCCCCCCCCAGCGACCACGTGGTTCAGGGTCATGACCACTTTGGAGTTTCCAGCTATGTCTGCCTCTCTGGCTGTGCTTTCCACAGATCTACGACAAACTTTCTCCTCCACCGTATGTGGAAGCACTCATATCCCTTTCCTTTGGGTGGGTTTACTCCAATTTTGTACCTCTAAACTTCCCTGGCCCCTTGCTGCTGGCAGAAACAACTGGTCCCAGTTTGCCAGAGGAGACCAGGCAGTGGTTTCTGCTTGGCTACTGTGACATGGATTTTAGTCAACATTGCTCCTCCTTCCCATGTGCTTCCTGCCCCGCCTCAGCCTCAGCAGTGGGGGCCAGTGTGGTTAGCTGGACACTGAGCTGCTCCAGTACTAGAGAATGTGAGGATACAATGGTGGGTATGCTCCTGGCCTTGACCTTGAGAACTCTGGCAAGGGCAGGTCCCCCAACATGGTTGGGTGATCCTCCAATTCTGGATATTGGCCAAGGTCATGCAACATAGCAAAAGTGTTTAAGATCTACAAAGAGTTGGGCTGTGGTGGTGCACGCCTTTAATCCCAGAACTTGGAGACAGAGACAGGTGTATCTCTGAGTTTGAGGACAGCCTGATCTATAGAGCACATTCTAGGACAACAATGGCTACACATAAAAACCTGCCTCAAGAAATAAAAAATGAAAACATCATGAGCCACAAAAGCTTTCAGGAGCTCTTGCCCTGTACCGAGGGATAGGGAATAAGTTTCACTCTGGGAAAGAACTGCTGAATTGATGGGCCTACCATCCTTAAAACCTTAAGGAGTAGGAATAGGGGCCTCCTTCTGGGAAAAGAAATCTTGCTCCCAGAGCCACACAGACATGCTTGGTGCAAGGGGGGGGGGGGGGGGGGGGGGGGGGGGGGGGGGACGAAGGGACTCACTGCTTCCCAGATGCAAAGCTCTGGCTTTTTCTGGAAGGTAAGATTGAAGAAACTAAGCCAGAGGACAACAGAAAACAGTGGCAACCTCAGGGAGGAGCCATCAGCAGGAAAGTGGCAAGACAGCTAGAAATGTAACAAAATTGGGTTCAGAGAATGGGGGGCGGGGCCCCTGCTGATAGCTGCACCTGCAAGTTCTCTGAAGCTGCCACAGCCAGAGCAGAGCCATTTCTGCTGATTATAACATCATGAGCGTATGGGGATGGAATGCAGTAGATGGAAAGCCAAAATGACCTTGGGCTTTCTTAGACCAGTCTGTATCTGACCTATCGTCCTAATGAGGATTAGCTAAAACTCTTGGAATGTACCGTTAAGCCTGCTGCCCACCCACCCTAAAGCTGAGAATGCTGTGAGAAACATCTTAAGTTTCCTATAGAAGAGATTTCAGAGTCATTCTGTGTGGACACATTTGTTCCTGAGCATCCAGGACACTGAAGCTGTACCTACTACTGAGAAACCAGGACACCGGTAACAGCTGTTCGCCCCCAAATATCTTGAAATGTCTTTGTCACAAAGACTCATAGCCCCCACCCCCATGTGTTGTTTGATTTTTGCTAAAAAGCATTGACTCTTACACCTGCAGATACCCAACAGTGAACTAAAAATAAGAGAGAACTTGCCATCTCTGCCTTCATCTTACATCTATCTCCCTTACTTTGAACTTTGGGGTACCAGCCAAGTGGTGGAAACCTTATCTTGAAAAGACAACAACAACAGCAGCAATTAAAAAACAAAACAAAACACGTTAACTGTATAAACTGAGGACATGAGGTCTCCATGGTATGGTTCAAGGAAGGTTTTTATTGTAGATATAAGAGCGAGAACAGAGGAAGACAGCTGAACACGGCCAGCAGACTGGACCTGGTCATGAGAGAAGTAGGGGCAAAGCAGAGGTAGAGAGAGACAATCTGTTAAATCCGGGAGTGGTGCACACCTTAAATCACAGTGCTCTGGTAAAAGGGGCAAGTTGACCTCTTTGAGTTTGATGTCATACTGGTTTGTGCTCCAGGCCAGCCATAATGAGTCCCTATCTCGGGGAGGGGGGGTAGAGGGAGAGAGAGAGAGGAGAGGGGTCTGTTTAAAAGCTGATAATATGGGTCCAGCAATATGACTCAATAGACAGGTGCTTGCTACTAAGCCTGACAACCTGACCTCAGTTTCCAGGACCCACATGGAGGGAACAAATTCCAGCCAAAATGCTGAGAATAAGTAAGTGACTGTGGGTGCTTTGCCCTAAGTGAGAAACACCTGCATCGATCCTGTTCCTCAAAACACCGAAGCTCAGAGAACACTGTGAAAGATGGTGCAGAAAAAAAATTAAGTGCTGGAGTTCAGGGAGGACTGGGGTAAAGCAAGATCTTTTAGACATGACATGGCCATTGCACTTACAAAGTCACGGCAGCTGTGGACAGTTGCTCAACATCAATTCCAGCATGGACTGGGGAGGGCTCATGAGGCCCCTCCCCAAGCTGAAGAACTGCTGGCAATTAATTGATGTTTGAGCACCTATGGGCAGACTCAGTGGGTTACTGGAAAAGAGGACATGCTGATCAGAGGTGGAGCAGGCCTTTAATCCCAGCACTCGAGAGGCAGAGGCCAGCAGATCTCTGAGTTCCAGGCCAGCCTGGTCTACAGAGTGAGTTCCTGGATAGCCAGGGCTACACAGAGAAACCCTGTCTCAAAAATTAAATAAATAAACAAACAAATAAATAAATAAAAGGATCTGAAGATGGAAGGAGGATGGATGTATTAAGGTGGCCTCAGGGGGCATCTGAAGAAGGAATGGGGTGGTGAATACAATCAAAATACACTATACATATGTATAAATTTATTATAAAAATAAATTTTAAAGATTATAGATTAAAAAAAAAAAACAACCAAAAGTGTGATGGCCCACACCTGTAACTCTATGACTTAAGAAGTACATGAAGGAGAATCAGAAATTCAAGGTCATTTTCTACTACATAACAAATTTGAGGCCAGTTTGGGCTACATGAGACTTTGTAAAAATAGGAATAAAAACTGTACCCTGAGAGGCCTGGTAGCTCAGTCCTGCAAACACCTCACTGAGAAGGCTAAAGTGGGGTGGGGGGATTGCTGCAATTTTAAAGCCGACTTGGACTATATATTAAGTTCCAGGTCAGCCTGGAAACTAAACAATAAAATAAAATAATAAAATGAAGAAAACAACCAAAGCTCTTGGTAATAAGGGGCTGATTAACTCTAAATTTCACTAACCTATTGCACCCTCCTTTAGTATGGAAGACACCAAGATAAAAGTCTTTCCAAATTGCATTAGTGAGATTTGAGACATGTTGGAGCACCCTGCTGTTTGAGGTTACAGTCCAACCAATCAGAAGGTGATGGAGAATAATGTTTACAAAACATTACGAAAGGTGATCTTGGCATGTACCATCAGCAGATTGTGCTATCACTCTCTTAGGCTGAGGACTTTGAGACAAACAGTCCTGGGTCATGAGCTCATTCCAGACGATACAGGCTACAATGTGGGCTGTTCATGTAAGGGTGGTAAGGTGTTTGGGGACCTGGGATAGAGGTATTAGAAGTGGGCCTTACAGAGAAGAAAGACAAAATCATGCTTAGAGCAGGTGACGTAGTGAAAGGGTCCAAGGCTCTTGGTCTGTGCTGTACAGGTTGGTTAGTGGCCCTCACATTAGATGTTACAGTTGGGAACATCCTTCAAAAGTCCATGCATTGAAAGCAGGCTTGGTTCCCAGCTCAGTGCTACTATGGAACCGGGGGGGGGGGGGAGCTTATGAAAGGAAGTTACATTGATTAGGGCCAGCCTTGAAAGGAGATGAGGAGATCCTAGCTCTCCTGTCCAATTTTCTTTTGTCCTGAGGTGGGCAGTTCCTTTTACAGGCGCTTCCACAAGGCTACCTTCCTCCTGGATTAATGCTTCCAAAATTGTGAGCCAAAAGGATCTTTGGTTTCTTGTAAGTTGATTATCTCAGGAATCTTCTTTTAAATATTTGTTCATTTTTTTGTTTGCTTGTTTTTACTTCCTGGTGCAGTAAGACGGGGCTGGAGAGATGGCTTAGTGGTTAAGAGCACTGACTAGGTTCAATTCTGAGCACCCATGTGCAGAAGTAATGCTTTGACATGTCTGCTGAGTCCAGATTCTGGGCCCCCACGGAGATTGTTACTATTGCTCTCTGTTCTGATTACAGGAGTCCCATTATCCTACTTCCTTACACGAATCACCCCCTTTCGCTGAAAACTGGGAATTTTAAGTATCTTGTAGCAACTTTGCATTGTGATTGACCAGGTTCTTGGGCTTGTCCATTTTTTTAGTTTTTGTTTTTTTTGGTTTTTTTTTGTTTAGTGACCTGCAAAGATCAGTTCCTTGAGGTCCACTTCCTTCACGGGAAATGGCTTCTGATGTCACTGCTTGGTATCTCCCCTGTGTTTAGGGAGCTGGAAGTTCTACCTGGGACAGCACAAGTTGGTGTTCAACCACTGATGAGCAAAGGTTGTGATTCAGGTCCTGGGTAAGCAAGACTCCCATGTCTCGCCCGGGGATCTGTATGGTCGGTGTGGTCCAGGCTACCCTATGTGTAGATACTGTCAGGGACTAAATCACAACCCCAAAGATATGTAGCTCTGAATTATGAGTATAAGGAACACTCACTTTATTTGGCAAGAGGTACCTTGAAGATGTTGAGATGGGGCACTGATCCTTGTGTGTATGCATGGTGGTAAATGGAGCAGAAAGCATCCTTATTAAAGGGACAGGGGATTAACTTGACCTCCAAACAGAGGGCAAGCTTTAAAATGAACAGAGTGTAAAGTGTAGAAATGAATCCGCAGCGTGATTTTTATCAAGTAAAAGACAAACACAAGAAAGGGAGGGAGAGAGACAAGTCTTAGATAAGATTCGACCCCCCCCCTTGCTGGGTGGTGGTGACAGACACCTTTAATCCCAGCATTAGGGAGGCAGAGGCAAGTGGATCTCTGAGTTCGAAGCCAGCCTGGTCAACAGAGTTCCAGGACAACCATGGCTACACAGAGAAATCCTGTCTCAAAAAAAACAAAACAAAGCAAAGCAAACAAAAGATTTGTACTCTCCTTCCTTCCATGGTCCAACAGAAGGGATTGCACCCATGTACACACTAGCACTAAGTGGACTCATCGCTTAAAAAAAAAAAAAAAAAAGAACACATGAATTGTGGAGGGAATAATGGTGTGGCGGATAAGGGAAGGATCAGAGGGGAAGGAGCTGGGAGGTGAGCCTTATATGCATGTGGGAAGTTCTCAATAACAAAACTGTACCCTCTGGATTATTCAAAAGTAGTCAGAGCATACTTCTTATACATTTAAGGTTTATACACTGATTTCTGTACTCTATCAGTGTACCTGTCCTTCTAAGCTGATACCCACTTTACAAGTTCATAAAATAAACTGGATCTTCTTCTTTTTTTTTTTTTTCTGCTCTGAGTTTCCAGCACTTTTTTTTCGGAGGGGGGGTGAGTCCAGGACAGCCAAGGCTACACAGAGAAACCCTGTCTCAAAAACCAAAACAAAAATAACAGGAAGCTAAGGCCTAAAGCTATTATAAATCAACATAAGCCTCCATGTTATTATTCAGAGCTGGGGTGGACACAGAGAGTCTGTATGGATTTAGGGGTATATCCGTGCTGCCCAAAGGTGTTGGGGCTCTGGGGCCAGGTTTATCGTGAAGCTAAAGGATCACCAGGTTGGGGCCCTGACAAAGGGTTCATATGGATATATGATATATATATATATATATTATATATATATATATGATATATATATATTTTTTTTTAATTAAAAAGATGTGTTTGACTGATATGGTAACACATGCCTTTAGTCCCAGCACTTAAGTGGCAGATTTGGGTGGATGTCTGTGAGTTCAAAATCAGCCTAGTCTACAAATCAAGTTTTTGGCTAGCCAGGGCCACAACAGTGAGACAGTGTCTTGAAATAACAAGAACAACAAAAAAACAACAACAAAACAAAAACAAAAAATCCAGTTCTGCGCTGGGCATGATGGCATATGCCTTTACTCCCAACACTTACAAGGAAGGCAGAGGCTCTCTTTGTATCAGAGGCCAGCCTTAGTCCACTTAACAAGTTAGAGCTATATAGTGAGACTTTGTCTGGAGAAAAGACAATCTAAGATAAGGTTTCAAATAGCCCAGGCTGAATTTGAACTCACTAAGTAGCCAATGGTGACCTTGAACTTTTTGATCCTTCTGTAAATCAGGGACCCAGCTTCACGAGGTTGGATTTGGGGTGCACTCAGTTTGGGTTCAAGGAGACCAGCCACTTCTTGAAAAACTGTTATTCTGGTTGTTCTGATGTGGAAATAACATCTAGAAACACAGCTGCCTCCTTCTGATGCATGTTATAACACGAGGAGCTGATGAAATTGGCTAATGGGTATTAGTAACTCAAGAAGAATGGAAGATTAGTCACAAACAAGAAAACTCAGAGAGCCCTTGAATCACTTAACTGGTTTGTACAATGTGTGAAAGAAATCTGTTACCAGGTTTCTTCAAATTTAACAAAGTCGTAAAAAAATTTACAGAATATTTTACCTGTAAGAGCTGCTACCTACATTCAACTCATGTAAACCTCACTTCTTTTTCTTTTATGCATAAAGAAAGATTCATTTACTTTATGCATATTCATGTTTTGCCTGAATGTATGAATGTACACCGCGTGCGCACGCATAGTGCCCAGGGAATGAAAGCAGATGTTGGCATAGGTGCCACAGGAGAGCGAGAAAGCTCAGCAAGATGCTAAGCCTTCACTGTCCAAAGGAGCAGAGGTGTTCAGCCTTCTTGGAAAAGACTAACCCTTGGCTAACTCACTCCAGTTACTTTATTCAATCATTACACAAGCTTAATTGGGGCTGGGAAAGGTCCCAACTACCAAAGCCATCTTGCCCTTGCTGCTCGTGAGAATAGACTATCCACACAAATCTCAGTCCCTCTTGATCATGGCTAGACATATCAAAACTAATAAATCTAGGTTTGCCAGGAGTGTCTTAGGACCAAGGTTTGTGCAGCTGTAAGCTCTCATGTAGTACCATCCAGTGCAGGCCATGCAGGGAGACAACATTTCTTCAAGGTTCAAACAGTCTCAGAACAATTTCTCGGCCTCTATTGATTGACCCATATACAGCAAAGGCTTCACTGAAACATTTCACTCAAAGCCAGACACAAAGGCTTCACTTTATCACTACGAGGAAGGTCAGAAGAGAGTGTTGGATCCCTTAGAACTGGAGGTAGAGATGGCCGTGAGCCACCACGTGGGTTCTAGGATCCAAACACAAGTCCTCTCCAAGAGCAACAGGTATTCTTTATCAGCGAGCTGTCTCCAGCCCCAAACCTCAGCTTTTTAAACTGTGGGTCATGACTGACTTCACTGTAGCCATACTTCTAAACACACACACACACACACACACACACACACACACACACACACAGTGCACTTTTTTTTTTTTTCCAGACAGGGTTTCTCTGTGTATCCTTGGTTGTTCTGGACTCAATTTGTAGACCAGGCTGGCCTTAACGCACAGAGACCCACTTGCCTGATTCCCTGACTGCTGGGATCACAGGCGTGTGCCAGCAAGCCCGGCCCAGGGTTTGTACACACATATCACGCCATGTCAACAAAGCTGCCTGATATACATCAGTTTAGGTTTGACTATATTACGAATTACAGTGTTTTACTCTGACTCGAAGTTTCCTGAAATTCTTTCTGTAAAATTTTAGTTTTTGTAACTTTAGTTGTAGGAATATAATACCTTATGGAAAATAAGAATTTTAGTATTTTGCTATCACCATCCCTCAGCATGTAAGCACAGATTAGTCTATCTTTGGCTTGTATTGTGTTACAATATTTAATTTATTAATTAATTCATTTTTTCCTTTTTCCATTATTTATGTGTGTGTTGTATTTATGTATGTATGCATATGTGTGGGGGCACATGTCTGTGTCTATAGTGGAGACCTAGGTTGAGGTCAGGAATCACCTTTGATTGCTCTTCCACTTTAGTCATTGAGGCAGGGCCTTTCAATCAAACCCAGATTTCAGCAGTGTAGTCTTGCTAGCCTGCACGAGAGTCCCTTGTCTGCTCCTGGGTGGAATCACAGTGCCACACCTACCCAGCACTTACACAGGTGTCTTGGGATCTGACCTTGCAATGAGTACTTAGCACCTGAGCCATCATCCCCTCAACCCAGGATAATTTTTGTTTTTTGTTTTGTGTGTGTGTGTGTGTGTGTGTGTACACTCACATGCCATGGCACAGCATCCATGAGAGACAAGTTTTGGGAGTCTGTTTTCTCCTTCCTTCGACCATCCAGGTCCCAGGAGTTGAACTCAGGTCATCAACAGTGCCTTTACCCATGGAACCACCTAGCCCTCACCGCTCCCCTGCAAACGAGCTCATTCATTTTGTGTGTGTGAATGTGGTGGGTGTGTGGAATTCAAAGGACAGGAGTCAGCTCTCTCCTTCTTCCATATGGATCCCAGGGATTTGGGTTTAAGGTTGTCGGACTTGCTGTGAAGCACTATAACCTGCCGAGCACCTCATTTACCAGCCCAGAATGCTTCATTTTATAAACAGTTTGAGTTGCTGGCTTCGTTTTTATAAAAACCTGTTAAATGAATGTTGGCTTTGGATTAGAACAACGTTCTCAAATGATTCCTGAAACGGCCCAAACATAGTTCTGTTACTGTTATTATATATTTATTCAAAGTGGTACTCTCAGCATTGACAACTATAAAATCAAAATGTCAATGAGCCCCGAAGAACACTGAAGATGCTGCACACAACAGTGTCAAATAGCTAAGATGTAGCTCTTCATGTTAAAAGAAACAAGCGCATCCATCTTATTAACATGCAAATGTGCTTTTATCTTTAATAAATAAAGCAAAATTGGTACTAGAGAGATGGCTCAGGGATTAAGAGCACACACTATTGCTCTTGTACGTAAACTTGCTTCTACAAGTTTGGTTCCCAGCACCCACATTGGTGTGGCTCACAATTACCTGTAAATCCAGCACCAGGGGATCTGATGCCCTCTTCTGGACTCCACTGGAACCTGCACTCACATGCACATACACAGATATACACATAATTAACAAAGAATAACAATAGGCTGGTGTGGTGGTGCATGCCTATAATCCCAGCACTACAGGGGAAGATCTCTGTGAGGCTGAAGTCAGTCTAACCTACACTGAGTTCTAGATCATCTGGAACTATATAGTAAAACCATGTCTCAAAACACTAATAATAATAAATAAATCTCCTTGAAAAATCACAAATTGTAAAATCACGTTATGGGAAACTGGTGAAGTCAGAGTGAATGTATATTGCTGACTCGTGCACAGCTGTGTCAAGGACCCCAGTGCCTCAGACCACTGGGAACAGCAAGACCTTCCTCCTGGCCCATGTGTACATTCTTTCTCCTGCGACTGCTCTCCTACAGAGACCCCCTACTGAGATCAAAACTGGCCTCTTCACTCAGCTTTGTGTAATAAATGCCCTGAGTTTCTGGGCTGCTGGTTCACCACCATCAGACCTTGTGTCCCACCCTGTCCCAGCTTTTCTATGTTTGTGCCTGTGGTTTCTTCATTCCCTGTCACTCCAGTCACTCCCAAAGACATGCAGGTCACAATACATACACCCAAATAATTGCTCTAAAATAAAATTTTCTGAGTTTATTAATAGTGTGAGAGCAGTAAGTGCTCTTAACCGTGACCCAGCTCCCTATCACGGCCATCTTAAAATATGCAGAGCTAGGCACAACGGCACACACCTATAATCTCAGCGTTTATAATCGGAATTTCAAGGTAGGACATTTGTATTACCCCTCCACGACCCAGGGAACATCAGTGAAAAGGGGCTGGAAAGACTCTAAGAGCTGAAGGATTTGGAGGAGTACAGTGAAACACTGTCTTCTGGATCTGACACGGCTGTTGAATCAAGAACAGCAGGGCTGGAGAGATGGCTCAGTAGTTAAGAGCACTGGCTGCTCTTCCAGAGGACCCAGGTTCAATTCCCAGCACCCACAGGGTGGCTCATTGTATGTAACTCATTGTGTGTAAGTCCAGGAAAGCCAAATCCTATTCTTGCCTCCCTAGGCACCACATGCTCATGGGTTACACAGACATATGTTACATGCAGGCAGAAAATTCAAAGAAAGTAATAATAACTTTTAAGCCATGTGTGGTGGCACACGCCTTTAATCCCAGCACTCAGGGAGGCAGGTAGATCTCTGTGAGTTTGAGGCATATACACAAGGTATAAAGGGAAACTAGTTGGGAAGAAGGCAACTCGTGTAAGGGTGCAGGGAAGCAACAGGGGGTAATGGGATTTATGACCATAATAGCAGAAGTATATGAAATTATC
This sequence comes from Psammomys obesus, assembly GCF_907164565.1. NCBI lineage: Eukaryota > Metazoa > Chordata > Mammalia > Rodentia > Muridae > Psammomys > Psammomys obesus. Next base: position 974,050 of record NW_026596079.1, on the reverse strand, counting down.
AAAACGGAAAAAAAAGGAATATTAAGATCACTTCCGCTTCAGAACAAGTGTGAGGCCACCATGGGCTACATAAGACCCTGTCAAAAAAAAAAAATCAAATGGTGTTAGAAGAAAAATTAAGTTGTTTTCTCTCTATATGTAGAAGGTGAGATCATAAAAACATTATCTTCAGAAGCCGTCAGTGCACACACTAAAAAGGGTACAAGGGTAGGGGAAAGCGGTACAGGTAACTACATCAGGCCGTTGGATAACATTACAGTTCTTATTTTCTTTTGCAGTATAGCATTTGTCAACCTATTTTTTTTTTTTTTTTTTACTGCATGTTGGACTATTTTCTCATTTTATTTGCCAAATTCTGAATCTATAACTTTGTATCCCTAGTTTTACAGGGTCTTGTGAAAAAGGGGGAGCCAACACGGCAGGCCAGAGATTACTCTTCAAAATGCAAGATTGCTGGCGTCTGGGCATGCAGTTTTGGAGGGATGCCCACCACTCCCTGACAAAGAGTGGCCTTCTGTGACTCAACCGTTTATACAAACAAATATAGCTCGTGAACAGCAGCTTTCCTTCTGGGAGTCAGGAATCTGGGCACCTGCTCAGCAGAGCATGCCTAAGCAACAGTGTGCTCAAACCCCAGTGCTTCCCTGCCAGGGCCTCCCTGGCAGAACATCTCAACACAAGCCGTCCCAACTTGTTCGGGGAATGATGGGAGCATGAAACCGAGAGGACTCTGAAAGCTTACACCTGGTTTCTTTTAGACTTCATCTTGTGAACTTTTCCCTTGGCTGACTTCGATTTCAAACCTTCCTTTGTGTTAAGTCCCCTCAGCCATGAGTACAGTTATATCCTGAATTCTGAGACCTCCCAGCAAACTGCATCCCTAACACAGCCCTCAAATTTGTCCAAGTATTAGGCCATGATGGTTAATTTTGACTGTCAGCTTGGTTGGATTAAAAAAAAAAACCTAGATTGGGGGCTAGAGAGATGGCAGTTAAAATGTACTTGCTGCTCTTGCAAAGGGCCAGCATCTAGTTCCAAGCACCCATGTTTGGGGGCCATAACTGCCTATAGCTCCAGCTCCGGAGGGATCCAACACCCTCTTCTGACCTTTGTGGGCTCTCTCAGACACCAGGGCATCTATACATCACACACACATACACACAGAAAGAGAGAGAGAGAGTTTAAAAACTTAAAAACTCTGAGTCATCAGCGAGAAACACTTTGAGGAGTGTTTCTGACGAGCATTTTATCCTAACACACACACACACACACACACACACACACACACACACACACACACCACAAACAAACACCACAAGATTATAATTTTTTGAGAATTGGATGAGAAAAGAAGAAAATGTACTTAGAATCCAGACGCACAAACTCTCCATTGGGAATAGCATTCTTTAATTACAAGTCCCTAGAACACGGGGAAGACACAATGGGAATACAACCTGCTGTATCTACCCTGTGGGTATGAAACAAACAATGAAAATATAACTCCAAGCCAGATGTCATGATCCCATTGATAATCACAGCACTAGGGTGGTTCTGGTAGGAAGACTACCAGTTCAAGGTCAACCTGAAATACATATCAAGACTCAAAAAATCTACAACAACAAAACAAAGATACATATCAAGATTCCAAAAAGCAACAACAACTGAGTGGTGGTGATCCACGCTTTTAATCCCAGCACTGAGGAGGTGGAGGCAGAAGCAGGCAGATCTCTGTGAGTTGGAGGCCAACCTGGTCTACAGAAGGAGTCTCAGGACAGCCAAGGCTACACAAAGAAACCCTGTCTCCAAAAGCCAAAATAAAAACAACATAGCAACAACAACATTTCAGGATTATAGGTTTCATACTTTCTGAGTGAAACCACTCCACATTTAGTATACAAAAGTGTATACTAAATGGTCCAATATTTAAAAATATCGGAACTCCAAAATCTACCATACAGCTGCATATATACAGCTGCAGGCGTTTTGTGCTTGCATTCAGGTGACAGAGAAAATTTACTGGCCAAGACAAGGGAGAGAAACACGGATTTAACCAAGCAAAGGAAACAAAACAAAGCAAAATAAACAAAACAGAAAAAAAAAACTAAAACTGCTCCACAAAGAAAAAAAAAAATGTGTCCATGAAACAAAAATTCGAGCTTGGTTAAACTGACTACTGTAAAAACCACGTGGGTCAAAGACCAAAATGCAAAAGACCAGGGTTAGATTCCCAGCACTCATACAGTGGCTCATAGCTGCCTGTAACTCCTGCTCCAGGGAACCTGATGTCCTCTTCTGACCTCCACAGCACCAAACATACACGTGACGAGTAGACCATACACGCAGGGAAAACATAACAATAAAAATAATTGAGAGAATTAAAATAAAAAAGACCAAAGAATGTGTCCGCTGGAGCCAGCGCCTCCAACAAACCGAAAACGTCCAGGAGGAGAAGCCTGTATTGAGGGCGTTCCTCTTTCAGCAAACCCGGAAGAGCTGCAGAAGCTGGCTCGGCTCGGGCCTTCGATATCCCGGAACTGAACGACCTAACCCGTACAGTCAGAGAGCCGGGGATGCCTCGAGCCTCAGTTCCCATGCACCGGAAACCGTGGTTTAACCGAGACCAAGAAAGGAACGGACCGCCGGAAGCCGTGGAGGCCCGGGCCATCTGAAGCGTCCTGCTCTCGGAGGCGGAGCGAAGGACGCACAACATGGCCGGGCTGGAGCTCCTGTCCGATCAGGGTTACCGGATAGACGGTCGGCGCGCCGGAGAGCTGCGCAAGATCCAGGCGCGGATGGGCGTGTTTGCTCAGGCCGACGGCTCGGCTTATATCGAGCAGGGCAACACTAAGGCGCTGGCTGTTGTCTACGGGCCTCACGAGGCGAGTAAGCGGCAGGAATAGTACGTCGGGGTAGTAGACCTGAGACTTATAAACTACTCCCTCCCAGTGGGCCCTGTGTTACTCTTTTCTCTAGTGCTGCCCGCATCGTCTCTGAGATGCCTCAGCCAGCATGGCGAAGCTCCACTCACTCCCTGTTCTCTCTTGCTTATTATTCCGACGTCTTGGCGGGAAGTAGCCTCCCAGGCCACAACTATACTCTTCCGTACCTTTCGGCCTCTGCTACATCTAACGCGTCGCTTGCTTCTCTACTGGAACATAAGTTCCCAAGACATGGACTTTAGATGAAACTGTCTGCCTTTATTGCTGTGTCGCAGTGCTGTATCAAGGCCAGCAAAACATGCACATTTTAAAGTTTGCTTGACATAGGGGAACTCAGCTTTCTACGTGAAAGCCAGGATGACGGTCAGGTATAGAACACATCAGAGCAGACTATTGGGAGGTAGAGGAGAAATAGATCAAATAAAATTGTGTTACCAAGCAGGTGAGGACCCGGGCTTTGAAGTTGAGGGACATTGAGATTTTTTTTTTTTTTTGGACATGTAATGGGAAGCCTCCGTAAGTAAAATGTTATTGTGCAGGTGACACAATTAGATTAGATGTTTGTAAATGCACGGTGGCCACAATGGGAATAATTTGGGAGGAAATGGAGCAACTGAAGTAGAGTTGCCTGCCACAGATGACATGATATGGCTTAGGCTGAAAAGTAAGCCCTCCCTCCAGCTATGGTTTGGAAGCAAAATAGCTGCTGCTTTCTGAAGCAGTATCAGAAGAGGAAGAGGAAGGTTGAACCATAGATTGTGACCCAGGAGGTAGGCCTGGCTCATTCATTCTTTCTCCTCCAGATCCGGGGCTCCCGGTCTCGAGCCCTGCCTGACCGGGCTCTTGTGAACTGTCAGTATAGTTCAGCAACCTTCAGCACAGGTGAGCGTAAGCGAAGGCCTCATGGGGACCGTAAATCTTGTGAGATGGGGCTGCAGCTCCGCCAGACCTTCGAGGCGGCCATCCTCACGCAGCTGCACCCACGCTCCCAGATCGACATCTATGTACAGGTGAGCCTTACCTGCAGTCGAAGCCCCCTCCCCCGGGGGCGGGGCTTAAGGCTACGAGGTGGGCCTGAGATCCTAGAGGACGCGATGTCAGTCTGATATCCTGATGCCCCTGCAGGTGCTGCAGGCAGATGGTGGGACCTATGCAGCATGTGTGAATGCAGCCACGCTGGCAGTGATGGACGCCGGGATACCCATGCGGGACTTCGTATGTGCGTGTTCAGCTGGCTTTGTGGATGGCACAGCACTAGCAGACCTCAGCCACGTGGAGGAAGCTGCTGGGGGCCCCCAGCTAGCCCTGGCCCTGCTGCCAGCCTCAGGCCAGATTGCACTGCTTGAGATGGACTCGAGGCTGCATGAAGACCACTTGGAGCAGGTGCTAGAGGCCGCTGCCCAGGCAGCTCGAGATGTGCACACTCTGCTGGATCGTGTAGTCCGGCAGCACGTGCACGAGGCCTCTATCTTACTGGGGGACTGAGCGCCAACCACCCAAATCCAGAATAAAAACCTGATCCTCTGCTGAACACAGCTCACCGTACAGCACTTCAAAGCCACTCAGAGCCCTGCAGAGCACAGGTTGTAGTGATGTCCCTGAGTGGAGAGGGGACTTGTGCTAGGAAGAGCAAGAGTGCGAAAGCCCTCAGACTGAGGAATACACCACGCTCACACAGCCCATCTGGTTAAACTAAATAAAGTGGTTCTCAACTTGTGGGTAGCAACTTCTTTGTAGTCTAATATCAGATGTCCTGCATATCAGATCTTTACATTACGATTCATAACTAGCAAAATTACGGTTATGAAGTAGCAACGAGATAATCTTATGGTTAGGGATCACCACAACATGAGAACTGAATTAAAGGTTAGAAATGTTGAGAACCACTGGACTAATGTCTTCTTTCCTTGGAACTCTCACTGGGCCTTTCCTGCCATTTACTTTGGGCTATAAAAGGAAGACCTTTGTTGCCTCCTGGTCATCTATCCTTAGTCCCTTACCTCTGCACCCTTTTAGAGAAACAGCCTTTATGCACACCCTTTCCTCTGGCCACCAACTGACTCGCTCACTGTGCCAGTGGCCTTTTGGTTGGACAAAAGTAGTATGCTTTCCATTGCACCTGCCCCCATTTGGCCGGTGGTAGGATACCATCCTTCCAGTAGCCTTGTATCTGACCTTGATGACCTTGATTCTGAGCCCACCACTCAAGAAACACCACTTAGGTGAGCCCACTGTCTTAATTAAGGTTCATGACATCCATAGAAATGATTCAACACCTGATCCTGAGTTCACACTGGAGTCCTTAAGTCAAAGCTACTGTCATTCAGTATCTCGCTTCAGCGGACATTTATCTTTTTGTCATTCTAGCTCTCCACCCACCTGCGTTACACACCGTCTTTTCTTACTCCTGAGAACCTTTAGCTGGCATACTATTGCTGCTGTATCTTGAGCTCGGTCTGGGTCCTTCCAGAGGCTGTTCAATAGCCGCTCCACAGCCCCAGGTTCCAGTTCCGCCCACTGTCCGTGACCACATCCTGTAATGAGGATGTGCAGTTCTGAGCACGCGCAGAGTTTGGCATGCGCAAGGTGTCGTTCCCAGCAATGTTTGCTCTTACCATGCGTAGTGGCGCGAAGAATCCTGGGACCGGAAGTACAGGCAGCACGGGGCGCCGGGTCTGACAGGGACCCGGCGCGCTTGGAGGTCCCAGGTGGCGGCTAGAGCGGAGCCCCCCACCCCGCCATGGGACTCCTGTCGGACCCGGTGCGCCGGCGCGCCCTTGCCCGCATCGTCTTGCGTTTAAATACTCCGCTCTGGTGAGGGCCGGTACAGGGGCGGGGCTCCCGGGAACCTGAGCTGCTGTGGCTCCCCTTGCGCCTACTGCTGCTCCAGGGTCTGGCCCCTCTTTGCAAACGTCACTCAGACCCTGAGCTTTGAGCTCTGTTGCCCATCCATCCCTGTTATAGCGGCTGGGGTTGTTTTGTTTTGTTTTCTTTCTTTCCACCTCGGAGACAGTGCTTCTCTGTGTAGCCTTGGTTGTCCTGCAACTCGCTCTGTTGACCAGGCCAGCCTAGAACTCAGATTTACCTGCCTCTGCCTCCCGAGTGCTGAGATTAAAGGTGTGTGCCACCACCGCCGGAGTCTTAATGGCTTGGACCATCATCCCTTTGGACCCCCTGGCGCAGTGGTGGAAGCCGCAAGTGGGAGACCCAGGCCGAGCTAATTCTGCGACCCCTCTGTTCTCTCAGCGTGCTGAGCTACGTGGCTGGCATCGCCTGGTTTTTGGCGCTGGCTTTTCCGCCGCTAACCCAGCGCACTTACATGTCGGAGAACGCCATGGGCTCCACCATGGTGGAGGAGCAGTTTGTAGGTGGAGACCGCGCCCGGAACTTTGCCAGGGACTTCACTGCTCACCGTAAGAAGTCGGGGTGAGTGTCTCGCAGCGGGCTGGGGACTTTGAGGGGCAGTCGAGACCGGGGAGCTCTGCTCAGAGGCTATCTTTGTGTCTCCAGGGCTCTACCAGTGGCCTGGCTGGAGCGGTCTATGCGATCCGTAGGGCTGGAGGTCTACACTCAGAGCTTTTCCCGCAAACTGCCGTTCCCGGATGAGACCCACGAGCGCTATGTATTGAGGGAAAGGGGTGTGCCTGGGAGAAAAGCACCTTGGAAGGGTGGCCTGGGTCGGGTGTCTTGTTGAAATGCCCGGGAACCAAGAAACTCAGTGAGAGAGATGGTCTAAAGACCTGGTGGGCACTGTAGCGCCAGGGAAGAAGGTAGGCTTCGGCCTGTCTTCTCTAGAGTCTGCTGAGGTCTCCCCATCAACACTTTGCGCAGATGGTGTCAGGAACCAATGTGTATGGCATCCTGCGTGCCCCACGTGCTGCCAGCACCGAGTCCCTGGTCCTTACCGTACCTTGTAGTCCAGATGCTACTAACAGCCAGGCTGTGGGGTTGCTGTTGGCACTTGCTGCCCATTTCAGAGGTGAGGTTCTAGGGCTCGGATCAAGGAGGGTTTGGCCAGTGCCCCAGACCCTGCTGACCTTGTTTCTGACTTCTAGGGCAGATTTACTGGGCCAAAGATATAATCTTCCTGGTAACAGAACATGATCTGCTGGGCACTGAGGCTTGGCTTGAAGCCTACCATGACATTAATGTTACAGGTAGGTGTTGCCCTAGTCTTGCTCCTGTCTCTTTTAGAGTCAACGGTTCTCACTAGGGCCCCCTCTAGTGCTCACTACTTGCTCCTACAGGCATACAGTCATCTCCCCTGCAGGGCAGGGCTGGAGCCATCCAGGCAGCTGTGGCCCTGGAACTGAGCAGTGATGTGGTCACCAGCCTTGATGTGACTGTGGAGGGACTCAATGGTCAGCTGCCCAATCTTGATCTGCTCAACCTCTTCCAGACCTTCTGCCAGAAAGGGGGGCTGTTATGTACACTCCAGGGCAAGGTGGGACCACCTGCTTGGGAACGTGGGCCCTGTGGTAAGGGGGCGAGTCTGATCCTGTCCCCATGCCTCCAAAGCTGCAGCCCCAGGACTGGACATCACTTGAAGGGCCATTGCAGGGTCTGCAGACACTGATGCTCATGGTTCTGCGGCAGGCCTCTGGCCGGCCCCACGGCCCCCATGGCCTTTTCTTGCGCTATGGAGTGGAGGCCCTGACCCTACGTGGCATCAATAGCTTCCGCCAATACAAGTATGATTTGGTGGCAGTGGGCAAGTAAGTCTCTGGTCCCCTTCCCATGCTCAAGGCAGTATGTAGGTTGGGTGAGAGGCTGGCTGACCCTGCCCTGACTGTGCTCCTGACAGGGCTCTGGAGGGCATGTTCCGCAAGCTCAACCACCTCCTGGAGCGTCTGCACCAGTCCTTCTTCTTCTACCTGCTGCCTGCCCTCTCCCGCTTTGTCTCCATTGGCCTCTACATGCCTGCCACTGGCTTCTTACTCCTGGTCCTTGGACTCAAGATATCCTCTGCCCTGATTCTCACTACTCCCTTGTGGTCAGCTTCAAATCCCTTTCACCTATAAAGTGGGGATCATCCTTCATCCTGCCATGGGGGTGGGAAAGTGAGCCCATGATCTCCAATCTAGCAAATCCCATCCAATGTCTTGTTGGGGTCCTTGACCTGGTCCATGCTCTGGAGCTGTGGATGCAGTTACATGAGGCTGGAGTGAGCCCTGAGGAGGCTGGGAAGGTCCCTAACTCTGGATCTCCACTCTTGACAACACAGGTGATATACTCTACGGATGTTAGGGTGGGTTTCTAGGGTCCCCAGGAGTGCTGTCAGTTGCTACATTGCCTCAGATGGAGGGGTGGTATGAGTCCTTGGGACTGCCTATGCCTCTGACCTAACTTTAAGTACCTGTGTGCTCTGCAGGGTGTGGGCCTGGCCTCACTTATAGCCCCTCTACTGATCTCTCAGGCCATGGGTTTGGCCCTCTATTTCCTCCCTGTGCTGGGCCAACATGTAGCTGCTCAGCATTTTCCAGTGGCTGAAGCCGAGGCTGTCGTGTTGACACTGCTAGCTATTTATGTTGCCGGCCTAGCCCTTCCACACAACACCCACCGGTGAGCAGCTGGGCTGGACAGGTGGAGGTGGGTCCCCCGTGGACTAAGATGGATTCTGGACTTCCCTTGAACTTATTGCCTCGTAGAGTGGTCAGCTCACAGGTGCCAGACAGAGGCTGGATGGCACTGAAACTGGTGGCCCTGATCTACCTAGCACTACAGCTGGGCTGCATTGCTCTCATCAATTTCTCCCTGGGCTTCCTGATGGCCGCCACCATGGTACCTGCTGCTGCACTCACCAGGCCCCACGGACCCCGGTATGTGTCAGTCACCTTCTCCTCCACCAGTACCCTTGCCCTTTCCCGGGGCCCAACCCTCATTCATTCTTGGCATCCACCATGTTACATGCTGAAACGTTGTCCTTCCACCTAGGCTTCTGTATGCTGCCCTGCTGGTAGTGACAAGCCCCGCAGTCACACTCCTTGGTAGCTTGTTCCTGTGGCGGGAGCTGCAGGAGGTGCCACTGTCTCTGGCAGAGGGCTGGCAGCTCTTCCTGACAGCACTGGCCCAGGGCGTGCTGGAACACTACACCTATGGCGCCCTCCTCTTCCCAATACTGGCCTTGGGTCTGTATCCCTGCTGGCTGCTTTTCTGGAATGTTCTCTTCTGGAAGTGAGGTCTCTGGACAGGGATCCCCCAAACCTCCATTCTACCTCCTACTCCCTGGAAAATAAACAAGTGGTGTGTTTCTGTTCTTTGGGATCCTGGCCCTCTGTCTACTCAGAGCCCCTAGCAGTTTGTAGACATTCCCACTTGCCTCTCTGGAGGAGCCACCAAGGTCTTCTCAGTTGCAGCTTTCCTGATAGCAGAAGTGGGAGACTGGCCTCAACATCTGGAGGAGAGCCTCGGTTGGATGCTGAAGGGGCAAGTCCAAACCCGTTCCCAGCTGCACATGAAGTGCTGTGCTAGAAGCAGTTCTGGGGCATGAGATAATTTGCAGCCAGCCTATGAGGGCCTGACAGGAGCTGAGGCATCTTTGGTGCTAAACTGAGAGGAACTGGTGGGTTAGGAGGCTAAGAGTTTAGGCCACGTTTCTAGCCAATGCTAGAACTTCAGTGTGGGCTTTATATGGAGTAGAAGGAGCACTAGGCTCCACTTATAGTAGCACAAGCCAAGGTGAGGTGCCCACTAGAGGCAGAACTCGGCATAGTAGAAAGAGATGGTACTCGAAGGCTAGCCGGCACCCAGAAACAATAGACAGGAGAGAAAAAAGAGCCAAAAAGCAGGGCTACCCTGACAAGCCAGAACTGAAGGAAACAGGTTGTTGTGACAGGAGCCCCAGAAGGAACTTTTGCAGAAGAAAGAAGTATGTCTTTTTCTGGCATGCTAGGGCTATTTTAGAAACCCTGGTGGCTAGTCTGGAGACACATTATAGGAAGACAACAACACCTTGAATAAAGACACTTAAAACCAAACAGGTCTGGATGTGCCTTCACACTGCCCAGTTGAGGTCCAGTGTTTGGAAGGGAAACACAACTGATCTTTCCAAGGAAGTTATAAAGTTCATTAGAATTAACTCTGGTCCAAGGGACTCTCCTCTTGGACACCCCTCTGATTGTTCCTATCTTCCCACGAGTTGGTTCCTCTTGGGCCCTGGTTTCAAAGAGTTTCACTGTGAGGCAGAGTGATGGCTCAGCCGGTAAGAGCATCTGGTACCAAGTCTGACAACCTGACTTTGATCCTGGGTTCTCGTGGTAGAAAGAGGCCCAACTCCCTCCCCTCCCCCCGACAAACAAATCCTTTGATCACATGTGCATTGTGACACACATGTATGTGTACATGCAAAAAAAATGTTTTGATTTTTTTATGTTTTAGAAATATGTTTCTCTGTAGCCCTGGTTGTCGTGGACTCCCTGTGTAGATCAGGCTGGCCTCGAACTCACAGAGATCTGCCTGCCTCTGCCTCTGCTGGGATTAAAGGTTTGCTCCCTTGAGGAGACTGCTGCTCTACCTAGGTAGATATAGCTTACCTATGGAGGGAATGTGTGGAAGCCACTGAGGCAAGCAGCCTCGTCACTGGGTTGCCAGTCTTTGGCCCTTTAGACCCTACTCCAGCCTTGCCTGCTTCCTACTTCTGCCCTTGGAAGTGCTACCTTCTGGTTTTATCACAGGCCTTCCTCTATTTAGTTGGCTAAGACTTGTCTGTGTTCCTTTTGTCTCTGAGCTGTCATCTGGTACAAAATTCTCCCCTGCATTTTGGCTGGGCTTTGACCGTAGCTGTTTTTAACAGAACTTTAGTAGTCCTTTCAAACACAAATGGACATATATTTATTCCAGGAACATTCATTCACAGGAAGAAAGTTAAGTGTTCTGAACATCAGAGTGTTTTTCATCTACATGAATATTGAAACAGAATAAATATTTGTTGAGGTGGGAATTTGTCTTAATTTTCATTAATGTATGTGTGTGTTTTCAAAATGTGAGGTAACTAGGCATAGCGACATGAATATCTTAGCCCTCTTCAGGGCAAAAGTAGGGGAACCATAAGTTTGAGGCCAGTCTAGGTTATATAGTGAATCTCAAAAGAAAAGAAGAATCTGTGTGGTGGACAGGGTGGTATGCACATATGGTTTTAGCTAATCCATGTGCCCTTGCCTAAAGCAGATTACATAAGCCTTGAACACACAAAAGGTCCAAGGTATGATGGTTCCTGCTTGTGGTCTAGCCCACAGCCTGAGATAGGTGTATTTTGAACCTGAACTGTATATGTGACAAAAGGTTATAAAGGTGTAGTTGAAATGTGACAGGGAGGGGCCTGGAGAGGTGGCTCAGAGGTTAAGAGCACTGGCTGGTCTTCCAGAGGCCCTGAATTGAATTCCCAGCAACCACATGGTGTCTCATAACCATCTATAATGAGATCTGGTGCCCTTTTCTGGCCTGCAAGCATACATGCAGGCAGAACATTATACATAATAAATTTTTTTCATTTTTATTTATTATTAGTTATATTTTATTAACTTTGTATCCCAGCTGTATCACATTCCCTCATTCCCGATCTCATCCTCCCTCCATCTCCTCCCTGCCCCTTTCTAAGTCCACTGATAGGGAAGGACCTCCTCCCCTTTCATCTGACCCTGTTTTATCAGGTATCTTCAGGACTGGCTGCAAAGTCCTTGTCTGTGGCCTAGCAGGGCTGCTCCTCCTTGGGGGATGGGAAGGTCAAAGAGCCCACCATTGAGTTCATGTCAGAAATAGTCCCTGTTCCCCTTACTAGGAAAACACACTTGGATACTGAGCTACCATGGGCTACATCAGAGCAGAGGTTCTAGGTTATATCCATACATGGTCCTTGGTTGGAGAAACAGTCTCATATAAGACCCCTGTGCCCAGATATATTTGGTCTTTGTGGAGCTCCTATCCTCTCCAGGTCATATTAACTCCCCCTTCTTTCATATGATTGCCTGCACTCTGCCGAAGGTTTGGTTATGAGTCTCAGTATTTGCTTTGGTACACTGCTAGGTAGAGTCTTTCAGAGGCCCTCTGTGGTAGGCTCCTGTCCAGTTACTTGTTTTCTCCTACATCCAATGTCCATCCCATAAGTGAGGATTGATCATCTTACCTCGGGTCCTCTTTCTTGTTTATCTTCTTTAGGTGTATAGATTTCATTATGTTTATCATACCTTATAGGTCTAAATAAGTGAGTATATACCATGTGTGCCTTTCTCCTGGGATACCTCAGTCAGAATGATCTTTTCTAGATCCCACCATTTGCCTGCAAATTTCGTGATTTCCTCGTTTTTAATTGCTGAGTAGTATTCCATTGTGTAAAAATACCCCAATATCTGTATCCATTCCTCCATTGATGGACATCTGGGTTGTCTCCAGGTTCTGGCTATTACAAATAAAGCTACTACAAATAGTGTTGAGCAAATGTCCTTGTGTACTTGAGCAACTTTGGATCTATGCCTAGGAGTGGTATAGCTGGGTCTTGAGGAAGCGCTATTCCTAATTGTCTGAGAAAGCGCCAGATTGATTTCCAAAAGTGGTTGTACCAGTTTACATTCCCGCCAGCAATGGAGGAGTGGTCCCCTTTCTCCACAACCTCTCCAGCATGTGTTGTCATTTGAGTTTTTGATTTTAACCATTAAGATGGGTGTAAGGTAAAATCTCAGGGTCGTTTTGATTTGCATCTCTCTGATGGCTAAGGACATTGAGCATCTCTTTGAGTGTTTCTCTGCCATTCTATATTCTTCCACAGAGAAATCTCTGTTTAGCTCCGTACCCCATTTTTTAATTGGATTGCTTGATTTATTGCTTTTTAACTTATTTAGTTCTTTATATATTCTGGATATTAGCCCTCTGTCAGATATAGGGTTGGTAAAGATCCTTTCCCAGTCTGTAGGCTGTAGTTTTGTCCTGACAACAGTGTCTTTTGCTTTACAGAAGCTTTTAAGTTTCATGAGGTCCCATTCATTGATTGTTGCTCTCAGAGCCTGTGCTCTTGGTGTTCTGTTCAGGAAGTTGTCTCCTGTGCCAATGAGGCTCTTCCCCACTTTTTCTTCTAACTGATTTAGATTATCTGGTTTTATGTTGAGGCCTTTGATCCACTTGGACTTTAGTTTTGTGCAGGATGATAAAAGAACAAAACAAAACAAAACAAAAAAACGCTGTATACATAATAAATCTTAAAAAAAAAAAAGTATTAGGGATAGGTATGAGGTCTTAAATGTGCCATTTGGGGCCTGACAAGTACTTGTGCTTGCCGTATGGCATTCCATTTTGGCTTTCTGTAAAATGCAACTGTGGCTTTTCGGTGCCCACCCTTGCTCTAAATAATGACGGGGAGACCTTTATTAAAAGCTTCAGACACTACAGCTGGGCAGATACTCAGCATTCTAACCCGCCAACAGTGCTACCTGGCCTGCTTCCCAGCTACGTGGCCGATTACCTGCCATCTTGGTTTCATCTTAGTTACATCGAACAGATTTAGTGTTCTTCAATGCTTGAAACATTTTGAGAACACAGGATTCAATTCTAAGGCAGGGCTTTCTCCAGGATAGTTTCTAAGAATTGAATCTTCAGTCTCAGTTTATAGGTTTATAGGCTTTCTTGTATCTTGAAATCTGGTAAATCAGATAATTTGTTTCATGTGGCCAAACTCATCATTAGTCACCCTTATAGAGTAATGGTAAAGGAATTCCTGCATTGCATAGCTCCAAACCACCCATAGATGGTGTCAATTTGGATTTCAAGGAAAGTAGCACTAAATGCCACTGTGATCAGTCCGTTACTTTAATCTTATATCCAGCGGGAACTGCAGCTTATCTTTGTGAGGGACAAAAAAAAAAAAAAAAAATCACGGATACCTCATTTAGGTATGTTTTCAGTGAGGAAATCGAGTTATGGAGTTTACAGGAGGGTTTAAAAGGAATTTGGTCAGGGAGAGTTTTCAAGCCGGGTCGCCTGTCTGGGCCTGGATGGGCAAGCCGCTCTTAGCTCTCAAGAGATTGACTGTCCATTGACTCAGCTGGACAGGCAGGATTCGCGGGGCCACGGAGAAGGGGCTGGGAATAGAGTAGTGAGGCTCTACGCCTGCAACGATGGACGGAATGAGAAAGAAAAACCAAACAGGTGTTGTGACTGTAATTAGAGTCGCGGCCAGGCTCAACCCGCTAGTTTCCTTCCGGACTACACGACCTGGGCAAGGACAGCCCTGGACCTTCCGAGGGACAGCTCCCGGTCCAGCTCCGCCTGGACCCGCCCACTCTCTTGCTCTCGCGCAGTCTGAGTTCTCGTCGGCCCGCAGGGGCCGACGGGAACGGCGGCCGCACTAAAGAGGGCCGACATGGCGGCGGCTGCGGCAACGCTTCGCCGGTCGGTGCTGGGCCCGCGGGGCGTGGGACTTCCAGGTGCAAGTGCTCCGGGTCTGCTGGGAGGCGCCCGACCCCGGCATCTTCCATTGACAACACCGCAGGTGAGTCCCGATGCGGGTCCCGGCCACCGCGCGCCCCGCAGCCCTGAAGGTCACAGCGGGAGGCTCCGGGCGCGCGCCGGCATCGGTACCTCACGTACCTCCTACGACTCAGCAGGATCCCCGCTGACCGGCCGGCGCACTCGGGAAGCCAGTCTGGGTGCCAACGCCTCGGAGCGACAGGGCATGTTGCTCCGACCCCAGGGTCCGGCTGTGGTGGGGTCGGGGATGGGAGATTCCTGCGAAGGGCTCGCCCAGAACGACTCCCGAAGCCAGCTGTCTAGACAGGCTGGTGCCCTGAAGTGACCCCAGCCTGACCTCAGGCGGCTGCGGGTGACCTTGGTCTGCTGAAGCACTCTTTGTCACTTAGGCCTGTTTCTTGGGTTAAGCTCCAAGAGCACTCCTCATTTACCCTACAGAGCCGAGCTGTCGGCTGCAGTGAAGAATGTGTCAGGCAGTGGGCATAGGGTACCTTTGGCGCGCTAGGGGCGGTGGCCAGCGCTGGGTCAGAGTGGAAGAGATGGGCGCCCATTCGGATCCCCAGGTGGGCGGGCGGCGTCTTGGCAGATGCTGAGCGAGGCTCTTGCAGGCAGTGTCCTTTTCCTCGAAATCTGGCCCTTCCCGAGGCCGGAAGGTGATGCTGTCAGCGTTGGGCATGCTGGCGGCAGGCGGTGCAGGACTAGCTGTGGCTCTGCATACTGCTGTGAGTGCTAATGATTTGGAGCTGCATCCGCCCAGCTACCCATGGTCTCACCGTGGCCTCCTCTCCTCCTTGGACCACACCAGGTGAGTGTGTAGCAGTGGGCTGAGGGTGGTAATCTCTGGGTGAACTGGTATCTTAAGTTTCTCCAACTCTTTTTCACTTCAGCATTCGTAGGGGTTTCCAGGTGTACAAGCAAGTGTGCTCTTCCTGCCACAGCATGGATTATATGGCCTATCGACATCTGGTGGGAGTGTGCTACACTGAGGAAGAAGCAAAGGCGCTGGCTGAGGAGGTGTGGGAGCCAAGAGAAGGTGGATACTGGGACTGGGGCTTCTACTGTAAGGGATTGAAGGATTGTGATGGGGTTCTTGGTGGCAGGTGGAGGTCCAGGACGGCCCTAATGAGGATGGGGAGATGTTCATGAGGCCAGGGAAGCTATCCGACTATTTTCCAAAACCATACCCCAACCCTGAGGCTGCCAGAGCTGCTAACAATGGAGCCTTACCCCCTGACCTCAGCTACATTGTTCGAGCTAGGTATGTGGGCAACCCAGAATGTGGGGCTGGAAATGAAGGGAAGTCAGCCTTGTGTTGAAGACTGAACCATGGGTCTGGTTCTAGGCATGGTGGTGAGGACTATGTATTTTCCTTGCTTACTGGCTACTGTGAGCCCCCGACTGGGGTATCATTGCGAGAAGGCCTCTACTTCAACCCTTACTTTCCTGGCCAGGCCATTGCCATGGCTCCTCCCATCTACACAGAGGTCTTGGAATATGATGATGGTGAGTGTCCTTTACCACATGCTTCCCTTATATTCCTGGGTCTGGCGGTCTGACTCCCTTCTCACCTGTACTGTTAGTTTACGGTGCATATCTTGAAAGGGTTAGAAACAGTTTTCATGGTCCTAGAGGGTTCCTGTCCTTTTGAAGTCTTGGTAATGGCCAATCCCTGTCATTTTGGAGCACAGTCCATTGAGGGCTACCCTAGATTGGCACAAGGTCCCAAAGGTAGCCCTCACTATTTGTCCTTGGCTCAGGCACCCCAGCTACCATGTCACAAGTAGCCAAGGATGTCGCCACCTTCCTTCGCTGGGCATCAGAGCCAGAGCATGACCATCGAAAACGCATGGGGCTCAAGGTAAAGGGTTCGGCAAGGGTCACAGTGGGCACTGGGAAAGGGTCTTTCCTGTGTATCTTTTCTGAGCTTTTTGTTCCCAGATGTTGTTGATGATGGCCATGCTGTTGCCTCTGTCTTATGCCATGAAGCGGCATAAGTGGTCAGTCCTGAAGAGTCGAAAACTGGCCTATCGGCCACCCAAGTGACCCTGTCCAGTATCTGCTTGTCATCTTGCCTGAACAAGCTCTCAGCAACCCAGGAACAGTTCTAGGCCTTTCAGGCCTAGCCCTTTTCATCGAATACAAGAAGGGGCAGGAGACCAGACTCTTGCTTCTGATCTTCCTTCAGCACTCATTGTGGGAATAAATTAAGTTTCTCAACATATACATTTTAGCTGTTCAGTGACTGAAATACACATTTCCAAGGAACTCTGGCACTCATATTCCCTCACAGTGTTGTTCCCTGCCCTGTCTAGTATCCAGGATAGATGTGGGCCAGAATGCAAAGACCTCTAAGAGCAGCACCCATTACAGGGAGAGACAGCCTGATGGTTAAGAGCACTTACTAATTGCTCTTCTAGAGGACCTGGGTTCACAGTTAAGGTGCTCAAAAACTAACTCTAGTCCCAGGGGATCTTATGCCCTCTTCTGGCCTACACAGGCACTGCATTAAAGCAGTACAAAGGCATACATGTAGGTATAGTACCCACACACATGGAAAGGGGGCATTTTTCAACAAGAAGACCCAGAGCAGCAGCACTGGGTAAAGCAGCTCTGTCTGGGAGGATAGACAATTGGGAGTAGACATGCAGAGAGTATCTGGGATGTCTCCTTAGTCTTGGCTAGACAGATAAAAGGGTTGTGCTGGAGATATATTTGTCAGGACATAATACCTGACAAGTGGTTATCAGAAGGATCACAAAGGCATGACCTGCTAAATGAGACTCAAGACTCCCAGTGTTAAAGCATCCTCATCAAAGTGGGGAAGAAAAATACCCAGTCCCACTGCTGGTCTAGTGGCTGAAGCAGCTGAAAACAGTGGTAACTAGAATATAGGAAAGGCTACAATAGGGTCAGGGTTATTGAAAAGAACCCTTAGCAGATCAACAGTATGGAAAGCCCCTGTAGGCTTAGAGGCTCTGGAAAGAGGGCCACTGGGACTTGAGTCTAAGTCTCTTCACAGTCTTCTGGTTGTGGTTTGGGAAATTTCACCTGCTACTGAGGGGCAGAATCTTGTTCCCTTGCTTCCAGGCAGCTGGGCTAGTACAACTCTGCACCAAGACCAGGACACAGGCTAACTCTTAAGTATATTTTATTACTGGCTTGTGGCCTTTGTTGCCTAATGCTGGCATCTCTGTCCCCAACAAGCAGAGGCTTCCTGGGAAGTTGAAGTGGTGGTGGTTCAAGGACTTGGCCTGTGACAGGAAGGCCATGTTCTCTGTAACCTGGGGGAGATGATATGTTTGTTATTCATGGGTTTTTTCTGTACACTGCTTCCCCTCATTCCCATCCAGCTTCTTGTACCTTTGGTGGCTTCTAGGTGAAGGCTGTCGTAAGGGGATCCCACGCACAGGGCCTTTGTGTGCTACACATCTCACAGCCAGGGCGGTTTGAGACATTGATGAAGGTGCAGGAAGGGCAAGACCAGCCAGACTGGGATGGTGAGAAGACTGTTGATATTCCCCATTTCCTCCAATGCCCATGGCTGCCCATATCTGGCCCGCACCCTGAGGCTCTGGTTATTTGCCTACCTGAGGGGGACTTGGGAGACTGGAACTGGCTGGCTGGAGGGTATGAGGCAACTCCAATGACTGAGGTAACAAATATCCTAACTTCCTATCCATCTTGGAGTGTTGAGGACTATGTCCTGTGACAGAGGAGAAAGAAGGCTCAGAGCAATCTCAAGACTACATCCCACTTCCCTTACCCCCATTAATTACTAACCTGAAGCTTCTCGGGTGGCTGAGAGCAAGTAGAGAAAAGCAGGGTCCCCATCTTGAGAAACCCCATAGGAAGCAAGGCTTCGTTCAGGCATACATAAGCACCGCCCAATGACCCAGCGCTGCACAGCTGGCGGGAAACCGAACTCTGAAAACACCTGAAGCCAGAACATCAGGGCCAGCCAGTATCACCCAGGATCCCTGCTACATGAGTGAGATTCCCAAGCCCCATGCTCACCTGTTCCTGAAGGGCTGCAATGGAGCAGTGTGGATGGATCTGCAGTGAGACATGGGCAGACGATGAAGAGGACAAAATGGATGTGGCATCTTCAACTGTGACTTGTAGCCTGGGTCAGAATGTGGATCAGGGGGTTGGACAGTTAACCTGGAAGGGTCAGCAGGACAGAGTAATAAGCAAGACCAGGTCTTACCTTATGGGACCTGGTGGGAACCAGGCCTCTGTAAGTTGGACATTGAGAGCCACATGATGCTGTGCCAGGACTGCTGCCACTTGGGCAG
This sequence comes from Psammomys obesus, assembly GCF_907164565.1. NCBI lineage: Eukaryota > Metazoa > Chordata > Mammalia > Rodentia > Muridae > Psammomys > Psammomys obesus. The sequence continues at coordinate 955,362 of NW_026596079.1, read as the reverse complement.
CTTCTTTCCCATCCCCATCTGCAATGGCCTGGGCCAGGCGTGCAGCCAGCTCTTCTACAGGAAGAAAAGACAGCTATCACAACCAGACACCAGATACAGCCCCCCAACACCCTCCAGTCTGTCTTTACCTTTTCTCAAGTTTCCAGAACTTTCTACCTCAGGTTGAGTTATTTGAGACACAGAAGAACATGTTGGAGAAACAGGGCATATTGCTGGAGCTGGGGCTGTGCTGCCACTACCTAAGAGGGAAGATGCGGGGTGGGCTAGTGGTCTCCACCTCAAGTTTTTAGAACCATTGCCCTCTCGGCCTCATTCCACTATACTCAGGCCATAATTCAAGCTAAGTCTTCCACTCCCGGCATTGGCCCTCCAAACAACAAAAACAACTCTCAGCTGAAGAGAGATGGATCAACATTAAGAACATTTGTTGCTCTTGTAGAACACCCTAATTTGGTTCCCCAAACCCACATGGTGGGTAGCTAACCAACATCTGTAACTCCATTACAGGGGATCCAATGACTTGGCCTCTGGGGCACCAGGTACATAGGCAGTGCAAACACACACAGAATTCATACATAAAATTAATTTAAAACATTTTTAAAAAATCCTCCTTTAAAGTCTTATCTGAATTCTGCTGTACTGGCACTGAATCTGATTCATCCTCGGTATCAGTCTTTCTAAACCTTCTGCTGCCTGGTCCCACTTGTGCTCTCCTCTGTTTAGAAGAATCAAACCAACCACTTAGATGAGGATCTGCAATTTCCTGCCCACAGCAGACTTACAGTTATCGCCCCCTCTCAGTGCACAGTTAAATGGAACACATCTATAACACCAACACTTTGGATGCACAGGTAAGAGGATCATTAACAATTTTACACTAAGACCTTGTCACAATGAACAGTATAAAGAAAGAACTGGGTATACATAACTGGAAAATGAATGACTTAAAAGTCCTTTTTTTAATGCTGAGTTCCCCCAGTCTCTCTTACACAATCACAGTGTCTATCTGTGCCCCTTTAACAGATCTTTCTCAGTTACTATATGTAGGCCTTCCTACCTCTTCCCAGGCACTGCCTACATCAGCAGTTCTCAATCTGAATCTCAACCCCTTTGGGAATCGACCCTTTCACAGGGGTCGCCTAAGTCCACTGGAAAACAGATATTTACATTACAATTCATAGCAGTAGCAAACTTACAGTTATGAAAGTAGCAATATAAATAATTTTTTGGTTGGGGCTCACTACAATATGAAGAACTGCATTAAAGGGTTGAAGCATCAGGAAGGTTGTTCCACATCCAAGGCCATCTTTTCTCTATGCTTCCTCTCCTGGTGACTTTGGCTGACCTCTCCAATTCCTAATCTTTATCTCTCCAAAGCCCCAGTCATATCCATGCTTTTCCAAATAGGCACCATGTACAAGCCTCACATTAAGTGGTCCCTCTAGTTCAGTCTTCTTCCATTAAAACAACCATGAAACCTATCTAATTCCATCTCCTGAGATCCTCTGGCCTTCTTTCTGGCCTATTCTACACCACTCCATGAGTGGAGAGTCTTTAGCACAGACCTGAGCCTGTTAATTTTCCCACTGAATACAATCCTATTGTTCTATTGAATTCAGTCCTGCAGCAACAATTGCTCTTCTTTTTCACACTAGTCTGGTATTTGGGTGTCAGATCTTGAATCTCTTATTTTCTCCACCTTCTTCCTCTTGGAAGCCATCCTAGATGCACAGCTTTCCCCATCACTATCCCCACCCACGACTAGGAGGCCTGGACGTCTTCAAATGAGCATTTACTCCACAACACTGACCATTTTGTCCCTCTGCGGTGGCATCTCGCACCAGTGCTGCCCACTGCTGTGCTTCCTGAGAGTTGAGGAAGTGCACACTGAAGGTTCCAGGACCTCCCGGTGGAGGTTGCAGCTCGTGTTGGTTAGGACCACGGACGGTGTAGCAAACAGACTCCAAGGGCCATTCTAAACTGACCTTAAGAGAGGGAAGAGTGCTGGGTCAGTGGTTCCTCATCTTTACCAACACAGAGATTTGAAAAAAAAGGAAGCAGGTAATTTTTACGGTCCTAAACTTTTCTTGCCTGATATCTTGCCAATTTCTCACAAGACTTGTAAAGCAGGTATCAGCATTATCCCCATTTTTACAGACAACCAAAGAAAAATAAACGCTACTGGCCTAGGGGTAATAAGAGAGGGTTGACTCCAGTATCCCGGCCCACACTCACCGCCCCTGGCCCGGTGCCCAACAGCCCCATCCGGAAGCGCCCAGGCCGCTCAGGGTCGGCGCTCAACTGCAGCCTTCGCAGTTGCGCCTCGGCGTCCTGCCCGGCATCCAGTGGTCTCACCGCCGCGTGCACTGCCAGAAGCACCGCAGGTGAGGCAGGGTCTGCAGCCCCTGCCGCACCGCCGGCGGGTGGCGACATTTCTAGTCCGGCGAAGTCCTGACCCTCCGAGAACGCTTCCGTGCTGCAGAGTTGTCAAGCGCTTCCGCCGGGCAGAAACTCGGCCTGTGGACCTAGGTTCCGGACGCGCCAGAGTGCGGAGAACAAGAAGGCTCACTACCTGAGCCTGATCGCCCGTGTGCTCAGGGATAGAGATGGTCCAAGGATCTCCAGGCACAGTCCAGCTATGCTAGTCACCTTTGAGCTGGGCCCGAGGACAGTGTCAGGGATCGAACACAGGTAACAAAAAGAAGGCAAGGATGGACCTTTCTCAAAGGTTCGAACGAGCGATAGCTGCTGCCCGATAGACGACAACATCAGTTCTCGGCAGGAGCTGGGCGCCAATACACACAAACACACACCAGACACACTTCGAGAGTCTGCACTACTCTGGGACAAGGGTCGGCTCCGGGGGGCGGGGCGGGAATGGCCCTAACCAATGAACACTGAGAGAAGAGGCGGGTTCGTAAGCAAGGGTGAGACAGACAAGCTACACAGCCAGTAGAAGTGGAAGAGGTGACTGAGTGGCGGAGAACTCCCCCAATGGTTTGTCGCGGTCTGGATCCTGTGGTTGGAGCGGACCATTCAGAGGAGTGGGGCCGGGCCTGTCGGACGCTTGTTGTTGTCGGGCCGGGGGAGGCGGAGGTCGCTGTTCCGTTCGCTGGCTGGTGCGATTTTGGTGGTCCGCGGCAGGTCGGTCGCGAAAGCGGGCGCTGCAGGGAAGCGAGGCTATGTCGCGGCTGCAGCCCGTATGGGCCGGCAGGGCCTGGAGTAACGGGACGTCGCCGCGAAGCTTCCCCCGGATACAGTGCGGCCCGAGTGGAGGCCGCGCCGCCGCCCTCCAGTCCTAAAGAGCCCGCGCTGCGCTCAGCCCGCGCCGCCGTCACCTCGGCACCGACTCTAAGCAACCCGGCTAGGCTGGCTTGATCTAGCCCATTCCTGGCAGGTGGGTGTCCGCCTTGTTCCCCAAGCGGTCGCGGGTTGCGGGAACCACAGTCCCCGGCAGGCCTCGCGCTGCTGCACTGCTTCATGGGACTTGTAGTTCTACCGCTGCCTGGCTTAAAGCTTCTCTCTTGGTGCACTGCCTCCTGGGGCTTGTAGTTTCCTCTACGAATCCGCTGCTGCCTCTCGGCTCGCAGAGCAGAAATGCCAAGAAACTCCTGGCCTGAGCTAGCGGAGGCAGTGAGGCTGTCCTATGTACTTTGGCTTTCGAAGAGAGAATTAGGCATACTTGCAAATATAAGTGAAGAATTCATGGGTTTTTTCATCTTGTCAGGAAGCAGTGAAGGAACCCATAGAACTGGGGAAGAGGGCCCATACAGATGGCCCTCAGGGCTCAAGCCCCAGGTGCCCGGTTCCGAATCGGATTGCAGGTTCTTACCCTGATTGAGGACCTTAGTACAGTTTGAAGGTGTCTGCAGAGTGCTCATGTGGGTAGAAAACACCGAGAGAGGGACTCTCCAGCAGACCCCTAGTGAGAATATAAGATGCCCCCCCCCCCCCCGCCAGCCCCAGGATTCTTCTACTGTGTAGGAGGACTTGGAGTTGAGCAGGAACCTGGACTTGCCATCCTCAGGTAACAGGATCATCTCCCTGCCAATGCTTAGGGGCAGGGAAGGGAGAGCTAGGAGGTACGTGAGGATTCAGGCTAGATCCAGCTGCAAACAGTACTCTGCTGGTGGGTGGGAAGGCTGAAGGCGGAGCCCTTTGGAGCTAGGTATCCACACCTGGCTTCCCACATTCTCAGGTAGCGCTACACTCTCTGGCACAAGAAGCCCCCTCCCAAAGGACATGAAGCTATTGGAGAACTCCAGCTTTGAGGCCATCAACTCTCAGTTGACAGTGGAGACTGGAGATGCCCATATTATTGGAAGGTGAGGCTGGAGGCCCTGGGGATCAGTCTCCCAGAGGTCCCTATCTTGGCCGGAGTTAAATCCTCTGGGTTAGCATGCATCATGACCCTGCCTGCATTCTTTAGGATTGAAAGCTACTCGTGTAAGATGGCAGGCGACAACAAACACATGTTCAAGCAGTTCTGCCAGGAGGGCCAGCCCCATGTGTTGGAGGCACTGTCCCCACCCCAGACTTCAGGCCTCAGTCCCAGCAGGTGAGCTGAAGTGGAGACTACCTTTTGGGGTATGTGGGATGGTAGGCAAGGCTGACATTTATCTCTGTCTAGACTAAGCAGGAGCCAAGGTGGTGAGGACGAAAGCCCTCTAAGTGACAAGTGCAGCCGTAAGACCCTCTTCTACCTGATCGCCACACTCAATGAGTCCTTCAGGCCAGACTATGACTTCAGCACAGCTAGAAGTCATGAATTCAGCCGGGAGCCAAGCCTCAGCTGGGTAAGGATGAGTAGTTGGACCCAAAACCGTTTGTTTAGTCATTACCATTGCCTTCCCCACTTTGAGTAGGTTCTTGAGTTGTGTTTATTGCCCTGGACCCTTGTCATCCCTGACTGTAACCTCCTGTAGGTGGTAAATGCAGTCAACTGCAGCCTGTTCTCAGCTGTTCGGGAAGACTTCAAGGCCCTGAAGCCGCAGCTGTGGAATGCAGTGGATGAGGAAATCTGCTTAGCTGAATGTGACATCTACAGGTGGGTTCACATCTTTGCAGGTGGACATGGCAGGTATATCTGGCAGTGGGATCCTCATACTTTTTTTTTTTTTTTTTTAATCTCCTCAGCTATAACCCAGATCTAGACTCAGACCCCTTTGGGGAAGATGGAAGCCTCTGGTCATTCAATTATTTCTTTTACAACAAGCGTCTTAAACGAATTGTCTTCTTTAGCTGTCGCTCTATCAGGTTGGTACCATGCCATCTCCCTTTTTCCAGCTCTCAGTTCTACTTCTGCCATTCCTTAACTGGGTCTACGCTCCCTGGGAAGGCAGGGATAGGTGGTCCTAAAACTGGTATTTCTATCTCCACCCAGTGGTTCCACCTACACACCCTCAGAGGCAGGCAATGCACTGGACTTGGAGCTGGGGGCAGAAGAGGTTGATGAAGAGAGTGGAGGTGGAAGCAGTGAGCGAAGGGCAGAGGAGACCAGCACCATGGAGGAAGACAGGTGTGATGGCGTCGGGTGGCCATGGCCCCATCCACTGGAGCCTGAAGTGGGTGGGACAGGTCAGGATCCCCTCTGCCTGGTCTGGGTGGTATCTCCTGAAGGCCTACTGTGTGCCAACTTCTGCCTAGGGTTCCAGTGATCTGTATGTGATGAGGAAAAGCGGAGGTCTCAGCTTCATCAACTTCGACCAATGCCTGGACCTGCCTACCTGAGGAGTTCCAGAGCCTCCCCAGACGCTGGCTATACCCTGGCACCGCCACCATCCTGGCACTGCCCAAGGCTATACCTGCCTAGCCCTTTGGTTTCAGCCTGTGGATATCCACTCACCCCTACAGGCTCCTACTGCCCATGCTATGGCTGTATTAAACAGCACAGGGCCTGACAGAAAAAATGACTGCTCCGCACCAACAGTCTGCTACAGACAGGACAGCTGGACCACAGAGTTTATTTTTGTATTTCTTCTTGGGCCTGTACACTCCAACTCTAAGGGCCAGGGACTTGAAACCCTGTAAACGGTGCCCAGTGTTGATGAGGTCTGGTCTTGCACTAGACCCTGGTGCCCACTCTCTCCCTCCCCCCCACCTCACCAGGTGGGCCACATGCACTGAGTGTCACTTTGCTGCAGCTCATTCGTTTCCAATAAAAGTTTCTGTGACTTAGACGGAACTTGGGGGTTTTATGGGGGTGGAGCCTGCGTCATGGGGCGGGGCCTGGAGCACCTGGTATCTTAGCAACAGCTACCGCCTATCCGTTACTTAGTCTCAAGAGCTGTTACACATCTCACCTCTGAGACGGTCGATGTTAGGGAAGACACAATGTTAAACACAAGCAACCCCTTTACATTTGAGGGCGACAGCATAATCGCGGACTCGGACTTCTATGATCAGGACAACTATGAAATCCCAGATCCTGGGGTGCTCTCAGAAAAACATGGTAAGGGCACCTGGCATCGTCCAGGCACCCTGCTAGGAAGCAGAGGTCTCTCCGGCTTTTCAGTCCTGGAGGTGTGACTTCCCTGGGTAGTTCCTGACCCAGCATGTCCCTCAGAGGAGGGCTCCTTGTTGCTTATCACCTCCAGGACTGGGGCACAGAGCCAAGGTGACACTGCATCCTCCACTGGCTTACAGAGTTGGGTCTGTTGGAGGAACCACAGGCCCCGCAGCTCTTTACCAATTCCGAGAGGTGGCAGAACATAAACCTGCGTACCCGTGCCCGACTACTGTGGCTACACCTACGCACATACCTCCATTACATTGTGGAAAAGGTGTGGTTCTCTTTGAGCTTTCTAGTTGGGCTCTTCCCTAGAGATCCTGGCACTGACAGCTCCAGTCCTTTTGAGCTTCCCTAGGCAGAAGAGCTCATGCCTCTGTTGCTGACAAGTGCATCTGTCTATTCTGGCCTGCAGGAGAAGAAAGCAGAGCTGCGGGTCGCTCGCATGGTACATGGGCTGGAGCCACTGCGTCGCCTGAAGGTGGCAGCTGGGCTGTGCTCGGTAGCACAAGACCCAGCGCGTGACCGCTTTGTGGTACTAGATGCTGCAGGTTGCCTACATCAGCACACCAAGGATGGCTGGGTGCTGGCAAAGCTGAAGGCTCCTGCCGTGCTTCATGGGCTAGTGACTGTGCCTGGCCCTCTGGGAAAAGTGGGCCGCTTTGTAGGCTGGGGTCCAGCTGGACTGACAATATTAGGGGAAGACTTCAACCTGCTCTGGCTGAGCCAGCCACCAGTGAGCAAGACACTGGGCCAGGAGCCTTTTCACTGTTTACCAGTGCCCAGTCTAGGACTTTTGCTTGTGGCCCAGGTGGGTGGCAGCCTGGAGCTCTGGAAGTTCCGTTCAGGTGGTCGCCGCCTGGTGTCCTGTGGTTCACCTTTGCACCCACCACCAGGCTTGTCTGGCTCATTCAGTTGTCTGGCCCTAGGGTCAGAAACTGACCCCTGCAACCAGTATTGCTTTGCCGCCTATGGCTCGGCGGTGCTCACTTTTGATCTGGACTCTTGGACTCTCATAAATGTGTGCCATGATCTACACAAAACGTGAGGATAGTCAGGGGACAGCTGGTGGGGAGGCAGATCCCCTAAGGGGAGCCAAGCACTGCAAGGGCTATAGGACCCACAGACAGAGCTCTGCTGAGTCCGCTGGGCCTCCCATTCCCTCACCTCTAGCGTCATCTCAGACATGGAGTACTGTGAGGAGGTGGAGGCCCTGATGACGGCTTCCCGGGACAGTACCTTGAAGGTGTGGGAGGCCGACTGGCAGATCCGGATGGTGTTCGTGGGCCACACAGGTGTGCCACAGTCTGGCAGCTCCTGCAGCCTTTCTTGCTCTCGTCCTAAGCTTGCCCCTCTCTAACACTGGCTACACCCCAGGAACTCCCCCTTAAACTATGATGTGCCAAAACGACCTGCCTCTTTCCTGCAGGCCCAGTGACCGCTATGGTAGTGCTCCCAAACAGCGCGCTGGCAGTGTCTGCCTCACAGGACGGGACACTACGCACATGGGACCTGCGGGCCGCAGCTCAGGTGGGAGAGGTAACACTGGATTTGGGGAACCAAGATGCTCTCTCTGAGAAAGTGAGCAAGTTGCTGGCTCCTGCACGTCCTGGCTGGCCAGTGCTCTGTCTCTGTTCAAAAAGTGTGGATCTGTGGCATATGCGTGACCTCTATTCACCGTTAGCACAGCTGTCCGCACCAGTGCTCCACGTTCAGATAGCGCCAGTGCTGCCGACACCAATCGAGCCGGCTCTGCCCTCTCGCCTTGTGTGCGCCTGTGCAGATGGGTCGGTCTACCTGGTGTCAGCAACTACGGGACGAACCGTAAGTTCACTGCTGCTGGAGCCGGAGGACGCTGCCATTGGGGTGGTTTATTGTTTGACTCGAGAAGCTCTGTGGGTGTTGACGCGCTCGGGGGAGCTGGTGCGCGCCAATGCAGCACGCTGCCCTATGGTCGTGCTTCACCGCCTGCCCCCGCCTCCACCCCCAGCCCCGCAGCCCTGCTGCCTGCACCTCTACAGCCATCTCACAGACCCTCATAGTGCGTTTGCTTGCTGGGAGCTCGTACGCCAGTTTCGCGGCGACATGCGCCGCAGTGCCATTGCCTGGGCCTGGAAAAACAAGAACAGGTGGGCACTACAGCCATCGGAGGCCAGTTAAGGCCAAATGCGGCCGAGTTGGTGACAGCGCCTTGGCTAACGGTCTCCCACACTTCTCACAGGTTCCTACCGATAATCGGGCACTCAGACGGCTCACTGTCTGTGAAGGACTGGCGCTCATCCGAGACGGTCTTTCACACAGAAGCGCACAGCCTAGGACCAGTGACTGCTATCGGGTCCACCTGGAACACCGTTGTGACCTCAGGTCAGTACCTCTCTCTGTCAAAGACAGCCGGGGAATCCCTGCACCTTCCTGAAGTTCCAGCCCTGGCTCCTGCTACCCAAAGGTGGAGATCTGACAGTAAAGATGTGGCGTGTGTTCCCATACGCCGAGGAAAGCCTAAGCCTGGTCCGCACCTTCTCTTGTTGCCACCCCGTGGTAATGCTCTGTGTCCTGGGGAAGCGCATCACTGTAGGCTTTGAGCATCCAGAAACTGCCACCTATGGCCTGGTGCAATTTGGCCTGGGTGACAGAGTACGCTGTGACCACCGACCACAGGATGACCCTATGGACCACATTACGGGTGAGTGGAATGGAGCAAAGGCGAAACTGGTATTCCTTATTCTCAACTGCTTCCTAACCTCAGCTCTGCCCCTTAGGCCTATGCTGCTGCCCCACCCTCAAGATTTATGCCTGCTCCAGCCTAGATTGCACCATCCGAATATGGACCTGGAATAACCGCCTGCTGCGGTGGGCTGGGGCCCTGTCGTGTGGGGGCAGCTAACTAGCCGCTAGAGGGCAGCCATGGGGCTCCTCTAATCTTGGCTTCCCTTGAAAGACCAGGGACTGGACAGAGGGGGATAGGGTGACGCCCCATCACTGCCTCGGGTTTCCACTCTGAAATAGCATCTAACCTCTAGGCACTGTTTCAGGCTCCTGCAGCTGGACGGTCCCCCTCAGACCCTGACCTTCTCCAGCAACAGGGGAGACCTGGTACTCACACTAGGTTCCCGCCTTTGCCTGGTGCGCCATACACTCTACCTACCCACATCCTATCTGCTTAAGGTATACAGTGAAGTCAAGGTAGGCAAGGTGGGACTGGCTGCCGTACAAGGATAGCACCGGGGTAAAAAAAAAAAAAGCTCTACCCCCTTCTACAGCAATTGTGCGAGAAGACCCCCGAGATAATGAACGACCCTCCGCTGTCACTGAGCAACCAGACGCCGCTGACGTCCACCCAGCTGCAGAGGCTTGCCAGCCTGCACGGAGCAGCCAGTCTCAGGTCTCCTGGCAGGACCACTCAGCTGCTTGGAGGGATCCACCCAGCCCTGGGGCAGGGTTTGCGTAGCCGTAGACCCCCGTATGAGTTCTCAACCCCCCCCCCCCAAGTCCCTCCAGGACTGCCATATCTCAACCCCAGAATTTTTTCTCCAGCTTCCGACCCCTCCCACCAGTGATGCTGAGTCTCACCTATGCCTGTTCCTCTCTACAGTGTAGACGTGCCCTTCAGCCATGAGCAGACAGCAACACATCAGCCAGTGTCGAAGGAGGTAGTGTAGGTCCTGACCCTTTGCCTGCCCAATGCCCATGTTTGTCCCATGCCCAGTCTCAGGCCACCGCCTCTGGCCTGCTTGGGAAGAACACGGCAAGTCTTCGAGGAAGCATAGGTTGCCACTGATCTCCACCTTAGGACTTGGAGACTATCATAGCCCGGGATCAAGATCTTCAAGAACTAAGGGAAGGGTTGGTGGTCCCAGCAACTCTGCCCCCCCTACTCTCCTGGAAGCAGCAACAGGAAGCCTTTGACAGTTACTTACAGCGGATCTATGGGTCTGACATGCTGGTAGGTATGAAATCAGTCCCAAGCCATACCATGACTTTCACCCTGTCTGACACATGCTTCCTGTTTTTTTCCTGTTCCAGGACATAAAAAGTGAATGGCTGTCCCTCCAGTGGAACCCAGACTACGAGGACATTCCCACCAGTGATGCTCCGGCGTGGTACCAACCCCCAGCCCCAGGAGCCCCAGGCAAGCGCTTCGCCCGCCCTCCCCAAGTCTCCTTGCCTATTCCACCTACCTACCGAAAGGTGCATAGCAGGGCATCCCAGGTGAGGCCTTCTTTCCTTCCCAAATCCATCCATGCCTGACAGTGTGGTCCAGGCCAAAGCCCCACAGAACTTCTTGTATACCCTAGCTTCTAGCACATTCCTCCCTGTGCTATGAGCTGGGCCTCAGTTTAGATCTGCGGGCACAGTGGGATCAGTATGAAGGACAGATGGTGGACCTGGACTTAACGGCCTATTACCAGCGGCCTAGGGTAAGGGCTCTTATTCAAGGGCAGTCTCAGGGACATTGGTGGTTGTGCTCTATTCTTACTTCCTATCTCTCCCCAGGTTCCATTGTTGCTGCAAAGAAGGCCCAGGGAACTTCTCTCAAAACTCGGGGGCTTCTTTCCTGCCACCATACAGCCCTTCATGGTGAGACACCCCCACCCCCGCCTCTCCACCCTCCCAGAGGTGGCTTCTTCTAGAGGTCACTCTTTTGCATATCCCATCTCCCTTTACTGTAAGCCTCTGTGTTCCAGTTTGAGCTAAGGGCCATATCTACCTGAAACCTGTAGGATCAAGGCTTAAGAACTCTGTACCTCTCCAGCCTAGCCAGTTGCTGGTGTGGCTGTGGACATGGACTCCTTGCTGCTTTCTAGGACTAGGCCTGAGCCAGAGGTCTATCACCAGTGTTTGTCTGCATACCGTTTTCTCCAGCATGAATGCTATGTTCTCTGGAGGAATCCTTATGCTTCAGGGAAGGAAGTCCAGTGGGGCCAGGCCCTTAAGATCCACCATCTTTTCATACTTGGTCATACCGAGCACCCAGGCAGGCCCTCACCCCTTACTTAGCACACACCAGGGTCCTGTTTGGGTGTATTATTAGCCCTTCCAGCTTGAGGAGACCTGTTCTACTCAACACATTGACCTCTGTCCAAGTTCCTTCCTTGGCCCCTCATCCCTGTTTTAGGTTTCAGGTTAAGTTCCATGGAGAGCATATCAGCAGTCAGTGCTCACCAGGAAGCAGCTATTTCAGGATTCTTTTCTTCAGTTACAGTTCTCCCCCTCAACCCCTCAGATCACCCTTCTACCTGGTTTCTCAAGCTAAACTGCCCGTTTGCATGTTGAGAACAGAGGCTACCAGTCCAGTTTGGTTATTTCAAGGCTCATGGTTATGGAGGTTGCTCCATGATCCTGTCCCAGTTAGGCGACTTCAGGCTCTCATCCCAATCTGTTGCCCTCTACATCTAGCAACACTCTCGGGTCATCAGATTTCCTGGCTGTGTGCCCAACTCTGTGATACTGCGGCAGTTATGGTTGCATGAAGACGTCAAACGTCTCGGATCTCTACAAGAGCTGGCCACCCTGAGTAAAATGAAGGTAAAGAAGTGGGAGCCTGGTGTTCTCAGGAAGGGCTCCGCCATCTCCACAGCTCGCCACATATCCCCTCTCGTCCCTCTGCAGCTACCTGGAAGCCGGGATGGCTGGTGGCACAGGCCCGTAAAGTGTCCTCTGAGGTGGAGAAACAAACAGTTCCGCCACTGGCTTCACTATAGACGCAGGAAAGGAAGAGAGTACCGTGAGGAGGAAGAGGACTTTGAGTATGAGGACTTTGAGGAATTGGAGCTGGAATGGACCTCCATCATTTCTGAGCAGCCAGAACCCTGGGACGCAAAAGTAGACACTTGAGACCCTTGTGGGAAGGGTGAGGTTGGTGCTGAGAGATGGGTCTGCAGCTTCAGTCATTTCCCCTAGAGTGAAACCACCTTGGACTGGAAACCTAGTCACGATGCCTCCAGAACCAAGATCATCCCTGGGTACTCACTCTGGGAAGATCCCTATGGGCATTTGCCCAAGTTCCTGCATTATTTTGTTGTTCAGAATTGGTTCAAAAAGCTGTTCCCTATCTTTTCCCTGAAGGTTAGAAAGTGGGAAACTGGGAAGCCCAGCTGTGGGTTTGGGATGGGGGAGTTGGGAGAAGGTAGGGGTTAGTTTGCATGCTGAGTAGAGTTGGGGATGGGCAGGGCTTCAGCAAATCTTCCCACAGGCCTATCCAGAGATGGGCACCATAGAGGGCCTGGTCTCTGCGTTTTTGGAATTCCTGATAAAAGCTAACTGGGCAGACCGAGTGAATATTCTAAATGCCCTGCTAAGGCTGTTGCCTAATGTCAGTGCTGAACTTCGCATGCGGATACAGGGCAAACTCTTATACTTGCTCAACCAAGATTTTCCCCCCAGCCTCCTGGTGAGTTCCCCCAGAGCACCCCGTATCCTCACCTACTTCCAGAATTAACCACAGTCCTAACTCTCCACCCTACTCCCGAGCCTAGGACATGACTCAGAAGGAGTTTGTGATGCTGGCGTTTCAGTTGCTCCTGGCCTGCAGCTTGGAGGTCTTTGATGTCCTGCTGGAAATCATGTCCTACTTCCTTTGTTCTCCAGCCAGCTGTCAGTGAGTTGAATTCCTCCTGGGCTTTCCCTACCAGCTTGGGGGGATATTGGGCTAAACCTCATCTACCCATCCCAGGCCAGAGCTCAAGAGTCTGCTGATTAGTCTGGGCCTCCGTGACCCACATGACATTCTGTTCAAGGAGATGCTGACCTGGTCTGAGGGTGGCGCCCTTAAATCCAAGTCCATGATTCGCGCACTGTGTCAAGAGAAACTTGAAGAAATTGTTCTGGTGGGCCAAGGGCTGGGTGGCTCACCTACTGGGAACCTGTTGCCTTCTTCAGAGGTTCCCCCAAAAGACCATGGGTGGTGCCTACAGGAGTGCCCCTGGGTTTTCCCAGAACATTACTTGAGAGCTCCCTACACAGCAGAAAGATATACCTGGGTCAGGGTCAGGGTCAGGGTCTAGATGAGGTACCCTCTCTCTAGGGCTGGGACCCTAGCAGAAGGAAGTTTCAGAGGTTCAGGTACAAGGGTCCATGGATCACTCTCCTATAGATGAATACCTTGGAGCAGTCTGCAACCAGTATTTCTGTGGAGCCCCTCCCCCCCAGGAGATCTCTTCACAAGCCTCCCTCACTTCTGGGGCACCCCTGCCTGCCCTGAACATCTCTTTGACACCCTCACAGACATCAGAATCAGCAGTTCGTGTTCAAGAGCTGCTGGCTTCACCTAGGGAATCCATCATAGAACTCCAGACACAAGTGCACCGCTGGCCAAGCAGAAGAGCACTCTCTGATACACTGCAGGCCTTCTCTTCTGGGTCTCAGGGCCCCTCTTCTGTACCTCAGAGCTACTTGGAGCTGTCCCTTCCTTCTATAGTGAGAAGAGGGCCTCTGCCACTGGAGGAGACAGAATGGTCACGCTGTCAGATGATGGACCTGTTTCATATTGATGTGCTTAATTTCTACTGTGAGAAGCAGCACGCACAGCAGAAGAGCTTGCTGGAGGAGGAAGAGGAGCAGCAGCAGTTACCCCTAGATGAGCTAAGACCCAACATTGTGGTGCGGCCGCCTCGGTATCGCTGGTGCGCATAACAGTGTGCATGCTGAGCTGACCCTGCACGGGTTGCAGAAAAAGGTCTGACCTAATCCTCTCCCTTCTTCAGGCTCTATCCCATCCTCCGTCTGCAGGAGGCCAGGAGATTCGTGAGTTATCTCACCCATGAGGGTGAGTGAACCCTAACGCCCGTCCACCCCACCACAACCTCCCCTGACACAACCTCAGCTTTGTTTCATTTGCCTGGCTCCCTGCATCCAGGTCACAGGCTGTCCCACCAGGGCTTGGCTGATGGTATTTCCATCCGGATGCTGAAGCTGCCACTGCCACGAGTGGAGCTGCAGCCCTTTCCCCCAGGCTGGCCTTCACCCCCACGAGCTCTGCCCCCGTTGCTCCTTCAGCCTTCCCTACAACGGTATTTTTTTGTCCGAAAGACAACCCCTGGCAAGCACAACTGACCTGGGGGACAAAGAGCCAAGGTTCCATGGCCAAGTCCCAGTCCTACCACCTTGGCAAATCACAATAGCACGCCTTGCCTAAATTAAAAAATATATATAAACACAAATATATATATATATTTTTTTTTTCTTATAGCATATATACATGTTCACTTGTATTCAAGTACACGTGTTTGCGTGCTTGTGGAGGCCAAAATTGATGTTACGTTCCTTGTTCTACATCTTATTTTAATTATTTTTTGGTTTTATAAACTGTCTCTCTACATGTAGCTTCTGGCCATGCTGGAACTCACTGTCTAGACCAGGCTGGCCTCATAGAAACCCACCTGCACCTGCCTCCTGAGAGCTGGGACTAAAGGTGTGCGCCTCCATACCTGGTCCTATTTTTAGTTTTTCATTGTATTAGTGTTTTCCTTTATGTATGTACCGAGTGGGTGTCAGCAGTAGGCTATCTGTAGCAGGTACACTAATGATTGAATCAGATGACATTTGAGGAGAGAGAGCCAGGTAGGGCTGATGCCCATTTTGATACCCTCTTCCCTTCTTTTCTCCAGGCCCATGGGTGAGAGCTATTTCTCCTTTGGTTTTGTTGTGGTTGTCTTGTTTATTTTCCTTTGCAGGGTGCTATTTTATGGTTCACATGCTGTCCTGGTTAGTTTTTTGTTTCTTTTGTCAACTTGACACAAGCTAGAGTCATTTGAGAAGAGGGAACCTCAACTGAAAAAAATAAAAATGCTCCCACCAGATTGACCTGTGGACAAACCTATGGGGCATTGTTCTTGACTAATGATAGATGTGAAAGGGCCAGCCTACTGTAGGGGCTGCCATCCCTGGGTAGATGGTCTTGGATTGCATAAGGTAGTTCCTCCCCAAGTTGGTTTTGGTTATAGTGTCTTATCACAGTAAGAGACCTTAAGACATCCGAAGGACAGTTAAATTCTGTCCTTCAAAAGGGTGGTCACTAACTACATTTCTGCCTTGATCCTGATGGGTACCTTGGTGGACTGGGAAGTTATTGTTCTCTTGTAGGTTAGAACTGTTATGTGGTCACCCAGTTCAGCTCACTTTATTCATGCAAATAATATCACTTATATCATGAATTACCTGAGCAAACAGCCATAGCATGGGCGAAATTTCTCAGTTTCCTATTGCTGAGATCAAAATACCCCAACAAGCCAGGCAGTGGCAGCACAAGCCTTTAGTCCCAGCACTTGGGAAGCAGAGGCAGAGGAAGGTAGAGCTCTTGAGTTTGAGGCCAGCCTGGTCTATAGAGTGAGTGGCTATATAGAGTGAGTTCTCTATATAGCCAGCGCTATATAGAGAAAATAGCTTGAAAAACAACAACATACCCAAAACAAAAGCTGGGTGTGTGGTAACACATATTCTTAATCTCAGTACTTTTAGAGGTAGAATCAGATAGATCTCTGAGTCTGAGGCCAGCCTGGTCTACAAATTGAGTTCTAGGATAGCTGGGGCTAAATGAAATAACCAAAAGCAACTAAAGAATTTATTTGGCTCACAATTCTAGGCTGCAATCCATCATTGTGGGGCAGGCAAGGCAGCAGAAGTCTGGGACAGCTGGTCAGTCAGGAGCAGGCAGCAATGATTCATGCAAGCCAGTGTAAATTTGCTTTCTCTACTCTTATAAAATCCAGGATCCTCTTCCTGGAAATGGTGCTACCCACAGTGGGCAAGTTCTTTCCAGTAATTAAGATAACCACCCTCACCCCCAGACATGTCCATAGGCCAACTTAATCTAGACAGTCCCTTGCTGAGATTCCCTTCCTAGGTGACTCTATCTTGTGTCAAGTGAACAATCAGAGCTAACCATTATAAAAAAGAAGAAAAAATCTGAGACCATCTCATTCTATAGCCCAGGCTGGTCTCAAACTTACCATGATCTTCCTGCCTCGGCCTCTTGAGTTGTGAGATTAGACATGAAATCCTGTGCCTAAGCTGATTTATTTATCCATCTTTTGTTTATTTGTTTGTTTGAGATAGGGCTTCTCTGTGTAACAGCCCTGGCTGTTCTCACCTGGCCTATCCATGTTTTTATTAGCATCTAATAATTACACATATTCCTGGGGATCTAAATTCCTCCTTATGCTTTCAGGGCAAGCACTTTAGCCACTGGGCCCCTGTTAGATAAAAACTTCTAGAAAACACTCTTTCTTTGGAGGATAAGGCTATTTGATTCCCTGATTGACGTCATTAGACTCCCTCCCTGGTGCCTTAATATCCTTGAGCAAAGGACTGCATGTAAGGCAGTTGTGAAACCTTCCACAGATGCACAGGGCTAAAATCCAACTTTATTACAAGAGGTGTGGCCTCAGCAATGACAATGTTAGGTAGGGCTTTCCCAGCATCCACTTGTACCAGTTCAGAGGAGCACTTCCCCTTATAGTCTAGCAAAGAAGACTGTGACTGGTATAAAACCAACAGTGCTTGGTTCCTCCCATCCTTCACCTGTATAATGACCTATCCTGATTGGTGCAAACACTCCACTCCTAGCCATAGACAGGCTATTTGGCTCACTTTGTAAAAGGGCTGGGAAATATCTTTTTACCTTTTGTTTGCTTTTGAGAGGCTCATGTGTACAGCAGATTGGTCTCAAACACATAGACAAGGGTGACTTTGGATCTCTGGAGCCCTATCGGCTTCCTAAATGCTAGGATTATATCTAGTAGGAGAGTGTTTGTTTGTTTGTTTTTTTACCATTCCACTGTAATATTCCAGCATTAGGGCAAATAAAAGTCTTTGCCAGTGGTCTTTTCTTACCTTTTTTTCTTTTCAGACAGCTCAGGTTGTCTAAATGTAGACCAGGCTGGACTTGAACTCACAGAACTCCACCTGTGTCTGTCTCCTAACTGTTGGGATTAAAGGTGTGTGCCACCATGTCCATCTTTTCTCACCTGTTTTTCTAGATTGGGATGGGCTGATATGGCAAAGAAAGAAATGATAGCAGTGGCGACAGGAGACATAGCAACAGAGCTGCCAAAGTGGCAGAGATGGGGAGGAGGGTAGCAGTAGTAGAAACAGTGGTTTTAAGAGGCAAGGGTTAGTCGGGCATGTTCTCAGCACACGAGCAGGCAGATCTCTGTGAGTTTGAGGCCAGCCTGGTCTACAAAGCGAGTCCAGGACAGTGAAGGCAACTCAGAGAAACCCTGTCTCAAAACAAAAAAACCAAAACAAAAGGTCTTAGACTTTTCTCAAAAACTCTATCACTAGCCACTGCTAGAAGCTGGGAAATCTGGACACTTAGGCCTACACAAGAGCTAAACACTTGTCACTGTAGCCCTAAGGGTCCCAGTCAGTGTCTAAGGCTGCATAGGATTTGCAACCGTTGCATCTCCTGGCTATCTCCTCTGCTGTCAGAAGCAGAGGACAGCGAAGCTGCCAAGAACCAGCCCGGAACAACTCCTCACTGCCTCAAGATTTCTATTTTTGGAAACCAAGGATCCCAGGCAGCTAATTGGTAACAGAGACAACAAGAAGCCACGAATGGAATACTTTCCTGGTAGACTCCAGTTCTGAAACTATCTTCTGCTAGGATTATGTAGCTGAGAAGACTTGCATCCCCTCACATGGGCTAACAAATGTGCCCATGGGGAGGTAAAGATAATGTGGAACCACAGAGAAGCAGAACAGCAGAGAGCTGTGGAGGGGATAAACCAAACAGGGTTCTGGAGAGCTGTGCAGCAATATCTCTCTCCAGGCCCCCCAAAACCTTCAAACTATTGATTCAGCAACCAATTTCCTGGGGAGAAGGGGAAAGAGGGAAAAGGGGAGACTCTTGGGATGTGAAGGAAATAAAGTGAAATTCAAAAAAATCATTTCCATTTTTCCAAGTCTGTCTGACCCAGGCTTCTGTCATTGACCAAGTCCTGAAAAATGTCCCAAAATTAGCCCCTCTGCAAAGTCAGAGGCTGGTCCAAAGCTGCCTTCTCACCGCGGAGTCACTGCGCCATCCGGTTCCCGGAGGTGTTTGCCCAGGGCTAATCAGCAGCAGCAGCCCTCTGGACAGCAGGAGCCCTGGCTTCCAAGCTGCGCTTCCAATTCTATGTGGTTCTGTGTGGCCGAGTAGTTCTAATGCCGCGCAGCGGATGTGAATCGGTTTGGCCTGGCAAGCAAATCCACAAGCAGCAGCCACAAAAGCCCCTGCGAGGTCTTAGATTGGGGCAGCGGCAGCAGCGGCGGCGACAGCAGCACACTTACCACCTACCGGTGCCTCGGCACCTAGGAGAAAGCCCAATATCACGACCCACAATGCCTCGCGCTCAGGCCGGCTCCGCCCTCTTTAGCTGGGTTCTCGGCCTCGGACTAGTCGCGATGACTTCCGCTTTTCGGTGGCCCTAGTAGGGCGAGCGGCGGTATGCGGGGCCCGGGAGTAGGTTTGGGACTCTCGGGTGAACGAGAGTTGTCAGGGCAGGAGGCTGACACGGACACGGATGCGGCGGAGCTGCTGCCCTTCCTGGTGCCCGGAGCGCGGGCAGACCTGCAGGCGGCCGCGGCTCAGCACGTGCTGGCGTTGACTGGTTCAGGCTCGGGCCGCACCCTGTTGGCAGGACAGACAGAATTGCTGCGGGCTCTGGTTGAGCTTGCGGTGGCCCCGGCCCCAGCTCCTTCCCGCGATGCCTCCCGCGCGCTCGTGAACCTGGCTGCTGACCCCGGCCTGCACCGGCAGCTGCTGGCGGCGGACCCGGAGCTGCCTGGCCGCCTGCTGCGCTGCGTGTTGGACCCTCAATGGCCCTGGGCTGAAGAGGCAGCTGCAGTGTTGGCCAACCTGAGTCGCGAGCCGGCGCCGTGTGCTGCCTTGGTGGAGAAGCTGATGGCCGCTGAGCCGGAGCGGCTGGGTTTAGAGCGTCTTGTCAACGCGCTTTGCATGCCCAGCTACAACCCCGCCGCACCCCTGCATTACCTGGGGCCGCTGCTCTCCAACCTTAGCCAACAGGCGGAGGTGCGTGCTTTTCTCCTGGACCCGGACAGGTGAAGCCCAAGGCGCCTGCGTGGGCGGGAAGGAGGCGGGGGATTGGAAGTGAACAGGGACAGCAGTTAGCGTCGTCTTCCAACAGGTGCGTGGTCCAACGGCTGCTGCCTCTTACCCAGTACACAGACTCCTCGGTGCGCAGGGGCGGGGCGGTGGGAACACTTCGGAATTGCTGTTTCGAGCATCGTGAGTGACAACTAGGGGTTTGGTGAGAGGAATGGACCCTAGGGACCCAACAGAACAGTTTTCTAATCCCCTTCTTTTTTCCCACCTCCAGGACACCACAAGTGGTTGCTTGGGCCCCAAGTCGACATTCTCCCCTTCTTACTACTGCCCTTGGCTGGGCCTGAAGAGTTTTCCGAGGAAGAAATGGACAGTGAGTGACTTCAGTGGTTGCCTCAGGGCTGTCTAGGCTGGAAGGAAGGATGTAAAGGGAGAGAGAATTGTGCAGGTCTGGAGTCCCTTCAGAAGCCTTTAAAGAGGGCCTTATTACACACGTATGAGGCTCACCCAGGCAGAGCAGGGCTGGGCTGTCCAGCACAGGGACCCTGAAGCTCCCTCCCTCCCTCCTAGGGCTACCTGTTGACCTGCAGTACTTGTCACCAGACAAGCAACGGGAACCAGATGCTGACATCCGCAAAATGCTCATTGAAGCCATCATGCTGGTGAGCAGGGGTCTGTGGTATTAAATGCCTCTCTATAATACATACGATACAATGGCATCTGAGTAACCTTTCCCATCTCCCTAGCTGACAGCCACTGCTCCTGGTAGGAAGCAGGTACGAGACCAGGGTGCTTACTTGATCCTTCGAGAGCTGTATAGCTGGGAGCCAGAGCCTGATGTGCGAATAGCTTGTGAGAAGCTTATCCAGGTGAGTGCAGGGTCAGAGAGGCTAGGGAAATGCCAGTAGCTAAACGGAGCTGCTCACCTGTCTCCTCTGCTTGCAGGTGCTTATTGGTGATGAGCCAGAGGTTGGCATGGAAAACCTGCTGGAGGTGCAGGTACCCGAAGACGTGGAGCGGCAGCTGCAACAGTTTGACCAGCAAGAACAGCAAGAGCTGAGGGGCCCAGGTGCCTCACAGACCTAAAGCCCCTTTGGCCTGAATGCCAGCTCCAGATCAACCTTTGCCAGTGTTCCCCCTGGGCTCTAGGCTAAATGCCCAGTAAACGTTGAGAAGCTCAAGGGCACTGCCCAATTCTGTGCCCTGGTGTGACCAGCAAGAATGCACGTTGTTCAGAGCTGCACTGTTGAGCCTGAGCTTGCCAGATCCTGTGACCATTGCCGATGGTCACTGGAGCTATGAGGAGCCTCTTCCCAGACAGTGGTGGGGCTGGACTGAAAACACCGAAAGCCCTGGGAAGCCATCTAGAGTTTTTCGCTCCTGAAGGCACTGAAGGGTCTGGACATGGGTAGGCTTAGAGGTATAAACAGTGCTATGAGCCCCAACCTTGGTAGTCCTTTTGTCTTTTTTTTTTTTTTCCAGAGCTGAGGACTGAACCCAGGGCCTCGAGCTTGCTAGGCAAGCGCTCTACCAATGAGCTAAATCCCCAACCCCCTTGGTAGTCCTTTTGTTTTCCTTGCCCAAGACCTTGAAAGGCAGATCATAGTTGGATCCTACAGTCTTCCTAGAATGCTCTGCCCTTCTAGGGCTGTCTTTGGCTCACTTGCTGGGTACCATTTCCCCTTTGCTATATCTGTTTCTCAGCTTCACCTGTGACACCAGGCCTTGCCTCTAGTTTTTGTTTAGCATCTTTAGTCCCCAGGATGGGTCTTAGCCATTTAGCTAGAAACTGCTTCTCAGTCAGCTTCCTTGAGCCTCAGCTGCCTTTCAAGACACCCAGCCCCTCCTACCAGACACACCTTGCCTACCTCTGCAGAGATTCTCCTGGCTCTTCCTGCAGCATTTACTCCTGTACTGTCCTACCCCCAACATTTGGAGCCTACTGTGTGTGTGCACCCCTTCCTCCCGATTCTGTAGATACCATGGCAAGTCTTGCCCCGCTGTGTTCCCTTTTCTGAGCCACACGTCTTCAGCCGTGTGAAGCTTTTGTATGCTGTTCTCTCCTCAGCAATGGTCCTTCCAGGTCCCTAAGCATCCATAGTCTTCATGGGAGCTTACACTATGCCACGCCATACCTCTGAAGCTGGAAGACTGCTTTGTTCTGTGTTGTCCACCATGGCTAATTGTTTCATTGGGTGTCATGAGTCTTCTTGCCCCCCCCCACTCCCCATGATGCACTCCAGCCCTCTTGTTAAAGCTTTGACACGCTTGCCACAAGTGCTGTGTAGACTGGCGTTTTCCCTCTGACCCAAGTCCCCAAAGGAGGTACCCGAAGGCCACCAGCCCTCTCTGTGTAGATAACTGCATCTTCAGCTCCACAGAATAAATATTTTTATCTGCCCGCACCTACCCACCCTCAATTGACCAGATAGTACCCGGGCATGTTCCTGTTGGGAAACATGGGCCACAGAGAGCAGCCACCAGCCGTGGCACTTAGGACCCGAGGCTGGTAGAACCTGTTCCTCTGGTGCAGGCTTCTAGGTGCTGCACAGCTGACTTAGAGACACTGTCCTGGAGATGTCCTGCCAGTGGAGGTGCTATATAGCCTTTGCTTCTGGTATACCATATCTGTCAGGTCCTGTGTTGTCTGGGACTATTGCCAACTGGAAATATTCCTCTTCTGCAATGGACCAAAGCAGAGGGTCAGGTCATGTAGAGTGCTAGAGGCACTGCCTGTAGTCCAGCCAGTCACCTGTGGACCATGTCCCACCTGAGGCAGCACCAAGTATAGAGAACAGCGTGTGTTCTGCAGGCAGCATCCAGCAGTGAGCAGCCACCTGCTGTAGGTCCAGGCATGCACATAGATGCAGCTGAAGCTGTCCCCTAATCAGGTCCTGGCACTCTACAAGGGAGGGCTCATTGCTGGAGCCTGTCAGTAACACCTGACTCACACTCACTAGTGTGAGTCAGTGTCAGAAATGCTGGCAACTTGGAAGGCTTCTGCCTACTACCAAATGTTGGCAAAGGTCTGGGGGCTCCTGCCTACTCTCAAAAGGGGCACAGAAGAGGGGTGAGGTATTCCGGACAAGTGCCATGTTAAATATTCAGTAGAATTGCTGTCCTTCAGTCAGTCCTACCCTCAGCTCAGCTTTTCCAACATACAGTGAGTGGACCATACTTTTCCAGCATATAGGGTTAGGGCTATGCCATGTCCTCTTTGCTGTGGACACCCTCGGGGTCTGAGCTGGACCTTGGAGCATGGAGTGGTGGTGCTCACCTGGGGACAGCCCTCGCCTGAAGGTAGGGCCTCGACAAATCAGATGCAGAATGCAGTGGGGTTGGTGGTGTCCCTGAATGGCAGCTTCCCAGACACCATGGCTTGGAAGATGATGCCTCTGGGGATGCAGCTTCCTCAAAGTGTTGTCCCTTCTAAGCCTACCCACCCATGGTCCTTGCACAAGGTACCTGGGATTACTCATAGGCTCCACAGACCAGCCTGCTCACCGTTGTACTTCTTGCTCATGAGGATCTCTGGGGCCGTATAGGGCCCACAGAGCCGCAGAAGTTGCTCATCAGTGAGTTCTTGAGTCCCGTGCAGTTGGCAAAGCCAAAATCTGCACACAGTTTGCAGGCAGGACAAGGCAACACAGGTGATAGACAGGATGGGGCGAGTGGGTTCAAGTGGACATCTGTTAGGATAGTGGGGTCGGGGAAGGAGGGAGCTCAGAGCGGATGTTACAAGAGTGATTGGGAGAGGGAAAAACGAGGCAGGGGCACATTAGATGTAGGTCAGTGGGTTTAGACTATAGATGGTAGGAGAGGAGGAGGTGGGGATTGAATTCTGGCTTTGTGGGAGAGCTGAAGGTCAGGGCTAGGTCATAGTTGAGGACAGGAGTCTGTGGGACAGGCAGAAGTTGAAGGTAGGAGTCCAGAAGTAAACAGGAGTGAGGGAGCCATGCAGGCTCACCTGTCAGCTTTAGAAAGCCCTGGTCATCCAACAGGATATTTTCACATTTCAAGTCCCTGTGGGAGGAGCGAAGGTGGAGCTGGGCTCTAGTGGGTCAGCAGATACCCAGGAAGGCAGGTGGGCCAGATGGCACCCTCACTGGTGCACAATGCCAGGCTTGTGGCAGTGGGCCACAGCGCTGACCAGTTGCCAGAACAGCCTTCGGGCCTGTTCCTCCTTCAGCCCCAGGCAACATCGGAGGTCTGACACTGCATTGATATGCTCCAACAGGTCGCCTTGGGCTGCCAACTCCAGTACCAGGTAGGAGCACTGGCTGTTCTGGTAGGTCTCATACAACTGCACCTACCAAACAACCCCAACGCCCCATATCCACTGCGAGCCGAGGAAGGCTGGACCAAGAGTGCTGGCGCTGCCACATGTACTAGCTCTCGGTGGCAGGGTGAGAGTGGGCTCTTTGTGCAAGGGCAAGGAGGGGACTCCAGGTAGGGAAGTGGTGGGGCCTGGGGTGGACAGCAGGCATGGACAGCAGGCGAGGACTGTCTTACTACGTTTAGGTGCTTGTAGGTGGCATTGAGTGATGACATCTCAGGTGGCAGGTACCTTCTGGAGTACTCCACTGGGGCTTCAGCCATTGACACGATCTCAATAGCCACCTGAGGAAGGTGGAGAGTAGCCAATTGTGTAAAGGGTCTTAAGAATAGGCCCACTGTTTTGTGTTTGGTTTCGGTTTTTGTTTTTGTTTTGTTTTGTTTTTTTGAGACAGGGTTTGTCTGTGTAGTCCTGGCTGTTCTGGACTCGCTTTGTGGACCAGGCTGGTCTCGAACTCACAGGGATCTTCCTGCCTCTGCTTCGCCAAGTGCCGGATTACAGGCATGCACTACCGTACCCAGCTGGCCCGCTGTTCTTTGTACACATGGCAAGTGGATGCATAAGCAATATCCTTGGAAGGCAGCGCTAGCTTCACATTTTGTCCCAGGCACATATATGTTTGAGGGGTTAGGGAACAGAGCACTGAGAAATTGAGAAGACATAGGGAGGTCCTGTAGAGGAAGCTAGGGCAGGTGGAAGGTACCTGAGAGGGTTTAGGACAGGCCTGCTGGAACCAGGCTAGGATACCCCAAGGAGCCCACAGAGAAGGTGACAGGCCTGCCTCTCACCATAGTGTGATGCTTGCCCCTCAAGCCTAGGATTGTGCTTCATGCATTCACGTGTTGCATAGGCCAGGTAGACCTTGGAGAAAGCACCAGAGCCAATCTTCTTGGAAGACAGCAGGTAGCCATTGTCCATGCATCCAAACCTGTTCCACGAATATCCTCTGATCCAGCTTGCACCGGCTGTTGCTCCTCATGGAGGGCAGCGTGCAACAGAAGGGGGCTTGATGGGCCAGCTTACTGTCCGTCAGCCAGGGATAGGGACACAGCTGACCCCTAACTTGTTTCAGAGGGTAAGGGACTGGGGAAGCAGAAGGCCAAGTGGGGCCTGCTGCCCTTTGGAGAAAACAGCCAAGTTTCTGAAGACTTAATAGGCTTAAGGCTAAAAGTGTAGGTTGAGGAGGCTCAGGGGGAGGCTACCACAGCTCTGGACTAATTGGAGAGTGAAGACTCCAGGGAACTGGGTATAGATAGGTTCTAGAATAGAAGGTTCTAGAAATGCACTTGCATTATGCCCTCAAAGGTATCATCTTAAAACCTGTCATCTCCGAGGCCATCTTACTGGATTAGCCCTATTTAATGCTGTGTTCTCCTTTTGTGGGGTGGGAACTCAGATGAAGGGCTAGCACCAGGACGAGGCTTTTGTGGGCCACTCTGCATGTGGTTGAATATAAAAAGCCTTTACGGATTTATTTTTATTATTTTTAACTAAGCGTGTGTGTGAACGTGTTTATGAGAGAGGGGTGCAGAGAGGGAGACAGAGACCACGGAGGTTTTGCATTTCCTGGAGCTGGAGTTACAGGCCATAGCAGACCACCTGGCTTGGATGCTGGAAACCAAACTTGGGTACCTTGAGAGAACCATCGGAAAACACAGACATTTACATTATGATTCATAACAGAAGCAAAGTTACAGTTATGAAGTAGCAATGAAATAATTTTATGGTTGAGGTTACCGCATGAGGAAATTTATTAACGTTTGTGCCATAAAGAAGGTTGAGAACCACTGCTCTGCTGGCTCTTGATTTTTTTTGACCCAGGATAGACCTGCTGCAGGAAGCCTAGCACCTGGAGCTCTCTGCAGATTTGAACGCATCTTCAGAGCAAGCAAAGGCCACCATACCGCAGACTACTCTGCGGGCATGGAAGCTACCTCCCCCTTCTCCCTTGATTTAAATGCCAGAGTCATAGCTGACATTTACTTAGCATGTGCCATATTCCAGGTGCTAGTGTAAGTAGTCATCTTAGCTACCCCCCCCCCCCCAGGCCATGTCCCATTCCCCGAACACACAAAGGCGCCAGAGGTAGTTTCATACATAAAGATTTCAAATATGAATGCAATGAAGCGATACATATTTTACAGATGATGAAACTGAGCTCCAGTGTTGGCAGAGCCCAGACTAAGTGTGAGACATCTCTTGTGAGCTGAGACAGACCAGCACATTGGCTAGTGGGCAGCTGTCCCGAGAGTATTCATAAAGGCCTGAAATGTGGTAGAGGTCTTAAAGACTTGAGCCTTGGAGACTTGTGTCTTCCCGCAAGTAAGTCTGTAGGTGGATGCGGCGGGCTTTACAATGAGGCATTGGGAAAACCTGGCCTGAGCTGCCAGATATGTTTTCTCACCCATGTCGTCTTGTGAATTTTTGGAATGAATAAGCTCATGGTTACAGTCCTCGTCCAGGCAAGAAAATAAATATAGGAAACACGGACACCGTCTTGTGGGTAATCTCGACCTTGGTAAAGGGGAAAGTGCTCCTGGGGATTCATATAGGTTGGCTACCTGGGAGTTCGGAGGGCTGTAGGTACATGAATGACTAGGTGAAGATGGTTCGTGATCCGCGGCCATTTCACATCTAGAGAACGAAAGGAAAAATCACGTGACTCTGTCCAGGCCCAGCAATGGCCCTGAGCTACTGCTATCACTCGGTCAGTCTCTCAGCTGTGTCCCTTTCATCTTCCTCACTCCCACCTGTGCCAGAACCCAAATGGAAGTTAGCAACTTCTTCGTGATAACAAGCACGATCCAGAAAGGGTACACTCCTTTTGCAATGTCTTAAAAAAAAAAAATTGTGAGTATGAGTGTTTTGCCTGCATGTATGTAAGTGGTGCCACATGGTGCCGGTGGAGTGCAGGAGGGCACTAGGTCCTCTAAAACTGGGGTTAGGTATGGTTGTTAGCCACCGTGTGGGTGCTGGGAACTGGAACCAAACTTGAGTCCTCTGCAAGAAGAGCGAGAAGTTGCTCTTAGCTACACAACCATCTCTCCATCACCCACAGTCTTTTTTTTTTAAAGAAAAAAAAAAGATGTTATTTTTGCCGGTTGTGGTGGCACATGGCTTTAACCCCAGCACTTGGGAAATAGAGGCAGGTGGATCTCTGAGTTTGGGGCCATCCTTGTCTACAAAGCTAGTTCCAGGACAGCCAAGGATACACGGAGAAACCCTGTCTCCAAAACAAAACAAAACAAAACAAAGATTTTCTTTTTAATTGTGTGTGTGTGTGTGTGTGTGTGTGTGTGTTGGGGGGTATGTGAGCTTGAGTGTGGATGCCTGTGGAACTTAGAAGTTTTGGTTCCACCTGGAGCTGAGTTAACAGCTGCTTGTGAGCAGACCAACACGGGAGACAGCAGAATGCGCTCTTAACTGTGGAACCATCTCTCCAGTCCCTCTGCATTGTATTTGTCCTCTTCATCTGCACCCTTACTAATCCATCAACTCCACTGAGTTTAACCCAGGACCTCGTGTGCTGGGCCTTATGCGGAACAACAAAAGTAAAAATTAAGTTGTGATACATGCTGGGCAGCTTGTGTGCTTGGGGCGGGGAGGTGGATGCCGAGGAGGCGGGTGGAGAGGAGTGACTTCTGTGGCTGTGGAGGAGCACAGGACCATCGGGCATGTTGGGCTGTGGTCAGAGCAGTGCCACTGTCCACTGCAAGGCTTTGCAGGCTGGAGAGTGAGTTGTCCAGGTATGAGTGTGGAGAAGACCTCCTTCCCTGGCAGCTACCCTGGTTATTCCCCTTTGGTTTTTGGCATCTTCCTGGGACATGACTCCAGCTGCAGAATGCCCCACCCTCTTGCCCATCTATGTCCCGTCCGTCTGTCTTGAGCTCCATCGTCACAACAGAAAGAGGTCGTTCCCTCTCACTGTGGAAAAGAATACCAGGTCTGGGCGTTTGCTCTTGGACCCCTCAGACTGTTGCCCTCCCAGGACCCTTCTCAACCACAGTTTGATTTCCACATCTACCATGTGGTCGGGCCTAGATACGTGGTAGCCGACTGCTTCCTTTTTCTCATCAAGCTTTTTTGCTTCTTTTGCTTTCAGAACACTGCCCACAAACTTCCTTTGTTTACACACATCTGGGTGATTTCAACCTGTGCTTCTTTGTTGGTGCCAAGTCTCCCTGTCATGTTCCTCCCCCAACCCTCCCAGGCACAAGCCGTTGCCTAATCTTTACTCTCTTGGCACCCCAACCAAACTCCTCCATAGCATTTTCTACATTCTGTAATATGCCTTAC
This sequence comes from Psammomys obesus, assembly GCF_907164565.1. NCBI lineage: Eukaryota > Metazoa > Chordata > Mammalia > Rodentia > Muridae > Psammomys > Psammomys obesus. The sequence continues at coordinate 927,180 of NW_026596079.1, read as the reverse complement.
TATTCATTTATTTGCTTACTCACCACTAGCGGTTTGGGGTATCTGGTGTGTACAATACCTGCCTGATGTATGTTCAGGACAGGTATACCAGGTGTGCTGCTGCTGTTTCTCCTTTTTGGGTGGGGTGGGGGTGAGGAGGTGGGTTATTTTGTTCTGTTTTGGAGGCATGGTCTCGTTTTGTAGCCCTGGCTGTCCTGGAACTCTCTATGTACACTCAGCTGGCCTCGAACTCATACAGATCCGCCTTCCTCTGCCTCCTCAGCGCTCTTCGGGCCTCCGGGGCTTTCTGCAGTTGGAAGCTGAGCCAGAATACTCTCAAGAAGAGCGCTTGCGCAGACGGTCGTCTTGCGGTCACCGGACCGCTAGGGGACTCTCCTGACTCTCGGTGTACCTAGGCGCTCTAGGGCGTGGAATGTGGGGGCGGGGCTAGCGTGAGGGACGGAACTCTGACCAATGAGTGTGGAGATCGCGTGGAGGTGGGGCCAGATTGCCGCGCGCCAGGCCGCAGTTGGCCAGAGGGCTGCGGGGATGGGCTTGGCACGCTGCTCCGCCCACTCTGGGCCGCTTGGGGCATAGAGGGCGGCGCCCGGGCTGTGGCGGCGTCGGCTGTTCAGGTAAACGGCTTGTCGAGGCTCTTCTTTGGTGGCGGGGGCCAGGCATCCTTTGAGGAACTTGGACGGGAGAGCCTGGGGACCTCTCCAGCTGCCAGCAGCACGAGAGGCTGTGACAAGGGGCGCCTCCTCCCCAAGGTCAGCGGGCCGGTGCCTGGAGGTCCGGGGAGCTCTCAGGTGTGCTCAGCGGGCCCGGTTTCGCGCGTTACACCTGGGGGAGACCTGGGAGCTTGCGACACTCTTCTGACTTGTCAGACATCGGCGCGTGGCCCCGGACCCCGTCCCTGCTGTCTGGTGGGTCGCGTGGTCCGTGTCCTTCCCCCCTTCCGGGAACTCGGTGGCGCAAGACCCTGGTCCTCTTGGGTCTAGGGGCTCCACCTGTCTTTGAGCTCCACAGCCGGGCAACCGGCGTTTCTGTCCCTTTCAGAAAACTGAGCCGGAATTCGGAGACTTGCAAAGCCACTGAGCACCGCAGCCACTAGTCTTTCTGTTTTTCTCTTTTGGATTAAAGGAGGCGGTCTAGAGCAGGAAAGTGATTTGTCCAGAGTCACGAGGATTGCTGGCCCTAGAGAGAAGGCCACAAAACTCGGCAGCGCTGTACGGAGTCTAGATAGAATTCAGGCAAGGTGAGAGCGGGGCTTCAGCCGGAGCTGGCCCTCCAGGTTTGGGGTTCCGATTTTCCTGCCGGGTCAGTGCAGTTACGCAGCTCTGCCCTACCTTGTATAGAGCTCAGGGTAAGTACTGGATGGAACCATAAACTCAAGTGCAGTGAGTAAGCATAAGGAGAGAGAGAGAGAGGCCGGCATCTGGAAGCCGGGGGATGTTGAGGCAGAGGCCAGCTTTGAGGAGGTTAGTCTTGGTCGGAGGCAGGAAACACTTTGGAAGGGGATGGTGGTAGGTGTGGAGATAAGATGGAGGAACAGCCTGATTTTTTGACCTAGTTAATTAAATGGTGAAAATTCAGGAAACAGGCAGGTGGGGCAGGGCAGGGCAGGGCACGGGAGGGCAGGGGTGAAGATGAACGGTTAAGTCTTAGCTGCTCTGTTGGACTTGAGTGGCCACGATCATCTGGATGGAGACCCCTGGCAGACACAGGGCTGCTGGGGCCGGAGAGCAAATCACCGGTTGTGGGCTATTTCTCTGGTACGTGTGTCAATGACTTGGTGGTCTGTGCAGTCCCTGCACCTACAGGCCCTGGAAGATGCTCCCATCAGCAGCCTTAGGCTGAGATGTGTGGCTCAAATGAGAAATGTCTTTCTGGTCTCTGATGTCAAAAGTTGAATGGCTGAGGATGCGCTGCCTTTGTTAACTTGAAGCTGATGTCCAGACAACTGTCTTATTCAAACTTGTGTCTTGTCATATCTCCTTCCCTCTGTTGAGGGACACCAGAGGCCAGAGGTGGAGCCTGTGGGACCTGTGTTTGTCTCAGTTTACAGTCATCTCTGTGTGGGGTAGTAGATGTTTGTGCCTAATTTTCATTCCTAGGGTTCACAGAGGCCCAGGTGAGAGGCAGAGTTGTTGCTGTCTTCTGATTAGCAACTCCAGGCTTTCTAACATCTTATTATTGAGCTGAGTTGTTTTGAGTCAAAGACATCCTCTCCAGTGTCTGTATACACAGCTTGATCTGCTTTGGGAAACACCACCAGGCCAGGGCTTCTGGGGCTGCTGAATGTCATATGGGTTGTGCTATTTTTCCCCCTGAGCTGGAAGGGCTCCTTTGCTTCAGGGGTTTGTGTGTAAGCCCAGTGACAGTTTTACATGGCTTATTTGCAAAATTGTATTCTTAGTGTATGGTGAGCAGTGAGCTCCTGACTCTATTACCTGGGACACCATCTCCGGTTCTTGCTGGTTACTCTAGAAGCTGACTCTTTCCTGGGCCAATTCCTCCTAGACAGGGCATTCTGTAACTGTATGTGCCTGGGCCCACTTCTACCCATCCATTCGCTTATCATTACCTTGGGGCTATGCTATATTTGAGGCTGAGCCCAACAGGAGTTTGCTAAATATGTGTGTGCATACTGCTTCTCCATTCATATAAATATAAATGCTGTGAACTGGGTGTACACCTGTAAAAAAAGAAAGAAAAGCCTTCTATATAGAAAAGAAAGACCCCTATCAGCCCTATCTATCCGTCATCTCTCCTTTGTTTGCTTTGTTTTGGTTTTTCAGATTTGCCCCAGCCCGACTAATACTCATGTGCCTAAATGTTGGTGTCCTAGCATAAGAGCATCTGCAAATGATGGGAAAAGGGCTTGACAATTCAGACTGGTAGCAGCCGCTCCTCAGGCTCTGTCACTAGAGCCTGAGGAGCCCAGCAGCCAAGGCAGACCTTGTCCTAATCATGTCACATGTGCGTAGAGCTTGCTGCTGCCTCGATTTACACCCAGAGTCTGGGCCATCTCCCCAGCCCCTGGCAGTGTTTGGTTTTACCTACTTGTTTCTCCTCTGCTTCCCGTGTTATATAAGTTATTTCACTGCGTCCTTCAGCTACTGACAGGAAACTCTGGGAGTCTGTACCTTGCCTTCTTATCATGGATCAGGACTGTCACTGTAGAGTTCTATTTTTTTTTTTTTTTTTTGAGAGTTTCTCACTATGTGGTCCTGAGTTTGAGTGATCCTCCGTATCAACCTGCCTGGCTAATTTTTCTTATTTGAACAGATGGCGTGGGCTGCGGGGTTGTAGCTTACAGGTAGTGGTTGCCTGACGTGTGGTCCATAGGAGGAGAGAGACAGAAGAGGAAGAAGGAGGGAGAGAGAAAGGGAGAGGGAGAAGACAATTAAGAAAGGGAGAGTTTTCTGGTGCCCAGACTGGTTTTAAACTTGTGGGCTCAAGAGATCTTTTTGCCTCAACCTCCTGAGTATTTATGACCATAGCTACATACTACCAGACTTCACTTTGAACTTTAAATTTTTTAGACGAAGTGCCATCTGTGTTTGTACTTTGTTTCATTTAAAGATTTGTTTTTCTTTTATGTATATGAGTGCCTATATGCATGCATGTGCACTGTGTGTGTGTCTGGTGCCTGTGGAGGCCAGGAGAGAGTGCCAAATCCTTTAGAACTGAAGTTACAGATAGTTGTGAACCATCATATGGGTCCTGGGAACTGAACTCTGGTCCTCTGTGAGAGCTCTTAACCACAGAGCCATCTCTCTAGGCCTGCTGTCTAGGTTTTTGTGTCTGTTTTAGATATTCTTTTCACACTCCAAGACTATATTTACCTGTGTGGTCTTTTATGGTGGTTTTATTTTTACATTTAACCCTTAACTCTATAAAGGACTTACTTTGAAATAAGAGAAGACATGAGTCTTTTTTGATTAGAATCTTACTTTGGTCTTGAATACTTTTTGTTCTTTTTTTTTTTAATAAGTTATTTATTTTTATTGTATGTGCATTGATGTCTTGCCTGAATGTATGTCTGTGTAAGGGTGTCAGATTTTGGAGTTACAGACAGTTGTGAGCTGCCATGTGGGGTGCTAGGAATTGAACCTGGGACCTCTGGAAGAGCAGTCAGTGCTCTTAACCGCTGAGCCATCTCTCCAACCCTATGTTCTTTTGTTTTTTAGATTTATTTTATTCTTATTTATGTATATATTTGTATATGTGTCTACTTGTATGTGTGTGCACGTTTCATGGGCTCCTGTACAAGCTCCTCCAGAGCTGGGCTTACAGGTGATTGTGAGCTACTGGATGGGATGCCGGGGACTGAACCTGGGCCCTCTGGAAGAGCAACAAGTGCCCTTAATCAATGAGCACATTCTGCTTTCCTGTCCTACTTTTTTGTTCTTTACTAGGGTTTTTATTTGTTTGTTCTATTTTCCTTTATTTGTTGTTATTATTGTTAGCTCTTTTTCTGGCGCTGAGAATCAAGCCTAAGGTCTTGTGCCTACCAGACAGACACTTTACCATTTAGCTATATCCCCAGACCAGTGCCTTTGTGCGTATGTTGTTGTGATAGTCCCATATAGTGAGACAGTCTCAAGTTGACCTTGAACTCTTAAAAGTGACCTTGAGGGGGTTAGAGAGATGGTTCAGAAGGTAAGAGCATTGGCTGCTCTTCTGAAGGTCCAGAGATCAATTCCCAGCAACCACATGGTGGCTCATAATCATCTATAATGAGATCTGGTGCATAATGAGATCTGGTATATACATAATAAATAAATAAATAGATCTTTTAAAAAAAAGTAACCTTGAACTCTTGAACTTCACTTCTACCTCTCAAGTACTGAGATTACAGTGGTATGCCACCAGGCTTGGTCTACTACATACTATACATGGTTTCATACACTTCTTTATATTTACTACAGAACAAATCCTCCTTTTGATATATTTTTTCAAATTGTAATTGGCTGCTATTGATTTTCCTTTGAACTGTGAATCATTTCATGAAGAACACTCCAATTTATGTATTACACCTTAAGAAAACTTGAGGCTTACAAGAGGATTTCTGATGTGTTCCTTCAGGACACAGCGAAAATTTTTATTTTATATGATGTGTATGAATGTTTTGCCGGCAAGCATATATATATGTCCTGTGTGGGTGTGTGGTGCCTGTGGAGTTCAGAAGGGGCATCAGATCCCCAGGAACTGAGCCACCGTGTGGGTGCTGGAAACAAACCCCATCCTCTGAAAGGGCCTAAGTGCCCTGAACTGCTAAGACATCTCTCTCCAACTTCAAGAAGCAGCTTAAAAAAACAAAACAAAAAACTTGTGTCTACACTAAGATATTATAAAAACTTTGTCCCTGCTCATTGGAGAAGGCACACTGAACATTCATACTTGGTGCTGATCCTATATGTATTCCGTGAGCAAAAGGCTGTGTGAATATCCAGCACAGCTCAGGAATTCCTGAAAGGAGAGGACAAGACATAGTACTAGTTTGGACACAATGGAACTTAGATCAGAAGCAAAGCCACCAGCCCAATACCTGGAATATGAGGTGGGCTCAGGGGCAACATTAAAAAATTAATATAGTAGAAATACACGCATAGGTCTATTTGAGGAATATCATTTTTCAGCAGTACATATCTTAGCAGTGTTGGATAGTTTTATTATGTCCTCAAACACAGCTTTTATCATTTATTTCTAAAGATGTCATATGTTCTCTAGCAAATGGGATAGGGTTGCCTTTCTTTGTAGCTTTTCAAAGGACAGAACATCATCCATGATGCCTGTACCTTGTAAGCCAATCACAGTCCTGGGAAGTTGGAGCTTGAAGATCCGTGTTAGTTAAGCCCCTGCATTTCTTACACTTTGCTCAACAACTGATGCAGTTTCAACCATCTTGTGTCTTGTGGTCACTTGCTTTCTCTTTGCTGGGGCACAGATGAAACTGGTATGTTTATTTGTGTTTGCTTGTTTGTTTTTTAGATGCTTTCCAGGAAGAAAGTGGCAATGCTGTGCTGATGCTGCCATCATCAAGGCAGAGCACTCTGCCTGCCTTCCATCCTCTTTGCTGTCCAGGAGTTTCTGGTCTGTTAATTTTATCTTGTTTTCAGCTCTCAGTTTTCTAAGATTTATTTTATTTTTACTTATTTGCAGTTATGTGCAAATGTTTGTGTAGTAACAATTTTGGAATTTTGGTTTCTTTAAAAAACACAGAAATATTATAAAAATATGTTTTCATTTTAATCCAAGGTATGGGGGATATGATGCAGCAGCTGTTATGATTTGCCTCATGCTGTGGCATGGGCGTGATTTTGCCAGCTGCAGATAGTTTCTGTGATTGTGTGACATTTGAAATTCTGGGACTTTTCAGAGGGTATAAAATGCTAGGGCCTTGAGAGGTGGGGTGGGTTGTTGGTTGCTGTTGGCCATGTTTTGTTAAGTAATCATTGGCAAAGAAGAAACAACAGCAAGAAGAAATTAAATATCCTGACAGTGAAGATCAAACTTGCCCCAAGGAGCTCAATGAGCCTAATCAGCAGGAAGTAGTCTAATGGTAACAGTGCCCTCTTTTCGACCCCTGGCTTTATTCAGGGATCTCTTTCCTTTCCTCTCTATTCTGTTTTCTCTCATATCTAGAGTTAGGGAGTTGAAAAGGTGGAAAAAGGGTGGAGAAGGGTGGAAGAGAGAAGAACCCACAAAGTCGAAAATACCAGCTGCATGCCTGTGGAGGCTGGAAGGGACATCTGATTCCCTGGAGCTGAGGTTCCAGGTAGCTCTGTGATCCCTAACATGAGTACTTGGAACCAAACTCCAGTCCTCTGAACTTAAGAGCAGCAAGCTCTTAACTCTTGCACCATCTTTTCAGCCTCTCAGTTTATTTATATACTTTTTTGTTGTTGTTGTTGTCTCGTTTTTTTGAGATTGCTCTGTGTAACAAGCCCTGGTTATCCTGAACTTGCTTTATAGACCAGGGTGGCCATGAACTCACAGAGATCCACCTGCCTCTGCCTACTGAGTGCTGGAATTAAAGACATGTGCCACCACACCTGGGTTGTTTATGTTTTTTTTTTAACTTTTTTTTTAAATTTTATTCTTTGCATGGGTGGTTTTGTCTGCATGTATATCTATATGTCACCACAGAAACTAGATGAGGGTATTGGATCCTCTGGAACTAAAGTTATAGACTGTTGTCAGTCACCATGAAGGTGCTTTTAAGTGAACTCAGATCCTCTGGAGCAACAGCCAGTGTTCTTAGCCAGTGCCCTCAGTTTGTTTTTTTAAAAATACATTTTTGGGGATGAATGTGGTGGCGTACACTTGTGATTCTAGTGTTTTGGAGGCAGAGGCATGATTGCTGCAAATGCAGGGAGACTCTCAGAAAACAAAACAAAACACAAAACAAAACAAAACAAAACAAAACAAAACCTCTACTTAAGTCCCCTGCATCTTGTCTGCCATTTCACTGGGGGAAAGTGAACATATGGGATCAGGTTGTTTTGTTTCTTTAACATTTTTTGAATTTTGTCAAATATTTTATTTTATTCTGCCTGCATGTGTGTAAGCATACTGTGTGTGTACCTGACCTGTGGAGGACAGAAGGGGTTGAACCCCTTGGAAGTGGAGTTGACTGACAGCCGCCATATGGGTGTTGGGAACTAAACTTGGGCTCTCTGTAAGAGCAATGAGTGCCTTTAAGTCACTACCATCTCTTCAGTTCCTTGTTGTTTTATTTTTATTTATGTGTGATTTGGCCACATGTATTCGGGTGTTCTTGGAGGCCAGAAGAGGGCATCAGATACTCTGGAGCTGGAGTTTGGAGGCAGTTGTAAGCTGGGTTTGGGGAACAGAACGTGGTCCCCACAAGAGCAGCAGGGGCTCTTAATTGCTGAGGTATCTCTCTAGTCCCCTCTATCTTTTAAAAAAATGTATTTTTAAGCACTTATTAATTCTCTTTCTCTCTCAGTCACGCTCTATGTGTGTATGTGTGTGTGAGAACAATTAGTAGGAATTGGTTTTCTCCCAACATGTAGGTTCTAGGGATTGAACCCAGGTTGTCAGGCTTGGTGGCAACCTCTTTTTTTACCCACTGAGTTATCTTGCTGTCCTGTGAACCTACTTTTTTTTTCCTTTTTTCTTTTCTTTTTTTTGAGTCTGGGTTTCTCTGTGTAGCCCTGGTGCTCCTGGAACTCACTCTGTAGACCAGGCTGGTCTCAAATCACACTCAGAGAGATCTGCCTCTGCCTCTGGAGTGCTGGGATTAAAGGCATGAGCACCACCATCTGGCTTCAACCTACTTTCTTGAACTGAAATTTTTACTTGCTTTATAATTCTAATTCCTCCCTTTCCCAAGGTTGACGTAGTTTCTCACTTTGCCTTTTGCCTGCCTTATGTTGGGAGACCATGTTATTGTTTATATTTCCCTAGAGAAGATTGGGAAGGACTAGGGAAGGATGGAATAAAGGCAATGGGGTATTATCAGAGATGGAAGGTCTGGCATGCTGAGGGTGGGCAAGTAGGCTCTCCCATCTTCTAGGTATTGGAGTATATGACCTAGGACTTGAGCATGAGACCACATAATGAAGAGGCACAGGACTTGGTTATTTGAGGGACTTTGTTCTTTGTCACCACCTGTGCAGCTGAGGAAGTTGCTTTAGTTGGGAGTGTGGCCAAGTTTGCCAGGACTATGAAGATAGCACCATATGCCAGCCCTGGGCACACCACGGCTCTGCAGGAGGGCTGGCAGCTTGGTAGAAGAGCTCCGCAGCTCTCGTCCTGGGGTCATGGAACTTTCCCCCTTTGCTGAGTGGATTGGCCAGCTGTGATAGAAATCTTCCCTGGGGCAAGTTAATTTACATTGTGTGTTTTGTACATAAATAGCAGCTAATCCTGAACTTACATATGGTGAAGATAATGAATAAAATCTCATGTTCCCATTATTCTAGGTTGGGGAGGAAGTTCTCCATGTTTACACTGGACAGGTGGAAGCAAAGACCACAGAAATGACCAGGCCCTACATACAGAGTGAGTGCATATTGGAGGCACTTCCTGCTCACCTGCCTCCCTGCTGTGAGAGCAGTGGGTGAGGCTGCTTTGCAGCGCCTGGGGCTCCACTGCATTCCCTACAAGGACAGGAAGTTGAAGACTTGGGATGAAGGACTTTGGTTACTTACATTCTTTCTGACCCTGGGTACTGAGGCCCTGGCTGGTGCTGTTGGGTGGGCAATGTCTCTGGTTTGCCTGTCCTGCCTTTATTGTAGAGAGATGCTCTCGTTTGTTGATTTCTTGATTTATATCTGGCTTTCACAGGCAGATTCCCATAGGACAGATGCTGTGGGTTTCTCCAGTGACTGTTCACTGTTCACCAGTGTCTGCTCCCTTCTGCCCAGTGCCACCCTCTTACATGTAGGAGCTGGGTGTGTAAAGTCCAGCCTGTTCTGTGTCCTAGGACCTCAAGGAACTTTCTTGAAGTTATCTGTATCTGTGGATCCTTTGTGGTGTGCTGTGGGTTTGGGGATAACTTGAATAATGTGATGGCCTTACAGAGAAGTCCAGGCCTTATCATAGTTGGAGCAGCCTTTGGGACCTCTGACTGAGGCTAAACTGAGTTTTCCAGGTCCATAGCTTCTCAGTGATAACCAGAGTTTGAGCCCCGTGTCATTCAGCCCAGCACGCTACCCACTCAGTGTTCCTGCTCCCACAAAAGCATGGAAGTGGGGGACAATCAGGGAATATGGTCAGTAGAAGAAAGGAGTGGTTTTCATGAGAGGTAACAGCTTCCTTCAGGTCAGCAATGACTGTTAGGCAAGTGGCCATGCCTAGTGACCCTGAGGCACTGGGCTTGGATATGCTATCTCCTGTGCTACGTGTATGATCCCAGAAGCTGGTAGGCGTCAGTACACTTGGACCTGAGCACTCTGAACTTTTCGCCGCAGAGCTGTCCTTCACCCTGCTGGACTCCATCACCGACAAGGATGCTATGGTACAGGAGCAGGTCTGCAGTGCTCTATGCTCCCTTGGAGAGGCGCAGCCGGGCGAGACACTCCATGCCTGTGAGGTGTACCTACGGCAGCATGACAAGGTACTTTGATAAGGCCCCTTGGTGATGATGAGGTCAAGGAACATACTCCTCTGTAGGGATGGGTGATGAGTCAGTCTATCAGCAGAAAGTGCCCTCCATATCCTCTATAAGCCAGTGTTTAAGGATGATGATAGCTGGCTCTCTTCCATATGGGGAATGGCTGTGTCCTGTGAACTGGCAGTTCCATTTTGAGGGGCCTGGGATGTCATTTCAGTGGTAGCATTCATGAACAGAAACTGTGGGCTGTTGCCTTTTGCACACTGAATGAAGGCAGGGTGGCTCCCTTGTCTAAGGGAATAGTATCTAGTAAGCCTGTAAGGGCTCTTGAGAGTCCAGGCCCTGCCTTGGCATGGGCCTCCTTTTAGGACACAAGACCTCTGCTACCCCAGAACATCCCATTCTCTGGGCAAGCATGGCCCCTGTAACAGAGCAAGAAACTTGGGATTCTCTCTGATGCTGTAGGATGTCAAATTGTTTGCCCTAGACTGCTCTTAACTCATGAGCTTTCTTTTGTTTTGCTTTGAAACAGGGTCTAGCTCTAGAGTGCATGTTGGCTGTGAAATTATGACCTTTGTTTTTTAGCCTCCAGAGTGGTGGGGTTACAGGCACAGGCCACCACACCTGGCTCTTTATTTATTATTATTGGGTGTATGTTGGGTCCACATGCATGTAGAGTCACTGAACAACTTTGTGGAGTTGGTTCTATCCTTTTGTTGTTGTTTTTTCTTTCATTTTCTTTATTTGTTTTTTTGTTTGTTTGTTTTGTTTTTTGAGACAGGGTTTCTCTGTGTAATAGGCCTAGCCATCCTGGAACTCTTTTTGTAGACTAGGCTGGCCTCGAATTTACAGAGATCCACCTGCCTCTGTCTCCCCAATGCTGGGATTAAAGACATGTGTCACCACTCCCAGATCACCTTTCATTTTTTAAAAAGGTTTATTTTATCTTTGTTTATGTGTTTCTCTGTGTGTATGGAGGCCAGGAGAGGATGTTAGATCCTCTAGAGCTGAGAGTTACAAGCTGTTATGAGCCACCTGCTGTGTGTACTGGGAACTGCAGAGCAGCAAGTATCTTAACCACTGTGCCATCTCTCCAGCACACCTCCTTCTATCTTTATGTAGGCTCCGGAGATTGAATTTGGATTGTTGGGCTTGTATAGCAAGCACCTTTTTGCTAAGCCATCTTGTTAGCCTCATGGGCATGGGTTGCATCATGTTGCCTAGACTAACTCCTTACCTAGTCTTCCAGCTCTCCTTCCTTCCTTCCTTCCTTCCTTCCTTCCTTCCTTCCTTCCTTCCTTCTTTCCTCTCTTTCTTCCTTCATCTTTCTTTCTTTCTCTCTCTCTTTCACTCTCTCTTTCTTTCTTTCTCTCTTCTCTTTTCTTTTCTTTTCTTTTCTTTCTATAGGGCCTTTCTATACAGCCCTGGCTCTCCTGGAATTTACCATGTAGACTAGGCTGGCCTTGAACTCACAAAGATCTGCCAGCTTCTGCCTCCCAAGTGCTAGGATTAAAAGTGTGCACCACCGTGCCCAGCAGTCTTCAAGCTTCTTGAATAGCCAGGGCCACAGGTACAAGCTGCCATTCTCTGTGGGTATTTCTCTTATCTGCCAGCTATCTCATGGGAAAGAGCTTAGTTCCATGAACATATCCACTAATCCTGCTTTCAGCCCTTCCTGCTGGAATTGCAGCTTTGTTAGCTTATCAGGAGACTTAGTAGAGCTCTGATTATTCTGTAGTCTAAGAGAGCTGCCATTTGGCATGGCTTGAGTGTCTGCTGCAGGTCCTCTTTGGGTTTTAACTACACCTGGTATTTTATTCTCTAAGAGTCAAGTATGCCATAGTGACGCTGGCCAAGGCCGTTCTCAGATGCACTGGTTTCAGAGTTTAGTTGTCAGGCAAGAGATAGAGGCTGTCAGAATGCTGAAGGGTGATGGGTCACTCATGCAGCTCACAGCAAACTAATGTGACTCCTCCGCTTATTTCCTGTATTATATGTTTTACCTATTCAGCCTTTCATAATTTTCTTCACTGAGTTAAAAAAAAAAAAGACAAAAACCTGTTACCTCATTGTGTGGCTACAATGGCTCTGTTGAATTGGGAGCTCTGGTCCTGAAACTGTAGGATGTGGCCTGTCCCTGGCCTCTCATACAAGCTCCTGCACATTGTTCTAAGGGGTCTGGGCCTGCTCTTCCAGCAGCTGTCCTGTGCTGTATTTCTTTATCACCGTATTTATGTACACATCCCTCCCATGTGGCATCTCTCTTATGAAGCATGCACTTTCCTCCCGACTTGACTGATAATGCACTCCCATAGAACTTTCTCTCACATTAACAACTCAAGAGATTGATAAATCCAGTGGCACTGCTGTGGTCGCTCTGCTGAGCAGACACAGATCCAAAGGAGAACTGTGGCATCCAAAGTTAGGCTGGAACTCCTACTGTCCCTAGCTCTTTCTTCCTTGGTCTTTCTTGTGACCAGCTCCATCCTAAAACTGCATAGAGGCTTCAGCTATCAACCATCTCATTAACTTTCAGAAGGACACATTGGTGAATCAAAAAAATTTAGGAATGTGCACCATGAAATCAGACAAAAATCACGTATGTGTTTGACAGTATCAGCTGCTACAAGGATTAACATTGAGGTATGTTTTAAAATCCCCCAGAGTTCTTAGCTTTAGGAGTGTGCTGATGCCATTGTTGTAGGGGTGATGCAGCCATCCTTTTATTGTTGTTGTTTGAGACAAGGTCTCTGTGTAGCCCTGGCTGTCCTGGAACTCACTATATAGACCAGGCTGGTCTCAGACTCTAGAGATCTGCCTGCCTCTGCCTCCTGAGTGCTGGGATTAAAGGTGGACTCCACCATGCCCAGCAGGATGCAGCTGTCTTTTGAGCTTTGAGACACTTGGTGAAAGTCACACCTAATGGATCTGACAGTCATCAAGTTATCATTCAGCCACATTCAGGGTCATCCAGATCAGGGAAAAGTAGAGGTCACTGCTTGGTGACTCACTAAATGTGAGAACCGTTGAACCAAATCTGGTGATGTACCAGCCTTTGCCCTCCCCTTTTCCTTGTGAAGCAGATGTGGTCAGCATCCACTGCAGATCTTCTAGGGAGTAGAACCTACCTTCTCCCTGGGAGGGTCAAGTTTTCACACCACACCATGTGCTCATGACCCACTTGAGAGCAACGAAAGGTTTTTTTGGTTTTGGGTTTTCTGTTGTTCGTTTTTAATGAGCAGATGGAAATGATCCCAGCAGGACATTTTCATTTTATCCAGAAATGAGACATGTCCTATACTTCCAGAGCTCATGACTACCTGCTTTCTCCTGTGAAGAAGCCCTTAGAGAGCCACTGAGGGGCCTAACCCAGATAGGCAGGGGTTAGCCACAGTGTGGGTCATCACAGGACAGAGTTCAAACCAAGTGCCAAAGAAGCCATGCATATTTAAACTTTTAACAGTAATTTATTTAATTGTATTTTGTGTGCACTAGTGTTTTTGCCTATGTGTGTGTCTTTGTGAGGCTGTTGTATCCCCTGGAACAGGAGCTACAGAAAGTTGTAAGCTGCTGTGTGGGTGCTGAGAATTGAACCTGGGTCTTCTTGAAGAGCAGCCAGTGCTATTAACCTCTGAGCCAGCTCTCCAGCCCCTTGCTTCCTTTTATTTATGTGTAGATATGTATGTGCCTGCTTGTCTGTATGTGCAGTAATGCATGCAATACCCGTAGAGACCAGAGGAGGGCACCAGAGTCACTGGAACTGGTGTTTGTGAGCCACCTGATGTGGGTACAGGGAACTGAACCCTGGTCCTTTGCAAAAGCAGCAAGTGCTCCTAACTGCTGATCCATCTCTCCAGCCTCCGTATCTGCTTTTTTTTTTTTTTTCTTAAGGTTTATTTATTTTATTATGTATACAATGTTCTGCCTGCACGTACACCTGAATGCCAGAAGAGAGTGCCAGTTTTCATTGTAAATAGTGTTGAGCCACCATGTGGTTGCTGGGAATTGAACTCAGGACCTCTGGAAGAGCAAGCAGTGCTCTTAACCTCTGAGCCACCTCTCCAGCCCCATATCTGCTTTTTTAAAATGTAGATTCCTTTTGTATCTTCCTTAGAGAGTCCAAGGTCACAGAGCCCGTCTGCATCACCAGCCACTGGAGCTGCCCTGTTGCAGTGCACTGAGCCATAAGTTGCCAGAGCAACATAGCCAGTGGATGGGCTGAAAGAGTGCCATGAGAAGTCATGCTGAGGAATTCCTTTCTCCTCTTTGTTTTCTCTTTGAGAGGAGTCAGGGTCTTCCCTAAAGTACCTTCATGAAGGTGAGGAGAATTAGAAGCCGGAGAAGACCACGTAGTGGTCTTTGAAATGTTCCTCTAGGACCAAGAGCCTAGAAGAAGCTAGAAACATTTGCTCCAGATAGAACTGGAAGAGTTGTTCTCCCTGTGGCATCAGAGCTATGTCCCTAGCTCTTAATAATTTTGATTGAATAAAAGCATATCGGTTCATATTAATTTTCTGTTCTTCTCCAAAGAAAGCATCAACAGTCCTTCCCCCTCCCCATGACATGCTGGCTCTGGCTTCTGTCAGGGGAGGGACTCTTGCAGGAACACAGTGTTTCTGGAAAAAGAAACGTGAACCCAGCCAGCTGAAGTGGCTGTCTTCCTCTGTGACTGACCGAGAGCCACCATCTCAGAGTGCACTGCCCCCCTTCCCTGGGGCACTAACATCCAAAGATTCTAAGACCTTATCCTGAAGAAACGAAACAGGGCTGAAGCCCTTTCCTTAAACTGGCAGGCTCCTTGTCTCTGGAGCTACTTGTGATCTATGCTTGTTACGTCCTGGAATGAAAGTTGTATCCACTGTGGGCTCAGGAATGAAGGGTAACTGTAGTCCGTGTGACTGGCACCAGCAGCCAGCAGGCACGCCTCATCTGCTTCTGGGCCAGGGGAGTTGGATATCATGTGTGCCTTTCTATTTTCTTTTTAAAATCGTTTTTCTTTATTTATGTTTTTTATTTTATATGCTTGGGTGTTTTGCCTGCATGTATGTCTGTGCACCATATGTGTGCGGTGCCCAAGTTGGCTAAAAAGGGTATTGGATCCCTTGGGGCTGGAGTAATAGACAGTTGTGAGCTGCCATGTGGGTGCTGGAAACCCATGTCTTCTGGAGGAGCAGTCAGTGTTCTTAACTGCTGAGCCATCTCTCTAGCCCCATGATTAGCTTTGTTAACTGAAATATATTGTCTTACATAGGTCCCAGCTGACCTGGTTACCTGTCCCTTCCCTGCTGTGGTGGGCAGCATGGCTGTGGGGAGATAGTTTATGCCACCAGTGAAGAGGTGGTCCCAGTGCCTGAGGAACGCTGGCCTGTCCTGGGCCTGCCATTGCTGACAGCCATGCTACCCAATGCAGCCTACTCTGTGTGTACATCAGGTTCCTCCCACTGAGAACAACTGGAAGCCTTCACCAGTAGCTCCTCTGTGTCCCTTTATATGGGCTTAGACAGTATCCGCCCCAGCCTTCTGGTAAGGTGGCAAGCTCTTGAGTCCAGGGTAACTCGAGAGCTGCCAAGATAAGGATTGACGGAGGAAGCTGGGCTCAGTGACACATGCCTGTAATCCCAGCACTTGAGTAGGCAGAGGCAGACAGATCTCTATGAGTTCGAGGCTGGCCTGCTCTACAAAGTTAGTCCAAGACAGCCAAGCTACATAGAGAAACCCAGTCTGAAAAACCAAAACCAAAAAAAATAAAAATAAAAATAAAAGGATGGACAGAGGACTCTGTCAAAGGATTGGTCCAGGAGACTGGATCAGTAGTGCCCACAGAGTGAACAGAGGATCATGGCTGAAGGAGGGCAGCGATAGCCATATTTCACTTTGAGCACATTGATAGCCCTAGGAGGGGCCTGGCTACAGAAAAAGATGATTCAAGGAGGGCATCTTATCCTTGTGCCTGAGAGGTCAAGTGTGGAAGGAAGAGGTGTTCTCTAGGGAACCCCGCTGGCAACACTCAGAAGGCGGAAGGTCACCAGCTCATCTGCTTGGAGCTTGCCTCACACAGAAGACTGCTCTTCGCCCTTCTGAAGACACATAGGCACTTAGACAGCCTCAGAGGCTCAGCCAGTACACTCTCCTTAAGGGCATGACCTTGCCTAGCATAGCCCTGTAGAAACGAAATGCACAAAGAGTGCCTGGATACTCAATTCACTTCTCAGGACATTCTCTGGGAACTTCTATCCTCAGCTAGCTCATCCATACCGTACGAAGATCCTGAGAGCCATGGAGACAGTACTGAGCAGTCATATCCAAGAGCTGGACAAGGACACTGCTGGCGTTGTCATCCTCCTGGCTTCCAGTGAGATGACTAGGACCAAGGTGAGGGCCTCTGGCATGTAGGCTGGTGAGGACAGCTCCTGTTCTTTGGCCTCCATCCCATAGTATCTGGAACAAGGCTAGAGTTTGAGATCCCTTGATCCTGTGTACCCCCTAGAGGCAGAGGCTAAAAGCAGAGAACAGGGCACCTGAGTTCTTAGGATGAGGGTAAGAAAGCCATGCTCAGGCTAATGGCTACATGCAGCCCTCTTTATCACCAGGCCTCCTCATCAGTCCTTCCTGCCACACTTTGTGGCTTCTCCCTTAGGCATCAGGGCCACTACAGAAGGGAGGGAGGTGGGCTGAAGGTTATGCCATGTGGTCTCTGACCTGTATTCATTAGGAACCTAAGACACAGCAGTTTTTCCTTGTCCAGCCACCACTGAGATTAGAGCATCTTGCTTGTGTCTCTTGAGAGGTTCAGGGAGAGGTCAACCTGGTGACTCTTTGGGTGCAGGAACTGGACTGTGACTGGCAGCAGGCTGCAAGCAGTGTCCTGGTGGCTGTGGGAAAGCAATTCATCAACCAGGTGATGGAGGAAGTGCTCAACAGGTTCCAGCCCGGTGTTCTGCCACACTGCTCAGTCTTGTACACCCTTGCCAGCCTCTCAGTGTCCAATGGTAAGTGCCATTGCAATTCTGGTCCCTCGCTGTCCCTGAGTAGTTCTGGGGGTCTCTGAGGACTACCTGGGGTTCTGGTCTCATACCTAACCTGTGAAGTGCACCTCTGTGGGTCCCTTCCAAGTCCTGAGGAGAAGGAGTGGGCAGGAAGTGGGCTGGGCCTGCAGCCCCTGTGACAGCTTCTCTCTTACAGTATTTGGCATGGTTCCCTTTCTGCCATCCATCCTAAGTACCATGTTACCCATGCTGGGCCTGGCCAAGCAGGACGCGCTGAGGGTGGTGTTCTGCTATGGTAAGACAGTGGGCGTTGCCCATCTCCTTTACTTTCTCAACTGGGGCCCCCTTGGGAGGCTGCGTACAAACATGTCCTTTGTGTTAGGTGCTATTGAGGTGGGTGTGGGCTGCTAGTAAGGTATGGTTCAGTTGGCTGAGACCCTGCTGAGGTGAGGCTGCGTAGGGCCTGCACTCACAGGTACAGCCTGTGCCCCCTTACTGCTTCTCTCTGATGTGCTGAGGACTTGCCTCTCTAATCCCTGTAGGGTTTGGTGTTTTTTGTTTTTTGTTTTTTTCAGTTTCCAGAGGTCTCAATAGGCTGGGAGAGTGGGAAGAGTCTCAGAGCGTTGCTTCCATTCTCTACTACATGTTCTCAGCTAGCAGAGTGACTCTCCACTTGGCATCTCAGACCCATGGCAGGGAAAGACCATATCTACCGTCTTCCCACCATTCCCCTGTGGCCTGTGGCTGTAGCCCTTTGTGTGCTTGCGGAGGGGGGGGGATGGGCATTTTGTGGCCTGGACATGGTGCCTAGTGGTAAGTGAGGCTCTTAGTGGTAGAGGGCCTTCTTTTCTGCTGGAAGGTAGACCAGAGGGTCATTTTGGTAGAAGTGGAGATCGGAGGCCAGGGGCCACTTGCCAACAGCAGCAGTTTCTTTGCAAGTATGACCTTGGGTTTCCTGGTCTTCAGAACCCCTGACAGCCAGGGCAGTAGTTGTGATGTTTGGAGGGAAGGGTGCATCTAGGCCTTTCCGGGTCTCAGGAGTGTAGGACCTTCATGCCTCAGGTCAGGATCCTTTCTTCATGCCCAGCCCTCACAAATGGGGACTGTTAGAGTGTTCTTGGCTTTTCTGCTTTTTTTTCCTGCCTCTTCTCACAGCAGCAGAGTCCGGGAGTTTCTTCAGCTTCTACCACCTCTCTTCACAGTCATTGCACTCCCTTCTTTCTTGTGCTGCCTTCCTTATGACATTGTCTGCAGGATCCTTCTCCTTAGCCCCGTTCTGCCTGTGGTTGAGAGCAGGACCAGGTCACAGTGGTAGAAATCCTGCTTGATATAGTTTGGGATGAACAAGAGATTTGTAACAGAGTAGGCACAATGTGGGCTTTTGTAAACACACATTTAGACCCAGAAGGTGCTGGGGACAGGTGAGGGGGCCTCACCCAGACAGAGGCTGTAGAGATTCTCCAACAAGGAGGAAGGAAACTGTACTAAGCATGTGGTGGTGTTCACGCCAAGTATGAGCTGCTGTTGCTTTGTGGCTCGCCTGCAAAGTATCTGGTGGGGCTGAGCCTAGCCTGCAGAAAGATGCCCTCTAATTCTTGCT
This sequence comes from Psammomys obesus, assembly GCF_907164565.1. NCBI lineage: Eukaryota > Metazoa > Chordata > Mammalia > Rodentia > Muridae > Psammomys > Psammomys obesus. Next base: position 908,522 of record NW_026596079.1, on the reverse strand, counting down.
GTACAGGCACCTCATGCTGTAGCAAGCAGGCTCGACCAAGACGAACACTTTT
>NW_026596079.1:898595-908460 GCF_907164565.1 Psammomys obesus | reverse complement strand
GGCACCTCATGCTGTAGCAAGCAGGCTCGACCAAGACGAACACTTTTCTTGCCGGGGTGCATTGGTGGGGGTGCTCTTATGGTACACAGACTGGCTATGACTTTGAATCTCTGATTTTCCTTCTAGAATTACTGATGTATGAAGCCATTAGTGGATTTATGTGGTACTAGAGCTTGAGCCCAGAGCTTTGTGGTATTCTAGGCAAACGCTTTACCAACCGCTCCGGCCTTGTTTTGTTTTTGGAGACAGGAGCTTTGAACTTGAAATCAGTTCTGCCACCCCAGCTTCCAGTTGCTGGGATTATTGACTAAAGTCCCCTGGGCTCAGCAGGGGTACTCCTAGAATGCCTCCTACCTGTACTGTTCACATTGAGCATTCTTTGTTGCTCCTGGAAGACCCAGTAGTCCTGTGGCCAATCCTGAGATGGAAGGCAGCACATAAGTCCCACCTCTGAGGAAAGTCAGGTAGGAAGGTGGCAGCCAAATAAACAGAAACTGTGGCCTGGGGATATTAACAGTTTGGGAAAGAGAAGATTACCAAAAGAAAGGATCTGTGACTAACATCCTAGGAAGATAACAGGGGAGAATGAACTCATGAAGCAAGAGCGTGTCACCATCCATGAAGAAGCTGCAATCAAACAGAGTAAAATCAAGCTTTCTAGAAATGGGGTGAGAGAAATGAAAAGCATTGTAGAATGAGGGGAGGTTGAAGAAACTTCTGGTGAATATGGCAGAATTCAGAGTTGTAGGAAATAGGAAAAAAAAAATAGAGAATAAAGGGCTATTGGGTAAGACCATGGAGCCTGAATTCCAGTGACAGACAGCTGAAAAAGAAACAGAAGGATGTGTGAAGTCCCACGACTCCATGATTAGAAGATCCAGCAGACAGAATGGCCATGGCACACATGCCCTGGACACCAGTGAGGAACTGGCATTCCCTGGTCTTTGGGAATGCCCGTCCAATTGGCAATTTTCCACAGCTCTAGTAGAAGTCTGCACGCTGGATCATAACTCTACCCGTGCCATCTGACTGTGAGGGTAAAACAAAAGCTTTTCAGAGAGATGGGTCTTGGACATGTGTTTCATCCAGTCTTTCGCAGAGCATCTGAAGGATGTGGCAGTAAGAGGTGGCTTGAACTGAGATGGAGGATACCCAGGTGGTGGCAGCCTTATATGATGGAAGGAGGCTAGGTTGAGTGGCCAGTAATGTCATTCTTCAGAGCCATGGGGTTTTAGGGCTGTGTGGGTGACAAACATCTGCAGAACCAAGCAGACACCAATGTAAGAGGATCTGACTACAGGACAGCAGAGCTGTATCAGGAGACTGTAAGGGGCCAGTTCTGAGCAGTGCCAGGCTGGAGGACACACTTCTGTGGGAGAACCTGTGGCACTTACCCAGAAGACCCAGCTGGTGTCTGCTTCCCAGGAAAAGGAGTTTGGCATTAGGGGAGTGGACCTCTTTCACCCTGAGTATATACAACTGATTAAAGCTCAAAATCTAACAAGTTGTAAGGATTTTATTTCTGGAAATATATTTTTATTTCTGGAAATATTACTTGGAAAAACATTCTTACCCCTGAAGACCACTCTGACTAATATCCTTCTGATCTGAAGGAAGAACCTTGGGACTGAGAGGAGCTGAGGAATCAATGTCTCCTGCTGCCTCCAGGCCCTTTGGTCTCAGTATCAGCAGCCAAGAGTGGTGGGAGTTGAGGCCATTGTCTACCCGAATGAACCTCCGGAGGCCCATCCTCAGGGATAGGGGGACTGATCAGTGAGACTTTCACCATGGGTCCTGATGGGAACATAGTTTCCTTTCATTATCTCTTAAATTCTCTCTCTTCAGATTTTGTAACTGTAGTTTATCCCTGCATCAGTGAAGAAAAAGTTTATTTCTCTTATTAGATTGGATGGCAGACCTTGGCTGAGGCTCTGCTTCACAAGGGAGCTGAGTCAGGTGTGTGTCCTCTAGACACCATCCTGTGGTCAGCCAAGACTGTCCTGAGCACTGGCTTGGGGAGCCACTGGTTGAAGTCTTAACATGAGTCTGGAGCAATGTTAGACACTATCATTTGCACGTCAACTTAGCACAGAGCGGCCTCAAAGCAGAAAAGATTTCAGAATGATCCAGTGTAGGCTATGAGACAACAGAATGAAGGGATAAAAGAAAGAACAAGGTATAAGAAAAGAGAAAATTCTGTGAGGAAAAAAAAAAGTCTAAATAAAAATAAAAATTTTTGAGCCGGTTGTGGTGGCGCATGCATTTAATCCCGGCACTGGGGAGGCAGAGGCAGGTAGATCGCTGTGAGGTCTAGGCCAGCCTGGTCTACAAAGCAAGTCCAGGACAGCTGTGAAGGGTTCCCAAGCCCATGTGAGGGGCACACACCTGCTATAAAGAAGCCACCTCAGTAGTGAGGAGAGAGGAGGTAGCCTGAGAATCTGTGGACAAGACCATGTACATTATGCAGGAGCACCCTACTGTGTGTCCCTGATCCGGGATGAGCCACTCCTGTGCAAAAAGGAATGGGTCAGTTTCTAGGTTCTTTTTAATGATCTGAGAATTAGCATTTAAGTCAAGATACCCCATTTACTACTCTGCCTACAAAGAGTTTTGGGTTGTGTAAAGGTAGCTTTGGCACAGTGTGAACCTTGAGGGACTAACTGGTTCTAGAAGGTGGGAAGCACAGAGATTTCTGCCTCAGTGCTTACCCCTGCCTGTTGCTCTCTCCTGGCCCAGACCCAGACCTGTGTCTTGGTCTGTAACCCCAGCCATATCTTTGGACTTTTTGTATGACTGCCCACAGTGACTCAGAGCTTCTGTTCTACCCAGCTATGTCCCCATTCAGGCCCCAGGGAATGGCCAAGGAAGGCATGAGTAATATAATAACCCTGGCATCTTATGCCCATTCACCTAGGCCTGGTACCTGTTTCCTCTTGCCCTTGCACTGGGCCTGACAGCCCTTGTGGTGTATGTAGCAAGAGCCTGGGGGAGGGTACACAGTACTCCTTCTTTCCCTAGGGAAGACATGGGAGCAAAGTTATTGCAGGGACATTGAATCAGGGCATTGGTGGATTGGCACCTTCCTGAGAGCTGAGAAGGAGAATATATTTCTCTCGTCTTCCTTCTTCTGGTAGTATTGTGGCTTCCCAGAGCTTTCACTCTCCCGCCATTCTCTGCTTCTGTTAAACATGGATGTCTTCTCCCCTATCTCCTCTATCTTCAAGGACACTCTTCAGTCAGGTTTAGGGCCACTCTCCTATGCCTGAGCTTGTCCTGACAGGCCTGTAGTCATCCTGTTTTGCAGAAGGCCATCTTCTGAGGTTTCAGGGAAGACTTGAGGAGGACTCTGTTTACTCTGAGTCTCCACTGGGCCAAATGCTGGTCTAAGTACCATGCAGACTGTTTTTAAGAGTTCATGGGCAGCACTGGGGAGCCAGTGTGGTTCACGTCGGGAGTTGCTCACCATGTGGCCATCACAGCTCTGCAGCACTTCAGTGAAAGCACCTTGGAGTACCTGGCCAACCTGGACCAAGCCCCAGACCCCACAGTCAGGAAGGACACCTTTTCTACCGACATCTTTGGCGCCTATGATGTTCTTTTCCACCACTGGCTGCAGAGCCGGGATGCCAAGGTACAGCTATGACCTATCAGGGGCCAAGGCCCAGCCTCTGAGGCCTCCTTCTGCCTTTGCCCTTTCTCTCTGCCAGGGAGGTCCTGAGGGGAAAAGGGGCCCCAAGTTCCCTGCTCATGATTGGTATTCAGGAGGCGATGAAGAGCACCTACATCCAACTGGAGTCAACCTGTTCTAAAGCTTGGTCTTGAGGCCTGGTCATTGTAGTACCCTGTGGCACACACTCTCTGTCTTGAGACTGTGTCCTACCTGGCCACCATCTGACCTCTTGCCATAGTTGCTGCAAAAATTTACTAGTAACTGGTAGCCATCAGGCTTGCATGTTAGCCACGGGGTTCAGAGCAATTAGCAGACAGGGAGGCCTTTGCTGTCTTTTCAGCTCCGGCTTGCAGTGGTGGCAGCTCTGGGCCCCATGAGCCACCTGCTTCCCAATGAGAAGTTGGAAGAACAGCTCCCCAAGCTCCTCCCTGCAGTACTTGGCCTCTACAAGAAGCATGCAGAAACCTATCAGATATCTAAGGTATTTGTATGGAGGGAGGGCACAGCAACACCCCGACCCCTCATATCAGACCCTGTGGAAGCAACCCTAACTTCAGATATGTTGAGTTATGAGGAGAGTGGCTTCCTCTCTGCTAAGCACTGGATGGGAGTGTCAGAACTTGCCCTCTACCTGCCATACTGACCTGTGACCCAGAAAACACTTTTCTTAATCTGCCCCCAAATTCTGGAGCTATTCTGGAGGTATAGCTTCTTGGTTTAGGTATTAAAGGGGATTAGTGTTCTAGACCTCATCCAAGTCCTCACTTCCCTCTTGTGGGCAGAAGGTGGACTGAAGCCATTTCTTCCCCTGTCTTGAACAGAGCCTGGGCCAAATTCTTGAGGCGGCTGTGAGTGTGGGCAGCCGTACACTGGAGGTTCAGCTTGATGCCCTCTTGGTGGCTCTTCATGCTCAGGTAGGCTGGGAGATGAGTACTTGGGGTGGTGATCTTGTGGGGATGGACTCTTCAGAGTGAGTTACCCAATGGGAGTGCAAGGAGCATGATTTGGAGTAGGTGCTTCAGCTGCACAGCCATGGAATGGGCTTCCTGAGCACCACATGGTGTGGCTTCCAGTCATAAGGCATCATTCGTGTAAGTGATTTGGGGGGATTAGGTTTTTTTTTTTTTTCTTCTATTGCTGTGACAAAATACTGTGACTATGACAACTTATAAAAGAAAGTGTTTAATTGGGCTTAAAGTTTCAGAGAGAAACATGAGGGTAGGCAAAGGCATGGTGACAGAGACAGCTAAGAGTTCATATCTTGATCTACAAGTAGAAGGCTATTTTAGTCAGGGTTCTCTAAAGAAACAGAACTGTTAGAGAGAGAGAGAGAGAGAGAGAATATGTGTGTGTGTCCATGTCTGTCTGTCTGTGACTTTTTAGCCTGGCTTACAAGCTGTGGTCCAAATAGTCCAACATTGACTGTCTCCTGACAGAAAGACCAAGGATCTAGTAGTTGTTCAGGCCAGAAAACTGGATATCTCAGCTGTCCCAGTCTGGTGCTGGAGTTCCAGGGAAATCCTAGAGAGCTGCCAGTCTTCAGTCTGTGTTAGAATTCCGAGGAAATGGGCTCAAACAACAGTGAAGGAATACCTTAGGAACAGGATAGATAAACTGTCTAGTGAGAGTGAGGGCAAGCGGCAAAAAGCAAAAACTTCTTTCATCCATGACCTTTTATGTAGCCTGCTACCTAGAAGGTGTGGCCTAGATTTGGTGTGGATCTTCCTACCTCAAATGATTAGACTGAATAGAGAGAGTTTAACTTTTACTTCACAGTCAAACTCAGTTGCTTGTTTTATTTTTTTATTTTATGTGTATGGATGCATGCTTACACCATGAGTACCTGTGGAGGCCAAAAGAGGATGCCAGATCCCTGAGACCTAGCATTACAGATAGTTATGAGCCACCATGTGGGTGCTGGGAATTGAATCCAGGTCCTCTGCAAGAGCAGCCAGTGCTCTTAACCGCTGAGCCATCTCCAGTCCACAGCTGCTTAGGTTTTACTTGGTCCTAGGTAGAGTTAAGTTGACAACCATTACAAAGGCAGAGAGACTTAGCTGGGAATGGGTGTGAGTCTTCTGAAACTTCAAAGCTTGTCCTCAGTGACACACCTGTCCCAACAAAACCTTAATCCTTCTAAGCAATTGAACCTGTTGGCCTGTAGGGGGCGTTCTCATTCAGGTCACCACATACAGGAACTCTTGGGTGGAGGCAACAGGAGTGGGCATCCAGCCCACACCTGGCACTGAGGGCTATGCAGGAGGTCTCACAGGGAGTTTCAGCAAGGCTGTCTCCGTCCCCTAAGGAACTGAGCAGACATGGGGTGCTGTGAGTCACAAGATTCCATTGCAGGAAGTCAGTGGAATCTATGAAAAGTCGCAGATGGGCATCCTCCCCATAGGTCAGGAAGACTGAGAAAGCTGCTAAACAGTGTGACCCAGCAGAGGGAACATGAATCAGTGGAACTTTGTGGCTAAGGAAAGAGTAGGAAGGTGGAAAGGAGCCTTGGTGGGCTTCTTTAAAAGAAAAAAAAAATCTAAAAGAAAGAAATTCATTGCTGGGTATTGTGGCATATGTCTCTAATCCCAGCACTTGAGAGTCAGAAGCAAGTAGGTCTGAGTTTGAGGCCAGCCTGGTCTACAGAGTGAATTCCAGGACAGCCAGGGCTACAGAGAGAAACAACAACAACAACAAACAAAACAAAAACAACAAGAACAAAATAAAACAAAACAGAATCATGAATTTTTCAGGAAAATTCAGATCTTATTTTTTTTTTAACAAAAATTTATTAATTGTGTGTGTGTTGAATGAAAACAGAGACTTTTTCTTGGCGTAGTTTGGCCAAGAGCAAATTCAAATGTGAATTCTCTACTTTTGTCCCCTGTGTTTTCTGTCTATTTCTTGTGTCTGTGGTTACTGGCCTGCCTCTTGTGTGTGTTTGATATGTCCCTGATGCCTTTGGTTTTGCCTGGGTGGTGTGTGTTTCTCTTCTGTGTCTGTCCCTCATAATGTTCTTTGTTCAGTACTTATTGTACAGCATAAAAAAACATGGTATGGGAAAGGATTGGAGTACATCTTTTTTACAGAGAACAAGTTACCCTGAATAGCACCCAAACCCACACAGATGTTATCAACTTATATCTACATGCTGCTTCCAACATTTATGGGGCATTTGTTTTGCTTAAGATTAGTTTCAACCTGTTGACTGCTTTCCACCAGTGATTACCACAACGTTATTCTGGGTCAAAGGCATAGAAGAATACATAGTTTAAAATTAAAGCTGTGTGCTGGGCATGGTGGTGCATGCCTTTAATCTCAGCACTCAGGAGGCAGAGGCAGGTTAATCTCTCTGAGGCCAGTGTGGTCTTCAAAGAGGGTCCAAGACATCCAGGGCTCTGTTACACAGAGATATCCTGTCTTGGAAAACATACATACATACATACATACATACATACATACATACATACATACATACATACATAAAGTTAAAGCTATGCATGAGCTTGGGTTGTAAAAGCTGATTATATGGGAAATTCAAGACATGGTAAGATTGGTTGCATTGTTCTCTTAAAGGCAGGTTCTTTTTTTTTCTTTTGTAATGAGTATGAGTATTTAAAACATTTTCTAAGATTTATTTATTTTGTTTTATTTTTTGGGTATGAGTGTTTTTCCTGAATGCATGTCTGTGTATCAGATGTGTGCAATCCCATGGAGGGGAGAAGAGAGCATTGGATCCCTCTTCTGGGGATTACAGAAGATCATTACACACAGTTGTAAGCCACTGTGTGGGTGCTGGGAATTAAATCTTGGTTTTCTGGAAGAGAAGCTAGAGCTCTTTACTGCTGAACTATTGTTCTAGCCCCTAAGTACAAAGTCTTAAATGATCTCAAGGCATGTGATTAATTTGGCTGCATAGCCTAGCAAAAGTTCAATCTCTTTGAAGGCAAGAGATAACTTAAAAAAAAAAAAAGTGCCTTCCCTTCTCCCTCTCTCTCTCTGACTTCCTTCCTCTCTCTCATTCCTTTCCTCCTCTTTCCTTCTCTCCTTCCCTTTCTCTCTTTCCTTTGTCCCTTCTTTTTTGAATGAATAGATGCTTTATTCTAGACATAAGTGGTTTCTATTATGCGTTTCCAGTAAAATGTTCCTTGGGGTTTATTCTAATGCTGATAGAAGCTTAGCTCTGTTTCCTTGAGACCCAAGGGTCAATTACAGGTTCTTTCTCCCTTTTTACTTCCAACAGTATGGGACTAGAAGCTGGCCTCTGAATCCTCTTTGATGACAGGAATGTGTGTACTGCTGTCAAAATCTGTATATTCCTGCTCCTAGGTGAGACAGGGCTAGAGAATGACCTCTCTGGAGAACTGGGCCCTGTATTCCACCCAGCATCTTGTGGGCAAAGGTATCCTGGTACTGGTCAGATGGCTGGTGTCCTTTTGTTCTACCAAGATAGAAATTAGAAATAGGAAAGAAGAAGCTTGTTAAGTGCTGGGCTTGGGCAGTTCTGACTTTTGGTTTTTAAAGTTTTTAAATTTAAGTCATACATATTTTTTTTTTTGAGACAGGGCCTTAGACAAGGTCTTGAATTTATAGGAATCCTTCCTACCTCTGCCTCTGCAATGCCACCACACCCAACTCTATGGCAGCTTTTGTATTCTTCAGCATTTGATAGAAGCAAGCTACACCCTCTAATGTTTCATTTAGATCTTGAGCAGCAAGACCTTACCAGGAGCCAGTGTTCCAGCTCCCGGGCCTGGGGTGTGAGCAACTTTTGGCCCTAGAGCCCATCCAGCTCTCTAGATCTAGGGCCTGCAGTACCTCTCTAGCGGCTCTTCTTTCTATTCTTCAGCCACAGCTCAACCCTCCCTGCTACAGCGGTTGGTCTTGCCCCTGTTCTGGCCTCTCTCCAGCTGTTCAGCAGTAAGCAGCCAGCTGCCTGGACACTTTTGAGCTTGGCTTCCAGGCTGCTCAGCGACCACTGCTGCTGCTTTGTTGCTTTTGCCATTGTTTTCATCATACTTTCTCTGTTGTTGCTTTCCTGTCACCTTCTCATCCCAATTCCTAAAAGCAAGCCAGAAAACATCACTTGAGGGAAGCCTTTTATTGGGCCTGATGTTGCACAGACCATTTGGGTGTCTCTCAGCTGGCTCACCAAATGAATCAAGCAGCTTACTTATATATGTACTATAGCCAGAAGAAACTTCTCCTGGAAATAACGGCTTATGTTCATAGGAATCGTAGCTTTGGCTCTTTAGCACAAGTCACAGCAGTTCCTTTGTGCTAGGCCACCAGGGGACACATTTCCTCTCTGGCTCAGGTAGAAGTGGTTACAGGATCATTTAGAGTTCACCAAGGCTTGTCGTAACAAAAATCCAATGTAAGCTTTCAAATAGTTCTTCCAGGGTCTACGCCTTCAAGAGCCAGAGCAAGCAGCATAGTTTCTTTAAGGTGTCTGTGGAGTGTTCATGGTGGTCAGTGCTGGCAGAAGGGTAGGATGTCTGGCCATTTGGTTGACATTTTTATAGCAAGGGAGTTGCCAGTTAGGGAATCAAACTGCCCCATCCTCCAACATCAGGAGGGGTTACAGCAAGAATTTACAGTTGGCTCATGAGGTGGCTCCTTGCTTAAAGGTGCTTGCCACTCAAGCTAGAACTCCTACATAAATGTGGAAGAAGAAGTTGTTCTCTGATTTATATCTAGGTACCGTAGCACATATCCCAGCACACCCCCTCATAATAATAATCAGTAAATACTTGAAGGAGGAGGAGGAGGAGAGAGAGGGGGGGGAGGAAGGAAGGAAGGAAGGAAGGAAAGAAGGAAGGAAGGAAGGAAGAAAGAAAGAAAGAAAGAAAGAAAGAAAGAAAGAAAGAAAGAAAGAAAGAAGGAAGGGAAGAAAGAAAAAGAAAGAAGACACTGCCGCAGAATGGTGGTAGCATACATCTTTAATCCCAGCACTTGGGAGGCAGAGGTAGATGGATCTCTTAGCCAGCCTGGTCTAGTGAGCTCCAGGACAGCCACAGTTACACAGAGAAACCCTGTCTCAAAAAACCAAAAACAACACATGAATACTCCTTGAGACTGGTAGTGGTGGTAGCAGTGGCAGTGGTCCATGCCTTTAACCCCAGCACTTGACAAACCAAGGGAAAAAAAAGAAGGAAGGAAGGAAGGAAGGAAGGAAGGAAGGAAGGAAGGAAGGAA
>NW_026596079.1:812743-898585 GCF_907164565.1 Psammomys obesus | reverse complement strand
AAGGAAGGAAGGAAGGAAGGAAGGAAGGAAGGAAGGAAGGAAGGAAGAGAGCTTATTGGTGCTGGAAGCTGGAAAGACAGCAGTTTAGCTTATGTGCTGTTCTTCCACAAGACCTGGGTTTAGTTTCTAGCATACACATGTTGGCTCATAAACTGGGACTGCATTTCTGGAAGGTCCAATGCTGGCACGAGGCACACATTTGATGCACATACATACATGCTGGCAAATTAAAACTCATATATGAAATATAAATAAATCAATCTTTTTTTTTTTTTTTTGAGATAGGATTTCTCTATGTAACCCTGGCTTTCCTAGAACTCACTTTGTAGACCAGGCTAACCTTGAACTCAGGGATCCACCTGCCTCTGCCTCCCAATTGCTGGTATTAAAGGCATGTACCAACATCACATGCTAAAAATAAAGAAATCTTTAAAAAAGAACTTAACAGGCCTAGCAGCAGTGGTGCATGCCTGTAATGCCAGCCCTCAGGGAGGCAGAGGCAGGTGGACCTCTATGAGTTTGAAACCAGCCTGATCTACAAAGCTAGTTCAGGACAACCACAGCTACACAGAGAAACCCTGTCTAGAAAAAAAAAAAGGAAAAGAAAAACTAACTTACCAGGGTGACTGTGGTGGCGCGTGCCTTTAATCCCAGCACTTGGAAGACCGAGACAGGCAGATGTCTGTGAATTTGAGGCCAGCCTGATCTACATCATTCTAGGACAGCCAAGTTATGTAGAGAGAATCTGTCTCAGAAAAATAAAATAAATTACTTCTCGCACAAATATTGGTTATAATAGTGCTGTAATACAGCTTCCCTCCCCCAGGTATGGTGGCACATACTTGTAATCTTAGCACTAGCGAGACTGAGGCGAGAGGATATGAGTTCAAGGCCTGCATGGGCTACTAAATCCTGTCTCAAAAGAAACAAAAGCATAGGCTGGAGAGATGAGGTGGTTCAGTGGTTAAGAGTATTTGTTGCTCTTGAAGACTGACCTGGGTTTGATTCCTAGTACCCACATGGCAGCTCACCACTGTCTAACTCCAGTCCAAGGTAATCTGACACCCTCTTTGACCTCCAGAGGCACCAGGGATGAATAGATTTTATTCAGGCAAAACACTCATATACAGAAAACAGTAGAGTAGATCTTCATTTTATTTTCCTTATTTGGTGTTTTGCCCGAATGTTTAACTGTTTTCTGTGTGTGCCTGGTACCCAGAGAGATCAGAATAAGCCTCAAGTCCACTGCAACTGCAGTTACAGTTGTGAGCTGCCATGTGGGTGCTGAGAATCAAAACCAGGTCATCTGGAAGAACAGCTAGACCTCTTAACCTCTGAGCTATCCCTCCAGCCCATCTATAAAATAAATAAATAAATAAATAAACCCAAAGGCAACAACAACAAAACACCTTTCCAGTACCCCTAGGTGAGGTAGGGCCACTCATCTGTTGCACGACAGGGCTGTGACAATGAGCGTGTCACCATATTCTCTGTCTGTTGTCTCCTGGAGCAGATTTGTGTGCCCGTGGAGTCCTCGAGCCCCCTGGTAATGAGTAGCCAGAAGGAGGTGCTGCGCTGCTTCACGGTGCTGGGTGAGTAGTGGCTTGGGTGACGTCTCCTGTACAAGGAAGCCTCAGAGGACATGTCTGAGCCAGCTGTCCTTTCTGTCTATTGTTATTATTATTAAAAACAACACAAGAACAAAACAGGATCTCACTGTCCTTTTTGAGGAGGATAATGGCTTCATGGCTCAGGCTGAGGAGGAGTTAGGGTCTCAAGCAGGGTCTTGGTTACAGCCCCCAAGTACCTGATCTTCATTGAAGTGTGTGTTATAGCCCTACTTCTCTCCTAGAGACTTCTGTCTCCCATTCCACACATTCTATCCTTGACCCTCATCCACAGCCTACTGCGTGGCACCCCTGTATGTGGCTGCCTGGCTCTAGCCATCAGTCTTACATTACATGACCCTCAGCGATAGGTGATAGCATCTTTCCCTCGTCTACTAGAGCCTGGTGGTCTAGGACAGATCTGTCCCTGTATCTGTGTTCTGTCAAGGCCTGCTTACTAGCTTGAGGGTCAGGTAGAGGCTTATGACTTGCCAGCTATTGAAGACCAGTGGCATTAGCACCCACTTAGAGCCTGGAGGGAGGGAAGGCTGGGAGACTGGTTCAGCTGGCCCAGAGTGTGGTGGGAGGGAGGACCAATTTTTACTGTCATTGACACTGGTTCACAAATGCGAGAGATTCACCAAGGTAATTTCCAAAAAGATTCCCATTGACAATGATACTGGTCCCGGCTAAAGATCTGTACAGGGTCTGAGTGCTTGGGAAGTGTTCTCTAGGTGCAGACCAGCCCAGAAGCAGGAGGATCTCTCAGGAGTTTCTTGTGGGCTCCCCATGAATTAAGCTAGAATGAAGTCCTGGTGACCCCAGGTCTGATTCTCACCTGCACTCTGTGGTGCCTAGACTGGTGTTGACCCCTGTGCTCTAACCCTTCACTTTATTCAGCCACACGAAGAAAACATTGGAGTGAAATTAGTGGTCAGGGAGTTCTGGTTTCCAGCATTCTCCACAGTATGCCTTTACCTTCCCTGTCCCTGTAGCTCCAGCTATACTATGACCAAGGTAGACAAAGTCAGTCCTGGCAAGCTTAGGGTGCAAGTGTGGAGCAAGCACAAAGAGACTGTTAGGCAGTGTCTGATGTGCATGTTGCCCTGCAGCCTGCTGCTCTCCTGACCGCCTGCTGGCCTTCTTACTGCCCAGGCTGGACACCAACAATGAGAGGCTCCGTGTGGGAACCCTGCAGATCCTGAGACACATCATCAACTCGGCTGGTGAGTGCCTTCTGTGCCTGAGGCTGGCCACCTGTGCCATGCTCAGTGTAGGGTGGTACCAGGATAAGCGATTAGCACCCTGCTTTGAATTACTGTTAGTGGTAGCATGTTACCTTGATGGTTTTCACAGTTGAACTTCATCTTAGTCATTGCTGTGACAAGACACCATAACCTAGGCAACGTATAGAAAAAAAGGTTTGTTTGGAAGCGGGGACAGTGGAGAGCAAGTGCACACGTGTGAACACATGATACCTGGGAACAGTACGCCTGTCCTCAGTGACACGCCTCTTCCAACAAGGCCACACCCCCTAAGCTTTCCCAAACCCTTCTACCAGCTGGGGACTAAGCATTCAAGTATATGAGCCTATGGGGCCATTCCCATCCAAACCACCAGACGTAGAACGAAGGGTTCCACATGTACTGGGCAGGTGTTCTACCTCTGGGCGACACCTTTAGCGCCCAGTTTCCTGCTTTTAAGGGAGACTTATGTGATTAGCGGTAAGCTTCCATAAAGATAATCATAGCTGTAAATGTGGGTTTGTGTTTTGGTGAATTTCATTCATGCCACATTGGGTGGCATTAGATATACGAGGTTCAGAAGGGTAGATCCTGTTGCCTGGGGCTCTTCCAGGCAGTGGTTCAAGGCACCAGAATGGACTCTTGGTGCTGTTTTTCTTAGGTGTGTGTGTGTCTGTGTGTCTGTGTGTTTACATTTGAGAGTTGACCAGTGGATTGGAATTCAGGTAAAAGGACACATGAGTTATGAAAGAACATATAAAAGATTAAGTTTTTTTTTTTTTCTAGTTTCAACTCTGTCACTGCTTTTTATGTGGTTGTTTTTTGTTTTTGGTGGATATGGACATAAAAATTAACTGATAGTGAAAATATAAAACCATAACGGATGCGTCATGGCTTCAGAATGGCCATTCTAACTGTGTAGAAGTTCACTGAGATGTATAGCATTCAGGACTGGGCAAGTGTTTGTTTGACTGGACACCTTCTAGGGTGTTTGTGTTTTTCTGTTTTTATTTTTGTTTTCTAAAAGATTTTTTTTATTTATTTTATGTATGAGTGTTCTGTACATATACATGAGTAGGGTATCAGATTCCAGTATAAATGTCTGTAAACCACCATGTGGTCGCAGGGAATTGAGCTCAGGACTTCTCAAGGAGGAGACAGTGTTCTTACCTGCTGAGCCATCTCTCTAGCCCTCTCCCCCTTTTTTGTTTTTGAGACAGAGTCTCTCTAAATACCCCTGGCTGCCTAAGAACTCACTGTATAGACCAGGCTGGCCTCAAACTCATAGAAATCCACCTACCTCTGCCTCCTAAGTGCTTGGATTAAAGGTGAGTGCCACCATATCCAGCATTTTACTGGAAACCTTCACCTAGTTCTGTGATGCTTTTATTAATTCCTTTATAGTAAAATGATTTTTTTGAAAAAAGAAATTATTTAGGGAGGAGGGAGTTCAACAGTGGTATGTGACTCTATACCTTTTTCATCTTTTGTATTGTTTTGTTTTTTGAGATAGGGCTCCTCTGTGTAGCCTTGGCTGTCCTGGAACTCACAGAGATCTGCCTGCTCCTGCCTCCCAGAGTGCTGGGACTAAAGGTGTATGTCACTACTACACGGTCATCTGAGTTACTTCTTAAATTGCACTTCAAAAAACCTGCATTCTTTTTACCTATATTTTATTTTTATCCTTTTTTTTTTTTCCAAAGATTTATTTATTGTTTATACAGTATTCTGTCTGCATGTGTGCCTACAGGTCAGAAGAGGGCACCAGATCTCATTAGAGATGGTTGTGAGCCCACATGTTCTTGCTGGGAATTGAACTCAGGTCCTTTGGAAGAACAACCAGTGCTCTTAACCTCTAAGCCATCTCTCCAACCTCTTAACCTTTTATCTTGAAGTATAGCTCACATAGAGAAATAGTACAGACAGCAACTGTTTTTCAGTGAGTGAAAGCGCAAGTCCATTTTTTTCCCACCTATGACAGTGCCCAGGGGCTACTGGCAGGTCTTTGGAAGGGAAGCTTCCAGCACTGTTTTGCATCTCATATAAGGAAAAATAAATTGCAAAGAATGGAGCATTTTGTATCTTACCTTTCCGTTGTTGTTTTGTTTTCTGTTCACAAAATGTGTGTATATCAGAGTTCATTTCATTTCTGTGAAGTTTGTTGTGAGTTTATGATTCGCTGGCAAGGGGTACGTGGATTCTTCCAGTGTCTAACCTTTAAGAAGACTGCTGCTCTTTCCATTTTTCCTGTGTATGCTTAGGTGGATGTGTCTCTAGGAGCAGAGGTTCAGATTGCAGGTGTGTGTTTATTTTAACACCACTAAGAAGCACTCCAGCCACCATTTCACTGTTTGATATGTCAGACTGTAAGAAAACAAGCCATCTTTCCCAAGGTTGCCCAAACCAGCAGAAGCCCTGATAAGGGAAAGGATGGAGCACACAGACATACTTTTTCTGGAGTCTAGTTTTATCTGTGCCGTATGTTGTCTGAGGCTATAGTTACCTCGGTTGCTTTAATACTTGGGAGTGCTCTGAGCTCAGGTTTGCATCAGTTCTCCTGGGGACTTAAAGCCATATAAAGTAGGAGCAGGATAGTAACTTCAGGAAAATAATAAAGCTGTATCTACTTGGTGGTCTGTTGCTCCCTGAGAAGCCCTAGTACTCTAAGGTGAACTTGAATGAGCCATTCTCTGGGCCTCAGTGTGAGTCTCCACTAGGACACAGATTAATTTTAAATTTCTCAGAAAAAGTCTACACAACCCTTACCTCAGTGAGTAGCAGCTGATTGGCCTTATCATTCATACCTCTGTGTCTAAGATTGCAAAATCTAGCTCTGATTAGTTTGTTTTTTGTTTTTGTTTTTGTTTTTGTTTTTTTTTGAGACAGGGTATCACTCTGTTATTTTGGCTGGCCTGAAACTCACTAAGTACAGCAGGCTGACCTTGAGCTCTTAGAGCTCTGCCTTCTGCTTGCTGGGATTAAAGGCATGTGCCACCCCCCCCCACTATGCCTACTTTTAACACTATGCCTTTTGGGGTTTTAACTATTTTATTTTATGTGTGTGGGTGTTTTACTTTGTGTGGCATGTGCATCTCTGGTACCTAGGGAGCCAGAAGAGTGTTCCTGAATCTCTAGAACTGGAGTTACAGATGTTTGTGAGCCACCATGGGGGTGCTGGAAATCAAACCCAGGTCCATTGGAAGTGCAACAAGTGTTCTTAACCACTGACAAATCTTTCCAGGCCTTTACTTTTAAGATGTTTATACGTAACCACGTGCATCTTTATAGATAAATAATAATATAGCTGTCTAGCTCTCTTTTTGGAACCTGGCCATCAATTTGTTTATTTGTTCTGTTTTCTTTTTTGTTTGTTTTTTTGAGACAAGGTCTCTCTACATAGCCCTAGTTGTCCTGGAACTCAGTGTGTAGATCAGGCTGGCTTTGAACTCAGAGATCCACCTGCCTCTGCCTCCCAAGTGCTGAGATTAAAGGCATGTGTTGCTATGCTCAGCTGACCATTGATTTTTGTTGTTGTTGTTTGTTTGTTTTCTTTGATTTTTTTTTTTAAGACAAGATGTCAGGTATCCCAGGCTGACCTTTGGTTTATTACACAGCTAAGAATGACCTTGAACTCCTCACCCTCCTGGCTTCTCCTCCCTAGTGCTGGGATTTCGGTGTTCACCTTCATACCTGTTCTTATTCGGTGCTGGGGTTTCCACCTTCAGCTTCATGCATGTCAGGCAAGCACCCTGCTAGCTTAGCTACATCTCCAGCCCTGGTTTTACTTTTATTTGTTCTAAAATGACATAACATACAATGGCATAATTCAGTGATGTTGAGCACTGCTCTGTAGACCAGAGATCTGCCTGCCTCTGGGCTGAGATTAATGGCATGCACTACCAGCACCCAGCGGGATGACATCTTTCTTACTGGACCGTCTATATAATGAAAACATTGTCACAAGCAGTGTATTACCTTTGTTGTACCCAGTGCTCTCGTTTTTCTTTTCTATCTTTCTTCCTTTTTAAAAAGACCATTATTTATTATGTGTATGTAGGCGTGGCTGCATGAGTTTGTGTGCAGGTTTTCATGGAGGTCAGAAGGCATTTGATGCTCTACTGGAGCTATGGGAAGTTGTGTGCTGCCTACTCTAAGTTCTGGAAACTTAACCCAGGTCCTCCACAAGAGCAGTAAGCATTCTTAGCTGCTGAGCCATCTCTCCAGCCTCTTTACTCCACCCACCCACCCACCCTTTTTTTTTGAGACAAGGTCTATAGCCTAGGTTAGCCTAGCTTCCTATGTCAGCTTCCTTAACTGTCCCGGAGCTTGTGGTCCTCCTGCCTCCTGAGAATTAGGGTTACAGGCACTTACCACATCAAGTGATAACCACTTCATAATATCCATTTGAAATTTATCATAAAAAGTGAAATCCGCCGGGCACTGTGGCACACTCCTGTAATCCCAGCACTCTGGGAGGCAGAGGTAGGCGGATCTCTGTGAGTTCAAGGCCAGCCTGGTGTACAAAGTGAATCCAGGACAGCCAAGGCTACACGGAGAAAACCCTGTGTTGAAAAAAACAAAAAGAAAAGTGAAATACACTATATAGAACTATAGAATGCTTCACAAATTTGAGTATTATTGCACAGGGTTATGTTAGTCTTCTGTGCATCATTCCATATGTGTGTTGCCGAATCAAGCACTTAATGGCCATTTTGAATTTCTTTTAAGTATTAGGAGATAAGCCAGGTCGTGCTGCATGCCTTTAATCTCAACACTCGGGAGACAGATGCAGGTGGATTTCTGAGTCTGAGGCCAGCCTGGTCTACAGGGTGCGTTTTAGGACAGCTAGGTATACCCAGAGAAACCCTGCCTCAAAACACCAAAAAACCTGAGCACTCTGGAGGCAGAGGCAGGCAGGTCTCTGTGAGTTCAGGGCCAGCCTGGTCTACAAAGAGAGTTCCAGGACGGCCAGGGCTGTTACAGAGAGAAACCCTGCCTTATAGCTGGCTGTCATCAAGAGGGAGCCCCGATACCAGCAGTTCACCCGGAATTTGTGAGAAATGCCCCAGCCACCCAAGACCTTTTATAGCAAATGTTAATCAGACTGGTGACTCTGATGCCAGTTCAATTACAGTGTCTTCAACAAAACTGCCCCAGAAGTTCTATCTAGTGTCTCAGCTGCCAACTGCTTAGCTTTTTAAAAGATATGCTCAAATTATGTTTACTTATTATTTCTTTATTGTGGCTACGTGAGTGCTGTGAAGAGGAGGTGGACATCAGAGGACAGCTCGTAAGAATCGGTTCTCTCCTGCCATGTTGGTCCCAGGGATGGAGCTCAGGTTATCAGTCTTGATGGCAAGCAGCTTTACTCACCGAACCATCTGCCCGCTCCCAGCTTAGATGTTTTCTTTTTCTTCTTTGTTTTTTAAAATTATTTTTAATTGTATATGTGCATGTCTGTCTGTAGATATGTGCACATGAGTGCAAGTGTCCATGGAGCCCAGAGGTGTCAGACTTCTCTGGACCTGGCTGTGAACCACCTTCTGGAGGTTTGGGAATTGAACTTTTCCTCTAGAAGAACAGTATATGCTCTTAACCACTGAGCCATCCCTCCAGCACCCACTAACCCCTTTAAATTCATCATCCTATTCATTATTTGCTTAGGCTAGAGATCGAGAATGAACCTTGAATGTCTATCCGACTGTAAGCCACTGTGATTTAGTGTTTTGTATGAAAAAGGGGTGGGATTTATAGAAAACACAATCTGAGGGGAAGGTAGAGCTCTTTGAATTCTGTTCCTACTGGTCTCAGTATTCTGCAGTTACAGCCGCCCCTTAGGTGCTGTTTGCACCCTCCCCCACAGCCTCTCCTGTGCCTCTCACTGGTACTGCTCATTCACAGTGACCTCTTTTGAATGAGCTAGAGATCAAGTCTCTTGAAAGGTGACCATCTTAAAAAGCCAGCTACATTTGGTGAGGCAAATGTGTTTGGTAGGGAGAACAAGTACACATGCAACGCAAAGAGTTTTGCCTAAATTCACTTACATAGAACTGAGCGCTTTCACAGTGGGTGAAAGACAAGACAGACGCCTCAGGTGGCTCTGCCTGAGGCTCCCTTAACGGGCATTTCGCTAGTCCCTTCGGTCTGCTGTGGTCTTACCTCTGCTTCCCCTTGCCTTGCCAGGTTTGCAGCACATTGCATTTTGACCTCAAAGGATTAAAGAACATAGTTCTTCATGCACAAGGACTCTAAAGAGAATTAAAAATCCCTTTTAGCTTTTTGATTGGGTAAAATGTTATTTGGGGATTTTTTTTTCCTTCAGAGCAATGGGTTTATGCTCCTACATGAGGAGCAATTGAGCCCAGATCCTTTGCGACCTGGACTTCAAGGTAGACGTGGATTGATGAGCAGTCTCTGTTAGCAGGGACTAAGCCATCTTGTTTGTTTCTTGCAGCTGCTCAAATGGAAGTTAAGAAACCCTTTATCCTCTCTTCCCTGAGGCTCCCTCTTCTGGACACCAACAGTAAGGTAAGGCAGACAGGTTAGCTTGGACCGTTGTTGGACTGGATGAGTTTTGCTCATCATGAGCAGCCAACAGAAGAGTGCCCAGAGCACTGGAAGTGCCTATCCTCCCGGTCTCCGGGAAAGAGCAAGCTGAGAGGTGTACACAGGTAGTGTGAGCAGACTGTATTTCCACATTGTGTTAGTGAACTGTTAGTGAACCTGAGCCACCTCGGGGCTGGTACCTGTCACAGGCCCGGAGTGTTCTAGCACCACCCTCAGGTTCACCATTCACGAGGAGTCAGAGAACTCAGGCAGCTGGAATAGTCACCGCTTACTACAGGGACTGTTTAAGTCAGCTGGGGAGCTGGGTGTGGTGGTCCATGACTGTAACCTGAGCGCTTGGGAGCCTGAGATAGGAGTTCCTGGCTATCCTGGGCTACATAACTAGACCTATCTCAAAAATGAAAAACAGCTGGGAAAGAGCCCTTGAGAACAGAGTTCAGGAGGGCCTAAACCTTTAGCTTCCCACTGCCTTTTGTGAGCAGGGCAGTGTTAGTACCCATTCCTTAGTCTTAGAGTTCTGAACCTTTAGCCCTGTCATGTGAATTGCTGGGATTATCTGTATTGCTACACTCAGCCTCCAGCCCCTCTGAAGATAGTACTGATACCATGCAGCCTACAGGCTCCCATCTGAATTACAGCCTTTGACTGTGGGAGGTGACCCTGGTCCCAGATCATGAGACATTCTTACCAAGTTGGATATCTCAAGGGCTCCCAGGAGCCCAGGACACAGGTCAGATTCCTCTTTGGGCAAGGTAGATCTTTCCCAGCTTTCTGAGCACCATTATGTTTAGCGGGACCTGCTTGCTCAGAGGCAGTAGGATCCTAGCCCTCCTTGAGAGCTACTGCAGTAGCTACTGTGTGTCCTACTGTTATTTCTTCAGAAGCTTCTGACACAAACTCCAGATCACAGCCTTCAAACCTTTATACCCAGGGACAGTCTTCCCTGATAACCCTATGACAGGGTCAGATAGCCACTGACCCAGACCCACTCTGTTCCCATAGCTTGCCACATTAGATGAATGTGACATGGGGATCACAGGAGGTGGGTGTTGATGGAGAATCTCAGGAACCTTCTTTGGGCAGTTTTGTTTGACCTGACATACCAGGAAGCAAAAGCATTCTCCAGATGAGACTGAAGGCTCCTGGGAGCCTGGTGCAAAGGGTTGAGGCTGGGGACAGAGGCCAGTGTCTGTTAGGGTCAGTGGGCTAAAGGAGACATTGGCTCTAAGTAAACATCACTGACTTTGGCTTTTGACTGGCCGTGCAGCCTCAGAACTAGGAATGCTTGGGTGATAGTTAAAGGTCTGAGAAACATTGCCTAGGGAAAGGGTCAAACAACCAGGTCCATAACATATCATAGGAAATATGGGTGTCACACAAGAGAAGCGAGCCATGAAGGACAGTAGTCCCATAGTGTAGGTCCAGATGAACAGTGCAGGTGGGATAGGTCTGTTATGCTCCAAAAGTGTAGTGGGGGAGGTAAAGCTGGAGAGCAGCATGCTTTGGAGCAGTCGTTTATCGAGCTGTTCTCATGGACTGTTGGATGAAGCTCAGTAAACGCCCATAGAGGAGGGCAGTTGGTGTGATGAGGTGACTTCTGAGGGGAAGAGTGTGTGGGGGATAGAGGTAAAGAGGGCCTTCCCTTGCAGAACTGCACATGTCACAAGGTGGCTAGCTGAGAGCTGAGCAAGCTTCCGTGAAGCCAGGTGTTAGGTCCTGCAGCAATTGTGGGTAGAGGTGGGTGTAGATGTACCTACCAGTGTGTGTGTGGGTCTAGATGCAGGTGCAACTGTAGGTACAGGTGTGTGGCTATGCTTAGGCATGTGCTGGGACAGATGTAGGAACAAATGCAGTACGTGTACAGGTGTGGGTGCAGGTGGAGCACAGGGCCAGATGTGTGCCCTGTGCCCCTTCCTAACCTTCTCTTTGTTCTGGGCAGGTGAAACGGGCTGTGGTGCAGGTGATAAGTGCCATGGCCCACCATGGCTACCTGGAGCAGCCTGGAGGTGAGGTGATGGTTGAGTACATCGTGCGGCAGTGCGCTCTGCCCCCTGACGAGGTAAGGACTATCACCATCAGACCCACCTGTTTCTGGATATTCCTGTCAGGCCCTTCAGCCTGTGTTTCTCTTGAGCACTGTTAGCACTGGTTACCAAGAACATCTACCCTGCCAGTGGGAGGCTATGCAGGCTGTGTGGGCTGAGGTTCCCCTTAGTTTCTGAGTCAGGGTCTCTGTGTCCTGTGCGTCCACTCAACAGATACCCAGCTCAGAAGCAGAGGCAGAGACAGAAACTTGATTCTGTTTGATTTTTTTTTTTTTCTATTTAAAAAGTTAACTAAATAAACACCAATTTCTTCTGAAGGAGAACAGGGCAAGACCTGGGAAATTAGACTGCAAGTAGTAGGTGCAGTAGGGCTGAGTGGCACTGGCCTTTCTTAGTATGTACAGAGCCTGGGTTCCCCAGGAAGGAAATGAGTGTGTGTGGAGCCGGCAGTTCAGTCACACACTAAACTAGCGAGTGTTGGTTCTTGCGTTGCCCGCTCTGGATCTGGTTTCTTGGGGTTTGTAAAGCCAAATGTCCTGTGGTCAGCTCAGAATGGACACATGCTGTGTTAGTACTTTTCTGTTGCTCTGATAAAACACCATTACCAAGGCAACTTAAGGAAGGAAGGGCTTGTTTGGGCTTCTGGTTCCAGAAGGATGAGTCCATCATGGTAGAGAGAGACACAGCAGCAAGTGGAACAGAAATCTGAGAGCTCACATCAAGCACAAGCACGAAGCAGAGTGAACAGAAAGTTGGACAAGACCACTCAAAGCCTGCCCCAGTGACATATTTCTTCCAGCATGGCTCCGCCTCCTAAAGATTCCACAACCTCCCCAAACAGCACTGCCAAGTGCAGACCAAGTGTTCAAATCCCTGAGACTTCAGGCACCATTTCTCATTCAAACCACCACATGTGACCTTCTTGAACCTCTGTTGTTGTGGTTTATGCAGTACCTCAAATAGGACTCCTGTGTTTAGCCTTTTAAAATATAATTTTAAAAAGTTTAGATTTAGCTGGGCATAGTGGCACATGCTTTTAACCCCAGCACTTGGGAGGCAGAGATAGCTGGATCTCTGTGAGTTTTTATTTTATGTGTATAAATACTTGCCTGCATGTATGTATGCATATCCTGTGTATGCTTGGTGATTACAGAGATCAGAAAATGGCAGTGGATTCCCTAGGGCTGGAGTTATGCATGAGTGTGAGCCGCCGTGTGAGTGCTGGAAACCGAACCAGGTCCTCTGTAAGAGCAACAAATGCTCTAATCCACTGATCAGTCTCTTGAGCTCCATAATTAATTTTATTCTTTGAAAATTTCATATAATGTATTTTGATTATATTCACTCCTTACCCTCCTCTAACTCCTCCAGACCCACTTTCTCTTTTTTTTACAAAAACACATTTACTTATTTGTGTGTGTGTGTGCTCCCACATGTCACAGCACATACATGAAGGCCAGAGGACAATACATGGGAGTTGATTGTCTCCACCATGTGGGTCTCGCGTACAGAACTTAGGGTGTCAGGCTTGATGGTAAATGTGTTTACCCACTGAGCCATCTTGTGGGCTTAGCCTGCATTTGTCTTGAAGGTCATAACACTGACTAGAGGTCATAATAACAGCCCACCTTTGGAGGAAGCCATGCCAAGGTTGTGGGCCTCACAGGTCAATTCTTTCTTTTTAAAAAAATTTTTTTCAGGAGTGTGTGTGTGTGTGTGTGTGTGTGTGTGTGTGTGTGTGTGTGTGTGTTGGAGCACATGGATCTGGAGCTGCAGGCAGTTTTGAATGGCTCAACATTGGTGGTGGGAACCAAACTCAGGTCTTCTGTAAAAGCAGCATACACTCTTCATTACTGAACCATCTTTCTGTCCCCTAATCTCTTTTTGACACTTTCTTTATTGCTGTGTGTGTATAGATGTGTGTAGGTGCATATGCTATTGTATTTGTGGAGGTCAGGGAGGTGTTTTTCTTCTTCTACCATATGGGTCCCAGAAAGTGCTTTTACCTGCTGAGCCATTTTGCCAGCCTAGGAGCCTCCTTTTGACCACTTCATCGGCGCAATAGCTTGTAGGTTGTCAGACCTGCGCTGAAGAAGGCCAAGGCTTCTGTTTGTCTTTAGTCCCAATAACTTGCTATTTGAAGGTTTCTTTTACTATTGGGAAAGTTGCATAGACTCCTGTGGTAGGAACTGTAAATTTTCTGTTGTTAAAATTGTAAACAACCATGTTTGGTTGATATCCAGGGAGGCCTGCTCTTTTCTGAAGAGAGACAGAGGAGTGGGTGGATGGGGGATCGAGTAGGGAATGGGAGAGGAGGGGGGAGGGGAAACTGCATTCGGGATGTACTAAATGAGAAAAGAATAAAGAAAAAGCCTACATTTCCACCTCTTAACACCCCCCCCCCCACACCCAAGAAAAATCTTTACTTATTTTGTGTACAAATATGTGTGGATAGGAAAACCGTTTGGAGGTCAGGGGACAATTTGTGGGAGTCAGTTCTCTCTTCCCACCATGTGCACTCTGGGAATCCAACTCAGGTTATCAGACTTGGCAGAAAGTGCCTTTATTTGCTGAGCTATCTTGCTGGCCCAACAAAGTTTTTTTTTTTTTTTTTTTTTTTTGAGTCAGTAGCCTATAGGAAACAAGACTAGAGCCAGAGTAGGGAGGAAAGGAGGAAGGAAGGGAGAGACAGAGACAGAAATAGAGAGACAGAGGACAGAGAGAGGGGTAAGTATGTATGTGGGTACAGGCATACACACGCTGCCACAGACCACATGTAGAACTTAGAGGACAATGTTTAGGAGTTGGTCTCTCTTTGTGACATTGGATCTGGGAAGCAAACTCAAGACCATCAGTCACAGCACAGAAAGTCCTGTGACTCACTGAGCCATCTCACCAGCTTTTCTTGAGTGACTTTAGTGTGCTTGCCTGTGACAGCCGACAGATGCTCTCAGGGGCAGGTTTGATGAGTCTGCCATAGTTCCTTTTCTGCCAGCCTTTTCCTTCCTCATGCTAACCTTGGTGTGTGGTCCGCCATCCACATATGCTCCTGTTTGCCTCTCCCCCAGCCTGAGAAGCCTAGCCCTGATGGGGAGGACCTGGCAGCAGATAGTGTGCGGGCAGTCAGTATCCGCACCCTCTACCTGGTCAGCACCACAGTGGACAGGATGGACAATGTGAGTGTGTGTCTTTGACTCCTGCTATCTGAGCTCCCCCTTCCTGAGATGTCCTGCCCTCCCTGTCCCTGACCTGGGTAACAAGTGAACAGTGGAGTGGAGAGTGTGGCCTTCTGAGGACAGTGGCTGAGCAGTGCTCAGAGGATCTCTTCACAATGGCAGGACACACTGTCTGTTTTATCTTGGGCCGTTCTAAAGCTTCCCTGCTTTTGTAGAGATGTAGAGATCAGGCCCTGTCAGCTCTACTGTCCTAGAAGCTGTGCCTACCTGCTTGCAGTCCACAGACCATGGCCCTCTGTCCCTCAGGTTCTCTGGCCTTACCTGCTCGAGTTCCTCACCCCAGTGCGCTTCACTGCAGCCCTCACCCCACTCTGCAGGAGCCTTGTGCATTTAATCCTGAAGAGGCAGGAGGCAGGGGCAGATGATTTCCTCGACCAGTACAACTCGAATGGTGTGGAGGCCCAACCACCTTGCACCTGACCCCAGTGCCGTGCCCTTACACCTGATCTATCCTCAGCTCCCTGCTCCTGCCCCTGCTGCTGATCTCACCCCCAACTGCTGCCTTTGCATGATATCCCACCCCAGCTGCCTGTTTCTGCATATGACCCCCATCCTTTTCCCCACGCCTACCCCTGCCTTGTAACTATTTCCATGTTTCTTGTCTAGCAAACCTCCCATCTCCCTTCGCCATGACCACAAGACTGCTGGTAAGAAAAGGGTCCATTACCGTGTCCCAGCAGGCTGTGGTTACTCTATTGTAGAGGAGAGGGCCTGCTATGTCCAGAGTCCCTGTCAGTTCTTGTGGCAGGATATGACTCTTGCCACTCTCTCATTGAGGTGCCTCCCACCTTGCATTTGCTGGTTTTCCTTCACTCCTGGGAAGGAAAACTCCAGGCGGGCACCGTGGCCTAGAAAGATGTCCTGCATCATCTGGGAGGTACAGGTGGCTCCATGCTCAGGCAGACCCCTTCTTCCCCCTCCTCCTTCAGGTTGTGTCTTCTAATCCCTACTTGGGAGATGGGCGTGGGGCAGCCTCCTTGCGCCTCCTGAAGGTTATACACTGGAACATCCACCCTTCGCTGGGCCAGCGGTGGGAGACAACCATGCCTGTGCTGCTAGAGTACCTGGATGGTGAGGCCAGTTAGGCGAAGGAGCCCGCTAGCCATCCCTGACCCCACTTGTACCCAGTATGTCATCAGGGCTACCTGATACAGACCAGGGTTTTGTAAATTGGCAGAAATAATCTATGCTGTAATCTAAGAAAGGGCCTGAATGGCTCAAGTGATGTTACCTGGTCATGTGTGGGAAGTGGTGCAGCCTATGGTGTGATTCCTCCTGGGAGTTCCCAAAGATGAGGTGGTACTGGGCACTGGGGTCCACTGATGCATGTTGGGATGACCCTGCCAATGGAGTTATTGGTCATTTCAGAGCACACTGAGGAAACCATGTCACTGAAGGAGTGGGAAGAAAAGCTTCTATTGGTGAGAGATGGGACAGAAAGCCAAGGGCCTGTCTGTGCTGCTCTGGGACATTCTGGGCCTGGGCATGGAGGGATGGGCAGCAAATGTGGGACTGGTGTATCTTGCCTTCCCAGGGACTTGTTACCTGACTTCATCTGGTAGTGTAACTAGGGAATGGGCTCATCAGTAGGAGAGTCTGGGAGTCTGGATGGTGGCTGACCTTAGGTTCCCAGGTCGGGGTTTATACCATCTATCAGCCAGCACCAAATCTGAGGCACTTTGGACCATCCTGGCCACAGAAAATGATCTTCCCTCCTTCCACTGTCCCCATCCTAGTTCAGAACCATTTGTGCTTTAGCATGCTACCCACCTTCAAAGATCACTTCCCAACAGGGGTCACCACAAGGTTATCATGTGACAAGCCCGGGCCTCAGGCCCTCCCACAGCCAGCCCTCACTAGCGTTCTCATCCACAGTTTCTACGAGACACCCTGGCCGTGGTATCTGACAACACATGGATTTGCCAGCTGAGCCAGGAGATGTGCAAGCAACTACCCTCTTACAATGGGACACCACAGGAGAAGGTGCCCAAGACAAGCCAGCTGGGGTCAGGGATCTCTCAGCCCCAGTCCTCAGTTCCTGTGCTTCGAGTGTTTGATCTTTCCTATCTGTGTCTTTGTCTCCTGACTCTGGCAGCCCTGGCCAAGCCAGGAAAAAGCAAGAAGGGTCAAGAGCATCTTCACTGCAGCTAACAGCTGGGAGAGGGGGGCTTGCTGCCTGTTATTTGTTCCTCAGACCAGCCCAGGGATCACCCTTCTGTCCTCATGGGGGACCCTTCCTGTGTCCTGATTGAAAAACAGATCTCCAAGGGTCCGAGCCCTTTTTTTTTTTTTAACTTTTATTTTTATGTGCATTGGTGTTTTGCCTGCATGTACATCCATGTGAGAGTGTTAGATCTTGGAGTTACAGACAGTTGTGAGCTTCATGTGGGTCCTGGGATTTGAACCTGAGTCCTTTGGAAGAGCAGTCAGTGTCTCTAACTGCTGAGCCATCTCTCCAGCCCCTGAGGGGGTACCTTTAATCCTAATACTTGAGAGGTAGGTAAATCTCTGAGCTCAAATCCAACCTGGGCTATAGAACTAGTTCCAAGACAACCAGAGCTACACAGAGAAACCCTGTCTCAAAAAACAAACAAAAAGGACTGGAGAGATGACTCAGTGTTTAATAGTACTGTCTGTTCTTCCAGATGGCTCACAACCATCTATACTGGGATCTGATGCTCTCTTCTGGCATGCAAGTGACCTACAGATAGA
Organism: Psammomys obesus; assembly: GCF_907164565.1. NCBI lineage: Eukaryota > Metazoa > Chordata > Mammalia > Rodentia > Muridae > Psammomys > Psammomys obesus. The sequence goes on along the minus strand of NW_026596079.1, from coordinate 881,174 downwards.
GCACACACATCTATAATATAAATAAATATTTCTGAAAGAGAGAGAGAATGCAGCCCTCCATTAGCAGTGCCCATCATAGTGCAGGCGTCTGTGCGCTCAGGAGTCAGGTGCAGCTGTGTCCTCTACCTTCGTTGCAGAATTTCCTGTATAAGTGCATAGGAACCACCTTGGGTGCTGCTTCAAGTAAGGAGGTGGTGAGAAAACACCTTCGAGAGCTGCTGGAGACAGCCAGATACCAAGAAGAGGCAGAGCAGGAGGTAGGAAGCCCTAATACCCAGGGCTGTCAGGCACTGGTCATACTCCATCTCTCAGACAGCTACCTAGGTGTACTATGCTGTTCTGAATCATAATGTAAACATCTGTGTTTCTTGGTGGTCTGTGAAAGGGTCATTTGCCCCACAGGTTGAGAATCATTGGGCTAATCCATATAGGTACATGTACCTATATGCTCACTGCCTGCTTCTATACATATGTTCCATGTATACAGTGGGCCTTTAGGTTTATGTGTGCACGGTACACATGTATGTATGTGTGTGTGTATGTTCCTCCCCACATAGCATGTGGGCAGATGGGCCACTCTGCCCAAGTGTGAGCACACCTGTGCACCTCCCCAGGGCCTTGCCTGCTGTTTTGGGATTTGTGCCATTGCCCACCTTGAGGACACTCTAGCACAGTTGGAGGACTTTGTGAGGTCAGACGTGTTTAGGAAGTCCATCAGCATTTTTAGCATTTTTAAGGTAAGGAGGTCACTATCCAGAATGGCGGCCTGGGTATGTAGATCCCTGTCTCTGACTGCCCTGCTTTTCAATGTCTGTGGTAGGGTGGGTCCCTGCTTCTCTGTGCCTGCTCTCTCTTTTCTCAAGATCAAGGCTAGAGCCAAATACTCTTAGAGTCCAACAAACAAAACAAAACAAACAAACAAAAACCCTTGCTCTGCAGCCACTTTGCCCCCTTTATTCCCTCCTCTGGGCCCAGGCTCCCCTCCCAGCAGAGGGCCTCCCAGAAGCCAATCTAGCTGGTGATGGTGGCATGCCTCCAGTTGTGGGTAATGAGAGGAGCCAAGAAGCAGAGTTTGCCTGCCTTTGTAACAACACCTGCCTCTAAACCCATGACGTTATAAATCTGTCAAAGGATTAATTCAGTGGTTCTCAACCTTCCTAATGCTGCAACCCTTTAATACAGTTCCTCATGTTGCGGTGACCCCAACCAGAAAATTATTTTCATTGCTGCTTCATAACTGCAATTTTACTGCTGTTATGAATCATAATGTAAATATCTGTGTTTCCTGGTAGTCTGTGAAAGGATCATTTGCCCCATAGGTTGAGAATCATTGGGCTAATCCATTGATGAAACAGTCACTTCCCAAAGGCTTCTGCTTCTGAAGACTGCTACTCTGGGGACATGTGAACTTTAGGGGCATTTCTAAATCTTACACCTCAAAACACAGCAGCACTGGGGATGCTTGAGCTTTGGGGACATTTCCTATCTGAAGCACAACAGGTAGGGAACTGAAAGCTGTACCCTCCTTTATGGCCAGGCTGTCTGCACTGTCCTTTGCTCTGAGTGCTTGGATTTGAAGCATCTCCCATCATGCTCAACTTACCATTTTGCTCTCTCTCTAGTGACTGCTCTACTCATGGAACCTGAGGGATAGCCCAGATGTGCAGAGATGCACCTCTTCTTTCTCTTTCTCTTCTTTTCTTCCTCTATCTCTATCTTTTTAAAGTCTTTTTAGAATCATTTCATTTTTACATGTATCAGTGTTTTGTCTGCCTGTATGTCTACGTACCATGTGCATGCCTGGTGCCCACTGAGATCAGAAGAGAACATAGGATACCCTAGACCTGGAATTATGGAGAGTTGGGAGCCACCATGTGGATACTGGGAATTGAACCCAGGTCCTCTGCAAAAACAAGTGCTCTAAACCACTCCAGGCCCCTCTATCTTGAGACAGAGGCCTCACTAGGTAGCCTTGGATGGCCTAGAACTTGATGTGTAGACTAGGCTGGCCCTCCTTTTCTACAGCTACTAGGACAGAAGGCTGTTCTGCAGCCACAGCCCTGCCATCTTCTGGTTGTTAGGCCTCCAACTTTTCTTTCCACTGCTCCTTTTCTTCTTGGTCTCACTGCCTCGGCCCTTTCCTGAAACCGGTTGGTTCCCAGGGGGCTTGTGTGGGCACCTGGGCTGCCTTTCTGCTCTCCCTGGGTGCTGCCTCTGGAGTTCCTGCCTGGCTCTGGCTATTCCAGGAGTATAAAAAAAAAAACACCGCAAGGCAGGGCTGCCTGCCTTGTGGAGAGCAGTTGGTTGAGTAACTGATACCCTGCTTATTTCTCTGCCTCCCAGGATCGTAGTGAGCATGAAGTAGACAGAATGAAGAGTTCTCTAATCCTGTGTTATGGGCACGTGGCTGCACAGGCCCCTCGTGAGCTGTTGCTGTCCAAAGTAGAGTCTGATATCCTCCGCAGCATGTTTCAGTGCTTCAATACCAAGGTGGGCGTTGCAGCTGTTTGTGTGGGCCAGTTATACAATGCCAGAATCTTAATGTATTTCACTCTTTGTTGTTTAGGTTCTGGGAATAAAGGTAGAGACCAAGGTATAGTGTATAGCAACTGTGTGTGAACTGTGCTTTCTCTCTCTCTCTCTCTCTCTCCTCTGGGCTGGGCTTTGGGGCAGAGCCAAACCCAGAGCTCTCTGGGCTTCCTGACCATGCTGGTCTTAGGGGAGTGTCCTGGAGTACAGCTCTGAGACTCTCCTGTCCACTTGCTTTGGAGCAGCACTTCATGGAGCTGTAGCAGCTAAGCTCCTGCTGAGTGAAGAGCAAGGCTTCTCTGCCTCTGGGTAATTGGTCCTGGGCCATATCCTTAGAGTCAGCTAGTAGGCCACCTATAGCTGTGTCCTTCATAGCCCAGCAACAGCTTTGGGCTCCTTTGGCTCTGTTCCCAATGCTTTGAGGGCTGCCTTTCTCTGGTCCCCAGAGAGCACCTAGGGGAGGGCTAGTTAAGCCCAGAGCCATTGAAAAGGGCCAAAGGTTCCCTTGGCCTCATTAACATTCTTCCTCTGTGATGTCCCTGATACTAACCTGGCAGGCCCTTATGAGGGACAGTTGGCTCTTCCTGAGGAGTGGGGCTGGATTGGTGAGGTTCTTTTAGCTTCTTGTTTCCTGGCCCATAGGAGTAGGAGGGCTGGTATTCTGTGTGCTTGGAATGGCCTCCCTCATGCCTCCTATGAAGCTCTCATACCACATATCAGTTCCCTGTGGGCCCAGGCCCTGGACCCTCCCACCCCTACCCCCACCCTTAGTTCCTTCTCAGCCAGGAGGTCGCTGCAGGCCTTTATGATCACAGTGGACAGTCTCTGGCTGTTCAAGAAAGAGCATTCTGAGCTTCTGAGGCTGGGAGGCTCAGCCTTGTGGCTACTCTGAACACGGCAGTTCTGGGGGCAGCTGTGCAAAGCTCCTGCAGCCAGCTGTTCCCCCAGGACCCGGCCCTGAAGCTGTGCCTCGTCCAGAGCCTGTGTATGGTCAGCCAGGCCATGTGCAGCAGCGTGCAAGCCAGCTCCTTCCACTTCTCAAGGAAAGCAGAGTTGGTGGCACAGATGATGGTGAGTTCTGGGCCCTGGCTGCTAGCAGGCAGTGGAGGTGGGACTTGGGGAGGCCGGAGGATGAGGGGAGTGATGCATCCTAGGGCTGAGCGGGTACAGACAGAGCAAGGCACCTCAGAGGCCTCAGCCACCTGCTTAGTGTGAGAGACAGGGTGAGCAGGGAGGAAGTCAGTGCCTCCTCTGAGGGCAAGCTGTGTGCTGCCTCCCCAAGGAATTCATCAGGGCAGAACCCTCAGACTGCCTGAGAACACCCATTCGGAAAAAAGCCATGCTTGTCTGCACATACCTGGTGTATCCTTTCCTGTCTGCTTGTGCACGTAGTGGGCCTGTGGGTCTGGCTGCAGGTACATGGACTGTATCATGTATGTGAAGCACTCCGAACAGAACGGCTGGCAGCTGTAAAATCCATGTAGGCCCTGTGGTTTCTGGGGGGCCAGGCTGGAGAACGTGTCATGGGATCATTTATTGGGGCCCTTAACCTGCTGCTCAGCAACTTGGAGCCCGCACTGGAGGAGCAGGTACAAGCAGACATGATCCAGAGCTGCTTACACAGTGTCATGGCCCTGCCACCCGAGGCTGAGGGGGAAGATGGCGTCTGCCAGGAGGTATTCATGCCCATGCGGGGTGGGAGGAGGGGAGGCAGCAGTGAGATGGCCACTGAGAGAAGTGGGATCATGCATGAGGATGGCGGCCCGGCTCTCGTTCCAGCCTCTGTATCTGGACACAGTGTGCGCCCTTGAAGATTTGTTGACAAGCCTGCTGCGGCGGAACATGACCCCCCAGGGCCTGCAGATCATGGTTGAGGTGTGCTATGGGTGTATGCTGTCGGGGGGTGATGGAGTTTTGGCTCCTTTCCTGCCATCCCCCACTGTGGTTAGGTACTACAGAGATAGTTTAATAGTCTCTTTGGGGGAGGGGCATCTGACCACATTCCTTCTGCCTGGGCAACTCTGGCCAGAGAGTGCCTCTGCAGAATTTCCCTGAGTACTGCAAGTGCTGGGATGGAGCTTGTGAGTCCTGACTTCAGTCTGCTCACCACTTGAGGCAAGCAAGACGGCATCTCCCTGCTGTGCTGTTCTTCCCAGCCCTTCCATTGTTACAGTGGGCAGGGGCAGCACCCATCCTAGTCTAGGCATCCAGGGCCTCACAGGCCTGTCACTCTCAGCCACCCTAAGTGGGCAGGGGTGAGCTGCCGCAGAGCCTAATGTGGGAGCCGCCCTGGGTCCCTGCAGTCCCCAAAGCATGGCCCAGCAGGGATGCTGAGCTTGTCCTTGGGACGTGGGCTTCTGGGCTTCTGGCCTTCTGGGTTGCTTCCACAGCAGGCACCTATGTCAAGCCCATTCTTGTACAGCACCTGAGCCCATGGATCAAGTCCTCGAGGGGTCATGAGCGGGCACGGGCACTTGTCTTGGGCGCCTGCCTGCTGCAGTTCTTCCTGGAGCATTTGCATGTCAGCGTAAGTACTGGACTCCAGACCTCACTCCTTTCATCAGTTCCTGAGCTCCTTGTGTCCCAGAGCATCCTGTAGGCTCCCTGACCTTCTGCTGCTTTCCTCTCTTGCCTCACAGTTTTCTCTGACAAGGACAGAGGACCTAGCATGGATAGGGCTGCATTAGATCAGATCAGGGTGAACCAGCCACTCCCAGGAGGAATGTGCTGAGGTATTTCCTAGTTTTGATTGGCAGTGGCTGTGTTAATCAGAACTTTTTTTTTTAAATCAGGAACAGATAGTGGATTTTTATAAACATCTTGTTGTCATCTGTTGGAATCACCGTGGGCATTTTCTCATGACAGCCATGTTTTTGTTCTAGTGTGTATGGTTATGTGTATACACAACCATGCTCTGACTGGAGTTTGTCAACATATTCATGCTGACATGACTCTAACCATACTGGGAACAGCAGCCACCTGTTCCCAGGTCCTGCATCCTGCCTTAACCTTTCCCTGCTGACCTGAAATTCCCCTTTCCTGTCTGGCGACTTCTGGGATGTGGAGTTTTCGGGGGCAGCTAGGCCTGCTTTGTTCTGGGCACAGCTGAGGGGGTCAGGAGAGGTGTGGTGTGTGTCCTGGGGGCAAGGTGGGGGGTTTGCCTGCAGCCTCTGGCAGGCAGGAGGCAAGGCAGCTCGGAGGAAGGAGGGGCTCAGTATATAAGGCAGGCAGAACGTGAGAGATGGACAGGCCCCCATTCAGGGTAAAGCAGCAGCGTGTCTCCTTCCCCTCTCCACAGTTACCATCTGAGGAGAGTCATTCCAAGGGTGGTGGCTGAGTCAGCAGAGTCCTTGTGCCTTCTCTACAGTCCAAGGAGAAGCTCCCACTCCTTATGCTTAGGGGTCAGGTGGACTTATGTGAGGGAGAAAAAGTTTGCTGGGGCCATCAGCCACAGGGAGGGTCCAGGCCACAAAGCACCCCTCTGGGTCCTACCTATGTAGGCTGTACTTGACTCTCCCTCAGAATGTTACAGCCCAGTCCCCTTCCTTCTCCCCCCAGACGTTGGTACCCTTCCACAACCTGGGTCTTCTTGTCGGTCTCTTTGCTCCACGCTGTGCTGACACATGGACTACAAGCCGCCAGGAAGCTGTGGGCTGTGTCTACTCCCTGCTGTACTTGCAGCTGGGCTATGAGGGTGAGCTGGGGATGTGGGGACTGTGGAGGCAGAAATCAGGTCGGTGTCAGACTGAGATCACCGGGAAGGCCTCAGTCAACTCCTGCCCTCAGGCTTCTCCCGAGACCATCGTGATGATGTGGTTGAGCGGCTCCTCACCCTGAAAGAAGGCCTTGTGCACCCTGACCCCACCATCCTTTTCCACACTTGCCACGGCATAGCCCAGGTACTTATGAGACCCCAGCAACAAAAAGGAGGGGCTGCAGAGTCTGGGGCTTAGGGACTTCCAAGGAAGGACTTGGTACCTCTTGTTCAGTAGGCCCTAGCGGGTGCCTATGAGCAGGTTTCATCCCAGGAAATGGTGTCTAGGCCCCCACTTGGCAAACACTGCCATTATCTCTCATACCTACTTGCCTCAGAACACCACAGTCTGGGCAGGACCAAGATGTGCTTCCTGGTAGGATCTTAGGGAGTGCCCGAGAGGGATCATCTGAATACTCTGACATCCAGCTGGCTCTGTAGATGCCTGCTGCCTGCTCCCAGCTTCCTTACTGAGGGAGGAGGCAGGTTCCTAGAGTTGGAGGACATGGTGCTGGTGTGTATGTAAGTTTCCTACCCAGAGTTGACAACTGCTCAGAGCCACAGGCATGGTCAAGCATGGGCCCTGTCTTTAATTCTAGCTGGCTGAGGCAGTGCAGCACTAGGCCAGGATGTCCCTTTCATGCCCTGTTTACTGTTCTCCCCGGGTGCCATAGCCAGCCTGAACCACCAGCTAGATGTGTAGGATGAGGATCAGCAAGGCTCCAAGGACAGACCAAACAGCTCCTGGCATCACCCTTCTAGGTTATTGCCAAGCGCCTCCCATCAGATCAGCTCATCAGCCTCTTGCTCACCATGTTTGACAGCCTGGGAGACCCAGACAAGAATTGCTCCCGTGCAGCCACAGTTATGATCAACTGCCTATTGAAGGAGCGGGGCAACGTGCTGCTGGAAAAGGTGGGAGTGGAGCATGTTTAAGAGACTAGGGTGAGGCCCAGGGCAAGGCCAGGGCTGGGTACCCTAAATCCTGCTTTGGTGCTGCCTGTTTGACTACCATAGCTCTGCCTGCATCTCTTCTGGGTCTGATTTGAACAAAGCCTTTTCAATTTTTTGAAGACCACTTAGAACTTGATAAAAGCAACTCTATTAAGAAATTAAGCCAGGAAGCTGGAGAGATGGCTCAGGGGTTAAGAGTACTCTCTGGTCTTCCAAAGGACACGGGTTCAATTCCCAGCACCAACATGGCATCTCACAACTGTCTGTAACACCAGTTCCGAGGAATCTGACACCTCCACACTAATGCACATAAAATTAAATTAAATTAAATTAAATTAAATACATTTTTAAAAGTAATAATTTAAGCCAGGCAGTGGTGGCGAGTGCCTTTAATTCCAGCACTCAGGATGCAGAGGCAGGCAGATCTCTGTGAGCTCAAGGCCAGCCTGGTCTACAGAGTGAGTTCCAGGACTGCCAGGGTTACACAGAGAAACCCTGCCTCAAGGGGAAAAAAAAGAATTTAAGGGGAAGAAGGCAAGTGAAAACCTGGCATGGTTTATACCTTCTGTTCTTAAAGTCTCCCTAGCCATTTGGGAGACTGAAGCAGGGAGATCACTTGTGTCTTGGAGCTGAGGAGAGAGGCAGCCAAGCATGATGGTACACACCTGTGATCCCAGCACTGTAAAGGTGGAAACAAGGAAGATTAGGGGTTCAAGGCTGGCTTCGGCTATCTAGGTAGTTTGAGACCAGCCTGAGCTATATGATGTTCCCCCCGCCCCCTGCCCCGGCCCCAAATGCAATGAGTAGTAACACTGAGCTGACACCTACTGAGCTCCTGACCCTATTACAGGGAGGACGTGGGTGCACTGGCTCACCTAGGTCCCAGGGAGATTCCCAGGCATGGGACTTCAGGATCTCTCACAGACATTCCAAGTTCTTGCACGGGACTGCCTGCTCTGTACAGCCTGTTCACAGAGCCTAGAGGGCTGCAGCCCACACTCGTCTCCTGGAAGGTGTTTCCAAATATGTGTTGGAAGCACCTGTGACTGGAAATTTGGTGTACAGTGAGAGGGAAGGGTGTCCCCTCTGGGTCCGTTAGGCTTCAGGGTAGATTTAGAGTCCAGGAAGGTGTGGACTCAACTCATTTGCCAGAGGGGATTTTGAAGTCTGTATTGAAGTGCCCAAAAGAGGAAGTGGAGAATCTGTTTACATCCACAGGCAGAGTCACCTGCCAGCTTCCAAGTCTTCCCTGACCTCAGGTGACACCTTAGGCCACCGCCATCTCCTCACACGAGTGTCCTGCAAATGGTGTCAAAGTGAGACCACTCATGCATCCTGTGCTAGCCCAGTTTGCTCCTTATGGCTATCAACTGGTTCATCTGCCATCACAGAGCACTTGGCCATAGTCTGTGCTTGTCTGTAACAGCCTTCTGAGGGTACATCCTGCTTGGGATCTACCTGGACAGTGGTGGTTTTCACATAGCTCCATTTTCGGTCTTTTTGTGATGGGCTTGTGATATTCCATGTTAGGATTTAATTTGCACTTTCTTGTGGCGGAGGAATAATTTGGTGACTTCTTTTGTGAAGACAATAGCCTTTTACCCAGTTCCATGTTGGGTTGTCTGTGCTTTTCTTACTGATGTCTGGGAACACCATGAGTACTCTGGTGGTTCTGCTAGTGAGTATACCTGAGGCAGGAAGTAACCAATGAAAAAGAAAGGAGTGTCCAACAGAACGGCCCTCAGACCAAGGAGCTTCAGGTGCCGTGCCCTCCAGACAGGGATAGTATCTGTGTGCCATTGGCTAGGTGCCTGAGAGGCTGAGGTTGTGGAGGTACTGCCTGGTGCGATCCTGGAGAGAGGAGGGCACAGTGTGCCGCTTGGGCCCACAGAGCTCCCTGGGTCAGACATCAGTGGCTGTCCTGGCTGTGCAGATGGAGAGGAAGAATCAGGCAGGAACTGGTGGCCACCAGGTATATGTGGCTAGTTCATGTACAGTCCATGTATAGCTGTCATCCCGTGGTGGACATTTGGGTTATTTCTACTTCTTGGATGAACACAGAGGTACAGATATCTTAAGTCCTTGTTTTTTACTTTTTAGGTGTATGAGCAATCTGAAAAAAATTTAAGGATTTGTTTTTTCCTTTTTTTGTTTTTGTTTTTGTGTTTTTTGAAACAGGGTTTCTCTGTGTAGCCTTGCCTGTCCTGGACTCACTGTATAGACCAGGCTGGCCTCAAACTTACAGAGACATGCCTGTATCTGCCTCCCCCAGTGCTGGGATTAAAGGCGTTCGCCACCACACAGAGCTAAACTTTAAGGATTAAAAAAATATCTTTACTTACAGCTGGAGAGATGACTCAGCTGTTAAGAGCACTGGCTGTTCTTCCAGAGGACCTGAGTTCAGATTCCCAGGACACACATGGACACAGCCATCCCGAACTTCAGTTCCAGGGACTCCAATGCCCTCTTCCACTCTGTGGACATCAGACACACATGTGGTGCAGACACACATGTATGCAAAGCATGCATACACATACAAATAGAAAATAGAGCTTAATTCTCTAACACTGATTTATTTTTATTTGTGCACCACATGTGTGTGTGCCTGTGGAGGCCAGAAGAGGGTTGGGTTTTCTGGTGCAGTAGTTCCAGGTGGTTGTAAGCCACCCAAAGTTGTGTGCTGAGAACTAATTTCTGGGTCCTTTGGAAGAGCAAGAAGCTCTTATAGTGCTTGTGTGTGTGTGTGTGTGTGTGTGTGTGTGTGTGTGTGTGTGTGTGTGTGTATTTAATTATTTGGGAGCAGGGGACCTTATGAGTAACCATGCTATAGCCTAAGAGCTGGGGGCATCCAATTCCAGGCTTCAGCCTTGACAGCAAGTGCCATCACACCAGCCCACATCATGTTTTGTTCTCAGTTCCATATGGGCATGTGTATGTGTCCATGTGTGCACATATGAGTGCAGGTGCCTGCCGAGGCCAGAGGCATTGGATCCCCCCAGAGCTAGAGCTGCCTGGTGTGGGCACTAGAAACCAAACCCAGGCCCTCTCTAACAGCAGTAAACACTCTTAAACACTAAGCCATTTTTCCAGCCCAGTCATTGTGATTCTGATTTCTGTTTCTCTGGTGGTTGATGAAGCTAAGCATCTTTGCATATATATATTGGCCATTTGTGTGCTGCCTTTGGAAAATGTCTGTTCAAGCCAGTTGTTGATGTTTAGACTTTATTATTAGCGTATGAGAGACAACTTGTGTCCGTTCCTTGCTTCCATCCTTATGGGTATTCTGGGGATAAAACTGAGGTCGTCAGGCAAGTACCTTCAACTGCTGAGCCATCTTGCCAGCTCTCAGAGATTTCCAGTAGGGTTGTTACCTTATAGTTCTTTATACATCCTGGATACTATTCCTTACCATGTACATGATTTTCAAGTGTGTGTATTCTGTAGGAACTTCTTACGTCAGTTTATCCTTTGGTATGCAAAAGTTTTGGGGTTGAGGTTGATGTCATCTTGCTTATCTCCTTTATTGCCTGTGCTTTTGGTGTCATACCCAAGAAATCATTGTCAGATCCATTGTTTCTTCGTTTTGTTTTTTGTTTTTGTTTGTTTGTTTGTTTGGTTGGTTGGTTTTTTTCAACACGAGTTTTCTGTGTAGCCTTGGATGTCCTGGAACTCTCTGTAGACCAGGCTGGCCTTAAGATCTACCTGCTTCTGCTCGACAGTGCTGGGATTAAGGTCTTGAACCACCGTGCCTGGCTGCCAGATCCACTGTTACGAAGCCTTTGCCCCATTTCTTTCCTAGAGCTCTGTGGTTTGGGGGCTCCCTTTTGGTCATAGAGCCAGGTGTACTTGCATGGTCCTGAACCACTGAGCGCAGCCAGTACTTTTGACTTTGGTCTGCACCTGGATTCTCAGGCTTCTTGTCACTGGGCTTATCTGCCTCATTGGCCCATTAGGGTCATGGGAAACCTCTCTACCTGAGAGACTCCAACAGGAGCGTCTTACAGACAGCATGCTGTTGGACTTGCGGCATAACACTGAGGCATTTGATTCCAGCAATGGCATGCAGCTGGACTGAGGTCCCACTGAACATGTCATGATCATGTGTGAAGCACACTGTAAAGCTCATGTGAGGCAGGGCGGGAAGATAGGTCTTCAGCACCTGTGTCAGGAATGGGAGGAGGGTCTTCTGTGGCCAAAAGGGAATATACAGGGAAGTGGCTGGGTGACAGAGAGAAGCTACCATGGGAAAACGGTCTGCAGTGTGCTCAGAAAGTCAGAATGGGGCTACATGTGGCCTTGTCCTCCACCTCTAGAACACGCCAGGGTACACACAGAAAGCGACACGCAAGTGTTCATAGCAGCAGCATTCAAATTCTGCCAGTTTGTGGATGAAAAAAGAAAGTGTGATCCATCCATACAATGGAATATTTTACCATATGGAGGAATGAAGTTCTATGACATCTGCAGTGTAGATGAACCTTGAGAAACATTGTACCCAGTGAAAGCTAGAAAAAAGGAAGCGCTGTACACTCTGTGGACCATTTATGTGAAATGTTCAAAACAGGCAGAGTCACAGCAAATAAAATAGATTTGAGGTTTGAGGGACTGGGGAAGAGGTGGGCTCATGAGGACAGGGCTCCTTGGGGGTATTGAAATTTCTGAAATTGGATGTGTGCTCGTTTGCATAACCATCAGTGTGCTAGAACCACCACAGTGGGCCATACCTTCATGAAGCTATTGTGAACAGATGAAGCTGATTGATAGGGCAGGAGTACCCCCTGGTGCTGGGGGAGGGGGCAACCCAGAGGTAGGCAAAGGTACAGGTGTAGTCTCTTGTCCAGAGACCAGACAGAGCCTGCCTAGGTGACAGGAAGTGGGGTTCTGTGCAGAATTTTACAAGTGAAGGTAGGCTTCTAAGCCAAAATGATTAGAAAGCTGCCCCCACTGCAAGGGCACCACACCTAGTCACTGCTGTCATAGTTGGTAGAAAAGTGCTTTACAGAAATTACTACCCTGAGTAGGCCAGGGACAAGGACCAGTGCTAAAAATAAATCTCCTAGAGACTCAGTAACTCTTGTCACATCTTCAGAGAGGAGCTGGGAGTATGGCTCAGTCCTAAAATGATCCCAACAAACAGAACTTCTCCACAAAGAACAAATTTCCTAGAATCCAGAAGCGTGGAAGAAGCTTTCACTTGCCAGTGTCCAGATGCCACAGGCCTGGTGAGGTCACAGCTAGGTCAGGACATAGATGAGAGGGTGGCTAAGAGGAGGCTACCCTGTGAGTGGACCATGGGGGATCCACTTCCTGTACCCAAGGTCACCCAATGACTCTAGGGTTGTGCTCACACCCCTGAACCCTGTAATTCTCCAAAGGAACTGCCCTGTGGACTCTACACTGACTTTCAGCCCCCCGTACCCTTCCTCCAAGGAGATGGTGAAGCCTTGGCAGTTCCCATTGGGCCCAGAATCTTTTATCTTGTCATTGCTGAAGAACTTTCTGGTTCTATGTAGTGGTTCACTTGCCAAGCAGGAGGAAAAAAATGACTAGCCCTGGTCACCGGGTCTGCTATTCTCAAGGGCAAGATGGCCTTTGCTTCTGTAAGCTCTACATGCAGCTTTGGCTGTATGTGATGTGGGGGTGGGCTCCAAACCTAGAGCATGGGGGAGATCCATAAGCTGTGCAAGACTGCCTAGAGGTAGGCTACATTTTGGAGAGTAATTGAGGCTGTATATCTACCCACAACATCTACGTCATTCTAAAGGGTGTTCCTGGTGGCCAGAGCTTTTCTACTCACTTGTCCGTGTTCTCCAGTGTTTGTGTTACCTGCTTTGTGCAGCAGCAAGGCACCCACAAGCTCAGGGAGGCATTACTTCAGGCCCCTCCCCAGGTCACCCTCTAGCGTAGTGTTACTCACGGATCTATGGCTCCCGTTTTGTCCTCTCTCTATGTCTCCTAGCCTGATTTCTCATATGGGTCCTTTAGCAGATAGTGGCTGAGTTACAGGAACACTGTGGGAGCTCAAGGGGCCCCTTTTGCCCCTTTTAAACGCCTGCTCTGAAAGTCCCCAAGTAGATGTACGTCTGCCCCCTCCCGCCTCTGTCGTGCTGTGGAATCTACTTCAGGGTAGTCTCCTATATACTGGTAAATACTCTACCCCTGGGCCAGAGCCTACTTGTCTCTTCTCGTGTGGAATCTAGGTACTTCTTCTTAGCTGCTCACACCCATGGGGGGATTACCTTAGACCTTTCTTCCATAAGAAAGGCCTTGGCCTGCAGTCAAGAGCTCTGGATTTCTACAGACTTTCCTTCTCATAGCCTGGGCTAGTGGAACTTATTAGAAATAACTGTGTCCTCTTTCCTGTCGTGCCTAATGTGGGCATGTGCCCAGCTCCAAAGCCTGACTGCAACATCCCACTTGAGCATGTCGTGTCTGCAGGTACCTGAGATTGTGAGTATGTTGCGAGCCAAGCTGCGGGATACCCAGGAGGAACACATCCTACCAGCTGCCCAGCACAGCGTGTACCTCCTAGCATCTCAGCACTGCGAGGCTGTGGTATCCAGTCTCCTGGGGAGCCCCCTGCCCTTTGACAGGTACTCGGCACCTAAGCTTATTTGATGGAAGCCATACTCCAACTTTGGGAGTTTTTCCTGCATGGCAACTGTGTGCTCCTTCAGCACCTCTCCCCTCCTTCTGCACACTAAATTTTCTGCGTGAGTCCCCATGGACCTGAAAAGATAATCACATAGAAAAAGGTTTGAAAAAGGGCCTACCTCTTAGGTACCCAAGGCAACCTTCTGTCCTTCTCTAGATGTTTTAGGATCCTGATTAAGACCCATCTTGGACATTCCTGCTAAGCCAGGCTTCCTATAGCTGTGCTTGGTGGCCACGTCCTTACTCTCCTCTCAGGCTCCTAGACTGCCTGGCTGCTGTGATTTGGTGATTCACTGTAGTACTCATCACCTGGGAGCAGAGCCCCACCATGAGCACTATGGGCCCCTTTGAGGAGCTTAGGAACCCTTGTGTTTACCCCGTATCTTTCCATCTCCCCAAATCATCTCCCACCACCTCACCAAAGACAGTCCTCCTTTTCTTCTTGCCGGCCTTTCTTTTCCCCCTCCTGCCCTGTCCTGAGGGTATGGGCTTGTTTGGTCTCATCTTTTTTGTCTGTCTGTTTGTTTTTGTGGTCTTGGTTGAGGGTAGAGGTTATCCTTAAGGCTACTGAGCCCGATGGTGTGGTCCCTCCCTGTGCTGGTGCTGTCCCTGCTGTTAGGACACAAGGTCTGTGTATCACTACCAGCTCTTACCCAGCTTGGAGGCTGTGAATTGGGAGTGAGTGACTTTGTATATGTCTGTCTGCATCTCTCCTGTCTTTGTCTCTCTTCTGTGTGTGAGAGAGAGAGAGAGAGAGAGAGAGAGTGGCGGCCTTAGAGGACAGAATAGGGGGTGGTATCCTATAGAGTTACAGGTGATTGTGAGCCATCACAAATGGGTGTTGGGATCTGAACTCTGGAAGAGCAGCAAGCATTCTTCACTGCAGAGCCATCTCTCTGGTCCCTCGTTTGTTGCTCATGTGTGGAGTCCTCCTTTAGGTGACCTTCCTCACATATTCCCCAAGCAGTCATCTCGCTTCCCACTGAGACATGGGTGTGCACAAGAGGGCCCGCAAGTCCTGGTGCTCCTGCAGGGTTCTCTGTGCGTTCAGACTTCAGACACTACTTAGACAAAGGCAGAAGAGCTATCCAGCCTCCAGGTCCCATCTGCTCTTCAGCTGAGTCCCCAGTCTGCCACCAGTGTCCTGCTGCTGTTCTTAGGGGGACTTTGCCTGATGCTGAGCTTTCCCTTCTGACTTACTCACTTAGTATGTTGCTCTTGAGATACAATGACGTAGCTTGCTTGCTCTTACTGCTGTATAGTATGGCTATGTCTTATCTACAGTATCCATTCCCAGGGGATATTTTAGCAGTCTTTTGCAGAGTAGGGCTTAAGGAGCCTGTCACTTGCGTGTCGGAGTGGGGCAGGTCACTGAATTGTGCCAAGCCTGTGAGCCGAGACGGGGCTTCATGCTTATAAATGGTTTGGAAAGGTCATGACTACTTCCTGACATATAAGGGTGATAGGAGATGCAGATTTGTAGCCACCACCGTGCTCACCCATAAATACAGAGCATGGCAGCAAAGATTGTGAGGTCCACAGGGTCTGAACTGTTTGTGCTCTGACCATCTCAAGAACTTCTGGCTCTGCCTTGGGTATGGGTGGTGTGCAGCCAGCCATCAGAGGAACTGAGTCTGGCACCAAGGTACTTAGTTAAGTACCGGTGTGCATTCTCACCAGCACGGGAGCTGGCTTTGCCATGGCAAGGTACTCTGCCTTTCTTACAAACTCTCTGGTGCTCGGTCTTGCAATCTGGAGAATGTTTCCAGTGGTATCCATGAAATAATGTCACATTTTCTGGCTTCTGTTGGTTGCTATGGAGGGACCTACATGTGACTACCTCACTGTCTCTGTAAGATGCAGCTTTTCCCCTGGTCTGGAAGCTCTGCATTTTGCTGGTGTCTTAGTCTTCTGGGCTTCTGAATCTGTAGTGTTGTGCAGCCTCATCTTGTCTCGAGACAGGTTGACCTCAAGTTTGTTATATAGGTGAGGCTGCCTTGAATTCTTGACCCTCTTGCCTCCACTTTTTGGGTGCTGGGATGACAGGCATAAACCTCTACACTTGGTCTCACCAATAGCTGACAAAACCTCAACCTTTTCCCCCCACGTTTCTCTGTTCTGTATTTCTGAGCTACTTTACTGTCTGCCTCGCTCATTCTGTCTTCTGAGTGAACGAATGTCCTTTGCTTTCTCTCTGTTGAATCGTAGGTAGTTTCAGACTCCCCCACCCCACCCCCTCTCTCCAGGATCCCACTGTGCAACTCTGGCTGGCCTAAAACTTAGAGATGTGGCTGGGCGTGGTGGTGCATGCCTGTAATCCCAGCACTCTGGGAGGCAGAAGCAGGTGGATCAATGTGAGTTCGAGGCCAGCCTGGTGGTCTACAAAGCGAGTCCAGGACAGCCAAGACTACATAGAAAAACAAAACAAAACAAAAAAACCCTTAGGTCTCTGCCTCCTGGATACTGGGGTTAAAGGCATGCATCAACATGCCTGTCTCTACTCCCTATCCCATCCCCCAACTCACTGTTTCTCTCATCTGCTGTATCTGAGCTGGCACCAGTATGGCCAACAAGTGTGATGTGTGCCTTATTTCTACAGTCCCTTTGGTTCTCGTAATTTCATTTTTTACATTTATTTTTGTGTGTCTGTACATGCCACAGAAATGAGAACACTGGACTAGTTTTGGAAGCTGGTTCCCTCCTTTTTACGTGTGAGTCCCAGGGATTGACCTCAGACCGTGGGGCTTGGTGGCAAGGTCCCTTCCTTCCTCAGCCATTTTGCAGTCTTCATTTCTCTTAAGAGTTGCTATTTGTAATTTCTAACTTCCAATAGGCATTCTGAAGTTTGTCCTACATTTTTGCAAATACATGGGCACAACTGCTTCCCGGTGTTGTGAGCACCACCATTAGATAAATGGGCCATCCTGCCACCTGTAATGCCTGAGCAATCTCCTCATGCCTCTTCCTTGTGTCCTTGGTCCTCTCCCTGGGGCCCGGGGTGGACGCTCCCTCTGGGGAAGCCTAATCTTTAGAGACCTTACGCTTCCCGCCTTAGGTCCTCTGTGTACAGGCCAGCAGTCTTCTCTCTGCCCTCTACTGCCAGCTGTTTTCAGACCCTGGGGTCAGAGGGCTGCGCAAGTTCAACTCTGACATCAGGACACCATTTCTCTCCCAGCGAGATCTGGTCTGGCGTGTCTGAGCCTTGTGGAATTGGGGGACTCTGGCACAGGCAGCGGTGGCAGGGTGTGCAGCTGGCAGTGGCTCAAGATGCTTTCCCTTCCTGTTCCAGTCACACCTGTGCCCTGTGGCGGGCACTGGCTGTGGAGCCCAGCCTTGCCACTCAGGTCTTAGGGCTGCTCCTGGAGAAGATGAGCAGAGATGTCCCATTCAAGGAGAGCCGGGCCTTCCTTCTGGGCAGCACCGCCGACAGAGTAGCTACACTGCTTCCCCTTGCGGTGAGTAGGGACTCAGGGGCTACTTGACATGCTGCCCCTGCCCCCACATGAGGCCTGGGTACCCCAAAGGCACCTGGCAGCTGTGCTGGGGCTCATAAAGACCAGCAGGTGTTAGCTCCCAAGGGAGCCCACTTCACATTTTATCCTGTGGAAAAAAAATAAACCCAGCCCAGCCACACTTTAAGCAATAAAGCAGCTGTGAGAATTTCCTCTCCTTTCTAAGGAACTAAGAACAGATGGTCTGAAGTTTGTCCCCATGAAGGCCACACTGTTACTCTGTCCTGCCTAATGCCCAAAGGACTGAGCTACACAGGGTCCTATTTCACTCTGGCTTCTTGGGTCCCTCTCCCTAGGGACACAAAACTTCAAATGTATATACGGGTTTGTGCTAAGGCTTGGACCCCTCTGAGTCGTGGAGTAGGGGTACAGAGCGAGCTGTGACCCTCTGGTGGCTCCTCCCCAGGCCACCTGTGCACTGTATGAGGTCCTGTCGGCCCCATCATCTGGAACCGTGGTCCTGGAGCTCTACCCTCAGCTGTTCGTAGCACTGCTGCTGCGAGTCAGCTGTACTGTGGGTGTCCAACTGCCCCGGAGCCTGCAGGGCAAGGAGCGGCGGAGCACCAGCCCCGCCAGAGCAGCCAAGAACCGGGACCCCTGCAGGTAATGGGGTCCTCACCTGCCACCCCGTGCTTACTTGGAAACACAGGTAGTGTGTTTGTGTGGTGTACACTGCTGAAGGCAGCGAGGACAGGATGCCAGCTGCCTAACCCTGAAGACATAAACAACCTTGTCTGAAGAGCGGTAGGCCTGAAGGGAGCGACCTTGCTTACGTGAACCAACATCTCTCCCTGGTGCAGGTTCGGGTGGTCATTTGTGACACTGTTGAATGTTTCAGTGAGTTTCCAGGTCTGAACATTTCCTGGGGTTCTTCTCACCTCTGCAGGTAGTTCCAGGCCGGGGTAGTGAGGTACCATGTGGCTATGCTGCCTGGGGCTATGGAGCACTCAAGTGACTGGTGCCCTGTGTTTTGTTTTGGTTGGGCTGAGCACAGTGGCCTTAACAAGTGTTCACAGCTCAGGGCAGGAGTTGCTAACATGCCCTGGGTCTCTTGCTATCCAGGGCTGAGTTCTTACTGTCTTTGCCGAGTCCTGACTCATTAGGACAATTGAGGCAGGGTACTTGCTTATATTAGGGAACCCTGGTAGGCTGTGGTAACTGACTCCTGCCTGCTGGTGCTGGCCTTGCTTCATGCAGCACCCTGGAACACAATTTAAGCAGAAGTTGAGACCTTCAACAGAGGCATAGCAGTGTCATCTAAACACAGGATGAAGCCACCATTCCCCCATCCCCTGACTGCCCTAGCTCCTTCCTGTCCAGATCATCTGGCTGGCTGTACACCTCAGCCAGGGATACTTGGGGTTGGACAGCCTCAGTTTGACTCACTACTGACTGCGCATAAATTCCAGCAGAAGCTGGTGCCAGCTTTGCTCTGCACTGATAGAGTGAAGTGTGAACAAGACAGAGCAGACCTGGGCCTGCCATGCTAGAAGCCAGCTCGTCTACCTGTGAAGGCCTCTGGACTGAGCTCTTTGCAGAGCATAACTGACAGGGGGCACCAACCATGACCCAATGCTCTGCAAACAGCATCCTTCAATGTTCTATGCAGATAGGTTCCAGAGGTATCTCAATTGCTCATATATCCCCTAAGCCAAGTATAGGCTTCCATTCAGAGATGTTGCAGTGAGCTGAAAATAACTATGAGCACAAGTTCTCTCCTTGGGCTATATAGACCCTGGTCCACTCATACTGTGGCCACCAGTGGCTCTTCATGGTCCTCTAGGTGAGGACCATGCTCAGTCCTCTTATGGCCTGTGGTTGGCCCTGCCCATACTAAGGTATGCTGTTGGCATCTATCCAGTCACCACAGCAGCTGTTGTGCCACTTTCTCGGCCTGTGATCAATCAATGTAGAAACTGTGCCTTTCCCTGGAGCACAGAATTCCTGGGAGTTGCCTTCCAGCTCTTTTCTTGGGGGAATTAGCCCAGACGGGAGGGACCTATGGATGTGCATCAGGGACTGTTGGTTAATAGCATATCACCTAAAAATGCTCATGGGGCGGTGAAGACACGCCACACCTACCCATCCCTCCAGGCTGCAGCTCTCCAGCCCTGTGCAGGGTCCAGTTCCTAAGACTAGAACTGCCTGCTGTCCTGTATGAGTGCCCAGACGTCCCACATTATTTTCACTGGATTCTAAATACTATCATGCAGCCCTGTCCATCATGCCCTCCACTGGATGAGATCAGCTAAGGTCCCACACAGCATGCAGGCCAGTGCAGCCTGCTCTCTGCCTAGATGGGCTCTGCATGAGCTGGACCCCACCTTCCCTCCCACCCCACTGTACCGCTTGGTAGACATGGCCTTTCCTCCCCAATCCAGGTAGAAAGCAGCCACTGCAGTTAGAGGCTCTCACTGTAGCCATAACCTGAACCACCACTCAGTAGATGAAACATCACTCTTAGTGGGTCTTGAGTTGTGTTATCCTTACCCCCTCAGTATCCACATTCCAGGACACTGTAACATACAGGACACGGTGGGACGTGATGAGAACGCGGCAGGGCTATGGTACCGGAAGCCACACATTTCTTGCAAGTGGTGTTACCCATTTTGATAAGCCACATTGGTTTAACAGTTTGTTCAACTTCTCCATGGAATGGGGGAGGGCATATCTTAGCAGGGGCCACATTCTAACTAAGCCTAGGAAGCAACACATTAGTCTTCCTTCAAGAAACTGGAGTCAGGTGCTTGCCACAGGAACTTGGGGAAACAGTGGGGTGAGTCACTAGGCTCCGTCTCACAAGGATCTATTCAGCCTTGCTGAGTTGGGCAGGGTCCTTCCAGAGGCCTCTGGATCCTCAAGATAAACACAGGTTATATCTAGGTCCAGGCTCAGAGGTTGACAGGTATCTTAAGAGCTTTAGAGGCTAAATTTGTGGCCTTTGTGTGTAGCTTAATGGTTCTGTATACTATCCTAAAGACTGGTAAAGGCCAATCTAGCTAACTCCCCTCCAGGTCTTTCCTTGAGTCCATTATCAATTCTGATGAGCACTCACAGGCTTCTCTGAGCCTGCTCCTTGAAGGATGATGGTCCTGGCAAGGATAGGGCTGGGAAACCATGGGCAGCCTTTCCTGAATGTGCATGCAAGCGAGCTACACTCCCAAATGACTTGCCAGCACTCGCTGGTCCTGGTAGAAGGGAACAAGGCAGAAGAGCGCAAGAAAGGGTACCCCATGGCAGATGAGCCATCAAATAACACCCAGTTTACACAAACAGCTCTGCCGTGGATGCCCTTCAGGCCTTGCTGCTCCGAGGTGGCAGTCAAGATGTGTTGCAGAGTGTTGAACTGGAGGGAGGCTGGGAGTTGCTTAGGACCTCAGCAGGGCATGAAGATGGAGTTGCCCAGCTGGCCAGGTAAGCAAGCCACATACTGTCCAGGGGACATTTGAGGTTGTGGGACACACCTGTCAAGAGGCAGAGAGAAGGGGTGTCCTGTGGGCTGGAGGAGGGTAGATGGGTGGGAGAATGCCTGAGAAGCCCCTAGAGGGCCCAGGTTACAATGCCTGGATTCTAGCCATATGGAGTAGGAGGTAAAGTGCCCACTGGGTCAACGTAGGAGCTGGTCTGGGTAGTGGTTTGCCAACATCCAGGCTGGCGACCTCCTGCCTTTTGGGGCCTCCTTCCTTAGTGCTATGGCAAAGCATGCAGGCCCTCGACTTCCTCTGGTGATGAAGGCACTCGTGAGCACACAGAGCAGCGTGTACGAGATACAGAGGGTCACTTCTACAGCCTTCCTGGCTGAGGTAGGACCTTGGGGAGGGGATAGAATCATAAGCCTTGTGTTTTGGAATGAGAAGATGGTTGGCCTCCCCTAGCCCTTGCCAGAGCCTTGCTTAGCCCTGGTAGAACCCTTCCTGGAGCCAGCCAGAGCTAGGCCCCAAGTCAGGTCAGAGCCCCTATAGCCAGGGTAGGAGCAGGCCCTCAGCTTCCCCCTTTCAGGAAACCTCCTGTAGGCTACAGTGTCTGGGCCTAGGCTGGCGAGGGTCCACTGGCACAAATGGTCAGAGCAGCTCTTGGCCTCCAGCTACTCAGCAGTAACGTGATCAATGACCTGATGCTCCTGGAACCACTGCTGGACAACCTGACAGCCCGGCTGAAGGACTCAAGTGCCAGTGTACGGCGTTTGGTGCTCCGAGGTCTGGCCAACATCGCCTCTGGTTCACCTGAGAAGGTGGGCCAGCCCCCAGGAGGCCAGGAGACATGGCTGAGTACAAGGGGTGGTGGGGGGAAGCTTCTTTAGCTTACCACTGCTTGCGGGAGGCATTAGCCTGTAGGGTGGGTCAGCTGAATACACTGGTCTCCTAGGTGCGAGCTCACGGCCCCCAGCTCATGACAGCTATGGTCAGTGGACTGGACGATGGGGATGAGCCACACAGTCTAGTGGCCTTGGAAGCTATGGTGGGCCTTGCACGGCTGCTAGAGCTAGTGGAGCCGTGGGACTTACGCTTGGTGCTGCTGCACACAGCCATCCGCATCCGGCCCTTCTTTGACAGTGTAAGCTGTACAACACCCGAAGACCTATCTTCCCCCTCAGCCGGGTCCTGTAACTGATGTCGGACATAACCCTGTGAGAGTGCGGAGTGTGAAGCTGTGTGTGTACACCGCCCTGCTTGGCTGGGCCTGGGTCCCCAACCCCAGTGATCAGGTCGTCTGTGTTGGCCTCCTGTACCCACTATTGCACACCTGCCCCCAACCCCCTTTCAAGTCTGTAGCACAAAAGCAGAGGTTCAGAGTACACCACAGGCCTGCCCTGAAAGGGGGGCTGATGGTGACATGGCTGACCCCTGCCAGGAAAAAGTGGAGTTCAGAACAGCATCCATCCGCCTTTTTGGGCACCTCAACAAAGCCTGTCATGGGGACTGTGAGGATGTCTTTCTGGAGCAAGTCGTGGGTGGACTGGTGCCACTCCTGCTGCATCTGCGGGACCCTCAGGCTCCAGTGGCCAGTGTGAGTGACCATCGGGCTTAGAGGAAAGGGTGCCGGGCTCAGCATGATGTCCTTCAGGCCTGGGAGGACCTTGGGCTTAGCGCCCCATTATGTCATAGGCCTGCAAGTTTGCCCTGTGCATGTGTGTCCCCCACCTGGAGTGTGCTGAGCTGGCAGCTGCCTTCTACAAGTACCTTCAGGAGGGCCGCAGTGTGCACTACGGGGAATTCCTCAACTCCACGTGCAAGCACCTGGTGAGAAGAGTGCTTGAGGGAGACCCTGTCTGGGGTGGGCTGAGGACCCTGACCCCCTGATCCTAGTATTCTACAGATGCATCACTTCCCTGACTTGCTGGGCCGCCTAGTGAGCACCAACCTGTTCTACTTCAAGAGCAGCTGGGATGACGTCAGAGCTGCTGCCCCCATGTTCACAGGTAAGCAGGCCCTTCCCTTACCCTGTCACTCCTCCCGTATGTACACCACACAGCCCAGCCCATCCGCTTCAGGGTTCCTGGTGCTGCACGCAGAGCCTGAACAAAAGCCACAGGTGGACCTGGAACAGCTCATTGCAGGTGAGCATACCCCCAAATGCAGGACACATGGCCCTCTACCCCATCCCAACCTTCCCATCTCTGCTGGGGCTCTGCTGACCCCGTGGGCACCCGCAGGGACTAAGTGATTTTCCTGGATTTCAGGATTTTTTTTTCCCCTGTCACTGGTGACCTCATCGTCTCTAGTAATTCACGGAAACTTCTTAACTGTTCCAAAAGAGCTTAAAAAACACTAAAAAAGGAAAAACTATCTTTCCGTTGGCTCCCGAGCCCTCCCAGCAGAGGCCTGTCTGTTAGGAAGGCAGTGGGCGGCCCCACGCACAGGCCCAGGCATGTGCACAACTGGCCTGTTCCTCTGCCCACAGCCTTGCAGCTCCTCCTGAAGGACCCAGTGCCTGGGGTACGGGAGAAAGCCGCTGAGACACTGGGCCGCCTGGTGAAGTTTGCCTGAGGCTGATTGCACTCCCGCACGCAATACACAGCTTGTCCCGCCTCGAGGACTCTGCTGCCGGACAGACTGTGGTGCCCCATTTACTGCCCAATAAAGCCACTTACACCTCAGTGGGTGACAGTGTATTAATACCACCTTTCCTTCTGGCTAAGCTAAGTCCTGAGGTCTCCTCGTCTGGGATACCACGTTAGGTCAAGGCTTGGCAACTGTTGGGAGCCCCAATCAAGAAGGCAGGAACAACAGGGATCAAGGATTCTATTGAAGATTGTGTGGGCACACCCACCCCGTTGCAGGCCACCCATAATAATGCATGGGCCTAGCTGTAGAGTCGAATGGTGCCATCTGCCCCAGAGGAGAAGATCCATGGCTGTGTCGGGTGGAAGGCCACATCCAGAACGCCCAGGTCTCGGGTTAGTGTGTGCCCCTTAAGCACCTTGACGGGCACCAGCAGTGGGTTCTGCAGCAGGTCACTGTGGAAGAGAGGGACTCAGGACCCAGTGGAATGGTCCCATGGGAAGGGCTGGGTAAGGGCCGGCACTCACTTGTACACCATGCCATGGCAAACAATAACACTGCCGTCGTCTGAGCCGGATGCAAAGAGCGGGTATCGGGGGTGGAAGGCCACAGCCCGTAAGGCCTTCTTGTGGTGCCTGCAGAACAGCGTATTCACAGCGGGCTCCAGCTGAAGGGGCCCCACCCCCCACCTCACCGACTCCACCTTACCGCAGCACTTTGTATGGCTTTGTGGAAAGATCCAGGTCAAACCACACCAGTTTGCTGTCGTAGCTGCCACAGATGACGTTGTCACCTAGGACCAGAAGCAGTGACTCTAATTCTCAGACTTCCAGGGTTTACTCCCGGACCCTGGCTTGGAGAATACATGTTCCCCTCACCTGCGGGGTGCACAGCCAGGCTAGACACCCACTTGCAGTTGGGCATCAGCTTCTTGGTAAGCTCCTGGCGCAGCAGGTGGTAGATGCGGATGCTGCGCTGCGAGGCCACTAGCAGGAAGGGCCGGGCCGGGTGGAAAGCCACACATTGCACCTGTCCGTGGCTGCGGCGGAATGGGCTCTGGCTGCGTCTCCTGCTCAGCTGGTGGATCAGCACCTGAGTGTGTCCTTGGCTGGACAGCACCACAGCCAGGTAGTCCCCTCGCCCATGCCAGGTCACCTGTGTCACTGGCTGAAGAAGAGCAATGCTGGCTGATTGGCTGACCAGGTCTTGGAGTTGCCCTCCCCTTCCCATCACGTACCTTGCTGTGGCAGATACGCAGTCGCAGGCCCTGCTGGCGCTCCTCCTCTGAGGCCTCCAGCCAGTGTGCAGGCTGCAAAGTTGGCTCTTCAGGTGGAGTGAAGGCCTCCACCAGCTGGTCTGTGCTGCTCACCAACAGCCGGTCCCCCAGGGCTGGGTTCAGAAGCAGGACTGCCTCACCCCTACAAGCCAGGGCCAGACACAGCCCTTCCTCAGCATAGTCCCCACTTTTCTGTGTCCCCTCCCAGCCCTAACCCCCGGGGTCCTAAACTCACATGGCCGCAGCTACTAGGCAAATGGCAGGATTGGGGTTCCAGGCAACGCTCCGTACCACACCCCCAACATGCACAGTCCTCATACAGCGGGCAGTGGCCACCTCCCAAAGCCTCAATGAACCATCGTCTGAACCTGGATGTGGCAGTGAAGGCTCTCAGCACCTGAGCCTCTTACCCAGGTCCCTGTCTCCCAGCTCAGGGCAGCCCCCACCTCAGGCCCACCTGAAGCCAGCCACTGGCCCCCTGGGGAGACACTGAGGCAACGGACAAGGTCAGTGTGGCCTCTGTAGACCTACAGAAAAGGAACAGTGAAAAGACAGACAGACACTAGAGGGCATTTGCCCACCTCTGATCCCACACTTACAAGGGCCTGGCACACAGGGAAAGGCTGAAGGTCTCTTGGCCGAGGAAGCTTGGGGATAAGGTCTTCGGGATCCACACTCACCTGAGCAGGAGAGCATCAGTCACTGCCCTGCAGCCACCTTCCCCAGGACCTAGGGGCTGCCTCACATACCCTCATCTTGCGTTGCCGTGGGCACAGGTACAAGTCAAGACAGCGCTCAAAGCGCTCCTGGATGAAGCGGCCATAAGCAGGCACTGTCCTCAGGCTGGGGAACTTCTGTGGCAGGAAGTTAAGCTTCCTCTCATCAGGCTCCTGCTGCATCCATGCCAAGCGCTAGGGAGGCAGGATGTAGGTGAGAAGGGATCAGGGAACATGGCTGGGGCCCACCCTCAGCTCAGTGCAGGCCCACCTCCTCCTCAGTGGGCAGGTACTCAGGAGGTGGGTTGTAGGACTCAGCATGGCCAGGCAAGGCCAGCTTGGGTGCAGGCACATGCATCTTGTGGCGCCCCAATACAGCATTCGGATCCTCCTGGGCCCACAGGTCATAGAAGCTAGGGGTGGAGTCTTGGGGCCGTCGAGGCTTGATCCAACCCATCTTGATGGCATGCACCATCCGAGACACCTGCACACAGAGCTAAGGTCAGATGGCAGCACAGGGACCTTCCACAGTGGGGTAAAGAATGATGGCGGTGGGCCCCCACCTTCTCCTTCTCGACTAGGGACGGAATGAAACTACGCTTGTCAGCTGGGCGGTTGGTCACAGGGTGTATCATGACGTCACCACTGAAGAAGTCCACAACTGGCTAGGGAGACAAGCACAGATGTTAGGTTGTGGGAGGGGGCTGATTGTGCTTCAGACCCTAGGGCCAACTTACTACCTACCTCATAGGGGTTGAAGCCCAAATCTCCAAACTGGCCTCTCTGAAGGCGCTGTACCAGGGCCACCTGCTCATCAGTCAGCCGCAGGTCACGCCCTGTCATCTTGTCCTGCACAGTGCGCCTAAGGGAGAGCCAGTCAGAGCCATACTCCAGGCCCGAGGGACACAGGTCCTGACCCAGGGCTCAAACTCACCAGAAATCTGGGTCATCCATTTTGTCCAGAAACTGGTCCAGCTCATCTCGTGTCCGCAGGGGCTTGTAGATACGCTTGCCATCCAGGTCATAACCCACATGTGGGAAGTCATCATACCATGCCAAGGGCACATTGCCCACAGTGTTTCGAATATCCTGTAGCATAGTCACCACGTCAGCACCTGTCCCTACCATGCTTGATCTTCTTCAAGCCACCCAAGGACAGAAGGGTCACTCTAGATTGGCCTCGAGTGCCCAGAGGCCGGGTGACCTAAAATCTGCCCTAGCCCTGGCCCCAGGTCTGACGTGGCATGGCAGGGGTACGATGCCCCCTTCCCCCAATCCCTTGGAGGCGCCAGAGCTTTACCTTCACATTTTCCACTGAAGTGATGCCAACCCTAGCCTCCCCCCTCACTGGATTCCTTGGCCAAGGCTCTGGGCAGCCACAGACAGGGATGACCTCATCGACTATGGGCTCCCTCCCCTGGCAGAAGCCTTAGGTACAAGTGGGTAGTTATAAGGCAGGAACCACGAGAAGACCCCACCCCACCCACAGGGAGACAAATCTCTGCTGTGCTCAGCAGGTAGTCACAGACCCCCTTCCAGCACCACTGGTCTCCCCCCTCCCACTTCAGTGGGCAGAGCAGCCACATTCCTGGACACACATTCCTGGTTTCAGCCACTGCCAGCCACCACCCTCACTCCTCCCAGCCTGGGGACTGCTGCCCAGGCAGCCACTTCCTGCAACAGTAGCCACAGGGAGGAGGGGCCCAGACATCACTAGCACAGCTGAGTGCCAGCAGCCCCCCGGCAAGACCCCTTGGGCCCTTGTCCCACTGCACCTGTCCATACCAGCCCTTCCCAACAAGTTCATTCCCAGAAATGCCCTTGCTGTGCGCCCTCCACCTATATTGCCACTTCCAAATTGGAGGGCCGGGGAGGTGCCGATTTTATTATCCACGTGTGCACTGGCCTGGAGGAGCCCCAGGAAGCACACAGCAGGGATGGGGGTGGAGTCCCCCAGGCAGGATGGGTCAAAGAGAAAGGGTTCTTGCACAAGGCACAGGCATACAGTCAGGCCAACCTCATACACCCATCTACCACTGCTGGAGTTGTCCATAGCCGCCACCCCCCCTCTCTGCGCGTGCGCGCACACGCACACACGCGCACACACACACGCACACGCGCGCATACGCACACACACAGCCTGGCACAAAAGACTCAAGTGCACATGGAAGGAGAGTCAGACAGGGTGTGGCCAGGCACTCAAGGCCAGGGCAGCTGGGTGAACTTAGGCATGCCAGGAGAAAGCCTCTTGGTTCCTGATTTATCCTCTTCTTCCCTGCAGAGTGAGTCGGGTGGGCACCACTGGCCTTGGAGCATCAGTAGCACCTCGGAAATTAGCCAACCAGGAAGATGCTCAGGACCCTCTAGGCGCTGCTATTGAAAGGGAAAAGGTGCACGGGCTCTGCATAAACTCCTCCAGGCCAGGAAGGGAGGCGGAGGCCAGGCGCGGGGGAGGAGCCGACTGCTATAAAAGCACTGCTCTGCTGGCGGCCCCACTCCAGTCCGAACACATGTGCCCGCCTCGCCCAGCAGCCACCACCGCGGGGCGCAGCGGAGACCCCTGGCCCGGCGGCCTGTGGGGGCCTAAAGAGGCGGCATGAGCAGCGCACCGTGGAGCTGACGCCGCGCCCCCTGCCCGGTCCATGTCTTTCGCCATGCTGCGCTCAGCACCGCCGGGCCGCTACCTGTACCCTGAGGTGAGCCCGCTGTCGGAGGATGAGGACCGCGGAAGCGAGAGCTCAGGCTCCGACGAAAAACCCTGCCGTGTGCATGCTGCGCGCTGCGGCCTCCAGAGCGCCCGGCGGCGGGCAGGAGGACGGAGGGCCGCGGGTAGTGGGCCAGGACCCGGGGGGCGGCCAGGCCGCGAGCCCCGGCAGC
Organism: Psammomys obesus; assembly: GCF_907164565.1. Lineage (NCBI taxonomy): Eukaryota > Metazoa > Chordata > Mammalia > Rodentia > Muridae > Psammomys > Psammomys obesus. Next base: position 852,900 of record NW_026596079.1, on the reverse strand, counting down.
GGCACACCGCGAATGCACGCGAGCGAGACCGCACCAACAGCGTGAACACGGCCTTCACCGCGCTGCGCACACTCATCCCCACCGAGCCAGCAGATCGCAAGCTCTCCAAGATTGAGACGCTGCGCCTGGCCTCCAGCTACATTTCTCACCTGGGCAACGTGCTACTGGTGGGTGAGGCCTGCGGCGACGGGCAACCATGCCACTCGGGACCCGCTTTCTTCCACAGCGGTCGTGCGAGCAGCCCCCTGCCACCACCGCCGCCGCCACCACCGCCACCACCGCTGGCCCGAGACGGCGGAGAGAACACCCAGCCCAAACAGATCTGCACCTTCTGCCTCAGCAACCAGAGAAAGTTGGTGAGCAGGGCTGGGAGAACCGAGGGGCCCCAACGTACTTACTCATCAGCCCGCTCCTGCCAGGCAGAGCGGTGCCAAGCAAGGCCGGCATTCCCTGACACCTACACCTGACACCAGAGCTGCGCCCAAAGGAGGGAAGGAGCTACACCTTGGGACACTGGCTCCCACGGGTAGTGGTCATAGGGACCTACAAATCTAGGATCAAGTAGTACTGAGAAGGGCCACCCAGGAGAAGGTCTGGAGGGAGGGTGGGCAGCAGGAACCTGGCAAGGCTGAGGGACCATTCCAGGCTTTATTGCGCAGCATGTTGAGAGCTGAAAGGAGGTGAAAAGTCTATCTAAGCCTCCTCCAAAGGGGGATAGTGCACAGCAGCGCCACTACCCCTCCACCCCCGCAGCCCATCTCCACCCAAAGGCTTATGGGGCACCTGCTGTTCCTCCCCTGGTCTACTGAGACCTGCAGTAGATGGCCTGGGGGAGAAGGCCGAACTGAGAGGTCTGGCCAGCCATGATTTACTGCTCTGGCCGCATTTGGTGGCACCGGAAAAGCAGGGTGAGCAGGGAAAAAATACAACGGCTTTCCCCAATCCCCATTTCCTCTCCAGACAGCACGCGCAAGCTCCTGGGGCCTGAACATCTGGGAAATTTAATTTTACAGTTTCGGCTGTGCGGCAGAGTACTCCCCTCCCCAGAATGCACTGTGGGGGTGGCAGGGACCCGGGACAGGGTGCCCTAGCACTCATCACCCGAGACAGTGCCCCAACAGGAAGCCAGGGAGGTCCAGGCACTGCTGGGTGACACTCAGTCTCCACCCAGACCCTGACACACCCCCATCCCCTCTGCAGAGCAAAGACCGTGACAGAAAGACGGCGATTCGAAGCTAGAAGAAGGAGGGTCCACAGCAGCCCAGAGGTGATGCCACTAGTGAAGGTGGACGCCACTGAAGAGTCACGGAGAGCCTCAGCTTGCATGGACCTGATCTGAGCACAGGTCCCCGAGAGCACGCTCACCAGGCCAGACCTGCCCCAGCTATGAGCAGGGCCTACGGACAGACAGGTGGACAGGCGGGCTATGGCTTGACTCTTAGTAGCCCAACACTTCCAGGCCCACTGGAACTTTCCATGCTGGCTCCCTACCTGGGCCAAGTGTTGGCATCTTGTGTCTTTAATGATAATATAAAGTCTGGAAATTTTGTATAACTAAAAATGAAACAGTATCTTCCAAACTGAGGCAGACTATCCTCTTGAAAGGATCTGAACTTACTCTGACCCTAGCTCTCTCACTCTGTCTTCCCAGAGTGAGGACAGGTTTACATCACCCATCAAAAGCCTTGTGCTAGGGGTCTGTGCTATGTGTGGTGGGGGTGGGGAGGCAGGCAAAGGGACGGGGCAGGGGAGAGGGTGAAGACTTGCTGTGTGGTAGACAGAAGGAGAGAGAAGAGGGCAAGCCCATGGTAGGAGGCAGCAAGCAACACAGCAGCCTTGCCTCCTCCCAAGGAGTACAAGATGGGGTCGTGGGCACATGGACATTTGATTTCACCAGCAGTGCTCCATTAAAAATGGGTACAGGGAAAAAGTAAGCAGTGCTGCCCAGCCAAGCAGGCCAAGATGGGCCTGAAGCTATCCAAATGTCCCCACTGGCACCCACACAGGCTCAGAGAGACTCGGGCCCCCTGACTGCCAGCGCTTCTGCTCTCCTGCCTCCAGATGCACACTGGAGAGATTCCTAGCCATCCAACACTCTGTCCTATTCACCTCCCCCAAAGATCCCAATGGCCCCTGAGGTTGATTCAGACCCTCACCAGGCTCTATGCACAGCTGGCTGATCATTAAAATCCTGCAGGTGACAATTAGTTGAGTGGGTACAAGAGAGAAGAAAGGCCAGGCCTGACTTCTGGCTAGGTGGTGGGTGGGGAATGGCAGAGGGCACCAGGTGCTGGTACTGGCAGGCCTCCTGGCCCCTGGCTGCGGGGGAGACCAGGTGTTGAGGCCTATCTGGGCATCCTCATAGGGCAGGGACAACATGGCCCCTCCTCTGCACTGAAGGGCTCCAGGGAATGCTGGTGCAGGAAACAGTGGTGTAATTTTGGAGGAAATTCTCAAAGCCAGAGCCATTAAGGCAGGGGTAGGGGCTGTGTCCAATCTGATAGAAATATAACAGCATAAAGAGTCACAGCGGCAGGTTTCGTTCAGAAAGAAACCCTACCCCAAATTTCCTCCCCTTAATCCTGTAGGAGCTCACAGCTGCTCAGAGGGAGGGGGTGAGCGAGGGCACACTCAGTCACTGCAGAGGCTTCTGTAGCCCAGGAAGCCAGAACCTGGAGATGCAGCTGGGGCTGAGGGAGGCCACCTTTCCTTCTCATGCATTCCCCATGCAAGGCTCAGCCCAGATTCCCTTCCAAGCTACAAGGCCACTGTGACAGATGCTGAGTTGAGTCTGGAGTCACAACCTGGCAAGGTATACCTGTATTAGGCAAATGGGCAGCAACCCCCACCAAAGGACCCCAAGCTGGCCTTCCTCCTCTGCTGGACACAGGTCTCCTCCCCTCACCTTTAGGCCTCACATTTCAAAACCTCTCCCACTTAAACGTCCACTCAAAACATCTCCCCTGGAGGGTCAATGACTGGGTAGGTACCTACTTTTTTCAGTGGTCAGAGTAACTGGGCCAATGTCAGGAATAAGCCATAGGGCCATGCACACAAAAGGCTCTGAGAAAAAAGTCCCCAAAGAGCAAACTGGAGAATACAGGTAGAGATGCCTGTCTATGTGTAGAGGCTGCCAGTCTGAGTAGCAAGCATAGCTGGGGACTATGGGGCTAGACAGAGGCTCAAATGATGCCCAGCTAGCTCTACTAGGCATCTCACAACCAGAGCCCAGCAGAGGAGGGAAGCGCCAACTGAGGGATTGGGGTAAAGCAGAAGGCAGGCAAGCCCAGGAGCTGGCAAGCTTGAGCTCCAGCAAGACTGAATGGTAGACCAGAGTCAACCAGACAGGAGCTGGAGGCTTGGGTGTCAAAAGGGGTCAGATGAAACGGAATGGGCTGTGGGGCTGGAAGGCTCTCTAGAGGCCTGGATAGTTGGGGTGCGGCACGCGCCCGGCCAAGGCCTCCACTGCAGGGCCTGACTCTGAAAGCGGCTGCAGCTTGGCCAGCCTCAGGCCTGGGCAGGCAGCCCAGCCACTCCCTGAGCTGCACCGGTAGCAGTGGCTGAGGGCTTGGCCCGACAGCCAGCAGGAGGAGGGGAGGGGAGGGGAGAGGAGAGGAGAGGAGAGGAGGGAAGAACACTCCGTCACCCTCCACTGCTCCAGATTCAAACCAGACCGGGGGTGGCATGGCCCATTCCCATCCTGTGGCTCCATGTGAGTCCACAACAGCTTGTGGCCAAAGAGTGGCAGGTGCTGTGTACCCACCACAGCCCCTGGCATCCTTCCCAGTGGGCAACTTCACCCTCCACCACACTGAGGAGCTGTGGGACAAAACTCAGGAGCTCCCTTAGTATGTGCCCCACAGAGGCAGCTGGTCGGGGGGGGCGGGGGGACTGGCCCTCACCATGGGCCAACAGCCACCCTTTTGAGCTGAGCTGGGCTGGAAACATTCGGCTCAGCCTCAGCTGTCAGCTCCCTGTCCCCAGCCTGGGGAATGAGCCGCTGGCGGCACCACATGATTCATCACCAGGCTGCCTGCACCCCAGGCCAGCCGCCCCCGCCCTGCTCAGCACCTGCGAGCTGCCAGGAAACACATGTGACCCCTTTGGGTCAGGCCCAGCACTGAGACCCCAGGCCAGGCTAGTGGAGGACAGACAGACCCGAGCACCATGCTCTCCTGGGAGGGGGGGGGGCGCTACCCAGCCCCTAGAAAAAGCCTGTAGGGTGAGGCTGGTGGGTCCACATCCATCCCTCCATCCTATCCCATCTCCTTCCCCCACTCCCCCCACTACACCGGACACAGTGTCGGCTGGGACTTTTCCGCTCTCGATGAGCCCCCTCCCCTCCCCCTCCCCAAAGTGGCTGCAGCTGTCAGGACCGCAGATTGGAACTGCAGGTACGGGGCTGGCCCGCTGCCCACCTCCCTCCCGTGTCTGTCTGCGAGAGAGGAAGCCAGCCCACCTCTGGAATCCTTCACTCTCTCCTCGTTCTGCCTCTCCCACCTGTCCCCCGGGAGCATGGGGTCAGCCGCCTCACTCAGTCTCTCTCTTCCCCGGGCCCCTCTCCGATTACAATGCGGGTAGTGTTCACTGTTGCTCAGCTCCCCCTGCACCAACCACCCTCTTGTCTCAGAGCTCATGGCCTTCCTGTGCTGCCACCTCCCCCTCATGGGGTGTCTTATCTCTCAGAGTGCTTAGGACTAGCCAGCTGCCTTGGCCTCACATGCCACACTGACCCCAGCAGAAGGTTCCAGATGAGATGCTAAGCTCTGAAGCGTACACTAGAGGCCTGCGCGACAGACCAGAGGGAGACAGCCTCTTCCTGTTCTGAGGCCAAACCAGCTGAGACCCAGCAGGGGCTGAGACCCACAGGGGCTGACCAGGCAGGCACCACCTCTGAACCTACCGTCTCCTTACCACACTGCTTCTGGTCCCCTGCTCTCCTCTACCATGCTGACCATCTCTTGAGGGGCTGGCTCAGCCCACCCGAGCCTACTCCTGCTTGCACCTCCCCAGCAAGAGAACAGAGGCAGGCAGCATCTTTAGATGTGTGAAGGATACTAGGGAGAAGAAAATAGCCACCCAAGGCCCAATTTGCATGTCCCTCTCCGGGGCCACTCAGAATCAAAGGGTGACTGACCTCCCTACTTCTGTAAGCAGGAGATCCCAGATGTTCCTGCACAAGTACTGGAGCTGGGCACAGGCTCCAAGTAGCTTTTATCACTAAAGGCTGAGGGCAAAGGTCTTTCTGAGTCACTAGGCAGATTCAGTTGCTACCTTAAGTTGGGAGGTGGGTCCAGAGCGCCACATGTGGGTCACCAGCCCCCCAAGCTGCAGGCATCTCCAAAACCTCAATAGAAATAATTTCCCCCACCTCTAGGCACTGCCCACATGTGCAGGGCTGCCAAGTGTGAGTCCTGTCCCCAGCAAGGCAGTCCTGGCCCTGCGTAGCCATCCTCCTCACAGGGCACTGCTTTGTGCCTCCAACAACTCACTCTGACCAGCACTCCCTGCCTTGCAAGGATCTGCCCTCGCTGCGCTCCACAGAGCTGCTCTCCAGTTGTCCCCTAGCCCTAGCAAGAAGACAGAAATCTGAAGCAGCCTACTTTACCTGCCAGCCACAGCCTGGACCAGCTCTAATCCCTATGAGAGACACATGGCATCCTAAACCTGCTTCCCCTCTACCTTCCTCCCAAGGTGGACCCCCTGCCAGCTTGGGTACTCTGATGCAGTGTGGCTCTTAGAACCATCAGCCAAAGTCAAGAAATGGTACTAGAGGTCTACCTGGCCAACAAATAAACAGTGCTCACAGAGACACAACACAGTGGCCATTGGTGAGTCCCTAGGTTGGGCAGCCCTAATGGGATGGGCAGCCCTAATGGGATGGGCTAGGTCTGAGTCTGGCCAGAGGCCCCATTTAGAGGCAAGCATAAAGGCTAGCCTCGGGTGGATGGCCGCCAGAACAGTCTGCACAGACCCGGGTGCCTTCTACAAACAGCAGGGAGGGCCACTCACTGGCTGGAAACCTGAGCCCATAGGCTCCCCTGCCAGCAGTAACACAAGCAAGCATGGAGAGAGTAGAGTGCACACAGGGAAGCGGCCAGGACACAGCCGGCAGGCGGGGGTGGCCCCGGAGGAGCAGAGACCGCCAGCGCACTGGAGGCAGCTGCCGGTTCAGTAGCTGGGAGAAGCCATTAACTGCGTTTGGCGAGAGAGCAGAGGGGATCACAGGTTCTGGATGCAGACAGGCCAGGCCATGTCCCTGTGGGATCCTGAGTTATAGATTGGGCAAGGTGGGGGAGGAGGAGTTAAGGCTGTAACAAAGACCCCAGCCCCAGCCCCTCCTGGCTAGAGGTCACACAAGGAATGGTCCTAGGCCCATTGCCCTAGGAAGGGTACTTGCAGAAGTGCCCTGGAAGGGTACTTGCAGAAACCAGTTCTCCCCAGACTTTCCAGGCCAGAACTCATGACTTCCCTGAACCCCTCATACTGGCCACACTTCTTGAAGATCAGGGCTGAAGGCCTGCTGAGCAGATGCTTGGCCTTCTCTACATGACCAGGCCTGGCCTTGGTTTCTCCTAGTTGCTTGATATGCAGAGGAGGGGCAGCACTGGCTACCCACCCGCCCTTCTATCCCAGTCCACCTCCCAGGGGTCCCAACTACTGGATGAGATCACGTCTATGAAGCCCCACGACTGTAGGGAGGAGGTGAAGTGGCCATGTGGGGGTGGGGCAGGCATAGCACAGCTGCTTCTCAGCCCCCCCCCCCCACTTTCATCCCCACCATGCCTAGCAACTCATCTAGGGAAATCTACCCCCACTCAGCTGAGCCCATGTCAGTGAATCTAGAAGAGAAGGAGGAGCCAGAGTACAATCAGAACACAGTGCTCCAGGCTGCTCCATTTAAGAGTTCCTGATGTTGGGGATCCTCAAAACACAGCACTGGCAAATGACAACAGGGCTCAGAAGCTCCCAGGTTCCCAAATCCTAGACTCAGGTCAAGAGAAAAGGACAGGGTTATAAATGGGGCACTTCCACCTTCAAACAGCAACAACAGGCTAGACAGGCTATTCCCATTCCACAAGGCTGCCATCTCTCTCGGCTCCTGTTGAGGTCACCACCTCTAGGACAAAACACATAAACACCTTCCCAGTACCCCTGTCCAGAATCCCATAGGATATCTGGTGCTATGGCATGGCCTACACAGCTAGTTCTGCTAGGTGGCTCAGGACAGCCAAAAATCCTAGGGTTGATTGATATCCCTGACCCCCACCAAAGACACTGCCAGCTATCCCTCCAGAGGCCTAAGCAGCTTGTGACCTTTTATAGGTGCTGAGCAACTAGGGCACATCCACATCCCTGGAGATGTCTGTTGTTCTCAGCCTTCTCCACTAGGCAGCCCGAGGTGGGCTGAGCTCTTCTCTCCTGACCTGACCCTTAGCCAAGCACTGATGCCCCACCCCCTCCCAGGCCTACCCTCTCAGCCACAGCCACCTTGCCCTGAGAATAAGAAAGCCAATTGCAGCCTCTGGTGAGGAACAAGCCCCAAGCAGACTGGGAAGAGACGCATATGTCCAGTCTGGCCTGGCTCCTGAAAGCTGAGCTCTTGGTCCCTTCCCTGGTCAGCTATACTTGCAGGAACTCAGCAGATGGACAACTCTACTATTGTAAAACTGTCACTCATGTCAGATGGGCATGTGATACTTATCACATCATAGGAGAAAGGAAGCAGCCCCTGTACCGTATCGCGGGAAAGCACAAGGCTACCGGCCTTCTCAAAGGGCCACTGGACAGGTCCATTGGGACAAACCTCCCTGAGAGCAGGCAGGGTCAGGCAAACCTCTTTCAAGGCACTGACCACTTCTGGAAGCCCCTCCCCCAACTCCTATTCTCCATATACAATCATCATTGATTTCTCAAAATACCAAGCATAAAAAAGTAGCCGACAGGATGTGGCTGCCGACAGCCAGGGCCCCTTGGGGGGGGAGGGGAGACAGGCAGGGAGCTGTGCTGTGCAGGGGCCCCCCTCGCCGGTGCGCCCGCTGCTCCGGCCAGGAAACCAATTTATTTTGTTTTGTCTCTGTTCTCTGAACACGCAGCAGAGACTGGATCGGGCTGTCGGCCAAGGCTCCTGTAGACACTGCCAAGAGAGCTTGAAGGTGGGGAGGAAGCCCAGCCAGAGAGGGGGCGCGTGTCTCCCCTAGGCCTCAGGGACAGCCCCTGACAGGCAGGCAGGAAAAGCTCCTCCAAAGAGGACCCATCCCTGTGGGCCCCACACCAAAGCCAAGAAGAGGCTCCCAGGCTCAAATCATAGGCTACACAGTGGCCACCACTCAGCCCCAGGACCAGACCTCACCAGGGAGGGACATGCTGCCAGGCCCAATGCCTCTGTGTGCATAGCTTCTCATAGCTTCCAGACCCTGCTGGCTTTCTGGACACAGTCCATAGCCTCTCAATGCCTCCACTCCCTGAGGATTCAAGGGAACCCCAGCTTAGCATGACACTTTTCACCATGTAAATTCCCTGTCCTAGATAGGAAAGTCAGGAAGGTATCACGGTAGCTGCTGCCAAGGGAATGCCAAAGAAGGGAACAGACAAAGCCAATGAGGAGACCAGGAGATACCAGTCCTGTCCTTTGTATTACTGTGGCCACCCCTCAGATACAGAGCATCAACTGATCACATCAATGTAGGCCCAACCACGTCAGCTTTGAGTGCCAACACAGGCCACACCATAGCGGAGGAAACTCACCCCGGCCCCCTGTGCACACAAGACAGACAAGATACTGCTAAACCATGTGCAGCCTCTCTCCTCCAACCTGGCAATGACACACGTGCACTGCTTCAGTCATCTGTCTCAGCCCCCAAAATTGTTCTTCCAGATGGGGGGGAGGGCTTGGGCCAGGCCGCCTACTCAGGGCTCAGCAGCCTCATGAGAACCTGGCCCCTCTAACGAACAGCACAGCCCCAGCAGGAAGGCCCAATTCCACCCCAGTGCTCTCCCAGCCTGAGGGGCAGCACCTACTCTAGGTTGCTTGAGGCTGTAGCTCAGGCCTGGCAGGACTCTCATCTCACACAGCAGCAAATCAAGTTCAGCCTAGGTCATACCTCCTCATCAGAGCTGTCCTCTTCATACTCATCTCTGGTAAGAGCACCCGCCTCTTTTGTCCTTAGGCCAGAGAGGCCAACCTGTGGAGAGAAAGGGAGATAGTTACTTTGGGGGTCCTTGGAAGCCCTCGGATTATCAAAAGCCCTAGCCCACAACCCAGTCCCATTCCCCTCGCCAACTACTTAGGAAAAAAATCACTATCCCAATTCTGGAACCCAGATCCAAAGACCACATGAAACACTGTGCCACTGAATCTCTGAGCAGCTCCAACCTGGCCGAAGGCCTCAGCACAGGATGGAAGCTGCCCCAGATCTCAATGAACTAACGTCAGGGCCTCAGCCACTGTGTCCTGCACCACGGGACCTATCTGGAGATGCTCCCTCAATGGCCAGACTAACTCCACTCCTGTCTAGTGGTCCGGACAGTAGGTGACACTAGGTGCCAGGGCAAAAAGGAAAAGGCTACTAAGAGCAGGGGGAGGCAAACCCAGCTGTGGAGCTGGCTACCACTCACCCACACCACCACACTAACATCAACACCAGCTGCAGTGGCCCAGGCCCAATGGTCCCACAAACGGTCATACTGTGCACAGACCTGGCAGAGGAGGCTATGTTCAGACCTGCTCAGACCTAGGGGCAGAGAACCCAAGGCATAAGGAGAGCAGTGCTCACCAGCGGGTAATGTCAGTGTGGACAGATGACAGAAGCTGTGGGGCCTCTGTTATAAGGGCCACCTAGAACCACTGAGAACCACACTCAGAGCAGACCCACCGGCCATTGACCTAGAAAGATGTTCCAAACCCTCAAAATGCCTAGAGGCCCAGACCCCTGGCACCTTCCATACCCACCACAACTGCAATAATCGGCTGACCTTGTCCCCTGGGTCAGAGTGGGTGCCACTGAGGAGTCACACTCCAACCTGGAAAACAGATTCTCCCTTGACTGGGGAGGCGGATGGCTCAGACCAGATCGAGTTTATTGGCAGAACCAAAACTGATGAAGAAAACAGGCCCACCTCTCACCCCTGAGGGCAGTAAAGTGCTTGGAGCAGGAACCCCGGTGTGTGGGCGCCCCCGCCCAAAGCCCCATTCCCTCTTACCCAGGCAAGAGCCAAAGGCCTGCTCTTCCTCTGGCCTGTTTTTCCTTTCAATATGAAGAAGGATGAAAGACTAAGTTTTTCTCCAGGCTTGGAACAAGGCAGGATTCAGTTTCCATATCTTCCCCACTTACTTGCTGTACATCAAAAATGGGTTGCAAACCCCAGCTCAGAATAGACCTCCACACTCAGGGGCCCCAAAACACAACTGGCAGGCACATCTATCACTGCCTAAGCTCAGCAAGCCCCTAGAGCAGTAGTACTACAACACCAAGCTCCAGTCAGCCTCTGCTCCCAACACAGGTGCCTAGAGCCCTGGCCCCAGGCAGTGTCCGTAACATTTCAAATCTCCTCCCAAGTGGTCTTGGCCAGGCACTGTACCTACAGGAATCACAACAGCAGTGCTTACAGGCCATGATCAGGGTCCTGCAAAACCCAAACTTGGCAGCCAGCACTGTGAGTCCGTACTGTTCCTGTGCAGGACAGTGAAGGGTGTATCTGAGGCTGGGACCTCCAATGATGAGGCTCAGGAGTTCACTCCAGGACGCTCCTCCCAGCCACCTGGGGTTCTAAGAGCAGCTTTATTCTGGCCTATACAGCTGCAGAGCACGCGGTGTCCGCCAGAGGGCAGCCCTGACACAGAGCAACAACCCAGGAAGCAGCTCCCCAGGGGAAAGGAATGCCCTGAGCCGGCGGAAGGTAGGCATCCACTATGGGAACAAACCTAGAAAAATACATTTCCTCGAAGTCTCTGCTCCCCTTTTTGAGGCAAGTATTGCTCTGTAGCCTAGGATTATCTCAAACTATCCTCTAGATTCAGCCTCCTGAGTACCGGGGTTTACAGGAGCCTATCTGTTTTCAACTTAAAAATTAAAGATGACCACTAAACCATCCCAAGCACATACAACAGAACATGGGTACAGGATATTCTTACAGCTGCCAGTTTTCTCTAGGTCTGGGGTCCTCTGCAACTTGGCTGTTTACAAATCTTACTCTCCCAGCGCAGAGAGAAGGTAGTGTGGTCTGCCAATTCACTGGGTAAAAGGACACACCTCTTACAATGCTCACAGCCTGAGCCTAGCTCCACAAGCCTTAGCCTGTTTGGGGAAATGGACAGGTGCCCCTTGAAAGGACTGAGCTCTCAGGCCTGAAATCGTGCCCAGGAGCCATTGGGAGTAGAGCAGCAGTTAGCTTCACACAACAGCAACACTGTCACCAATGAGAAGGAGCAGGGTGTGAGGCGACACACAGGCCCACAGAGATCAAGGAGGCATTAAGATGCCAGGCCTGGTGGCACACATCTTTGCTCATCACTTGGGAGACAGAGGCAGGTAGAGCTCTGTGAGTTTAAGGCCAGCCTGATCTACACTGCAGTTCCAGGACAGCCACAGCTACACAGTAAGAACTTGTCTCAAAGAGGGAAGGGATGGACAGTAAGGTATATACAACTTGAACAAAGGCAGTAAAAGTATGGGACAAGGGCTGTGCCACCTCTTCCAGGAAGCAGGCCAGGGTCAGCCAAGTCAACTTCATATCCCTTCCCTGTGCTGCAGAAGAGAAGAGCAACTTCAGGCAGGCCATGCCCTGAGGCTAGTGCAAGGTGTGGCCAAGACTGCCTGTCTTCCTTCCCTTTCTCTCTCACACACACACCAAATTCCCAAAGCACAAAGATCAAATCCAGCATACTACTAGTAACAAAAAAACTATCATAAAGGAGACTAAAGAATCCACAGTCCCAGCAAAGGCCCTAGCTGGATAATAACAGGGTCCTAGGCCACTACCCACATCAGAATCCAGGGCCAACATAGAGAAGGATAAAAGGAACTACGTGAGTATGGCTCACCAATGAGAAAAAAATGACGAAGGCACCTTGTTCTCAAGAAAATGTGTCAGCAGAGACTGAAGAGGCCAGAGACAACATAGGATAAAAAACTGCTCTTGTACTGGGCACAGTGGCACATGCTTGTAATGTAATACCAGCACTTGGGGAGGCAGAGGCAGGCAGATCTCTGTGAGTTCGAGACCAGCCTAGTCTATAAAATGAGCCCAGGACAGGCAAGGCTACACAGAGAATCCTTGTCTCGAAAAACCAAAAACCAACCAACCAAACAAACAAACAAACAAACCCGGCTTGCTTCTCAAGGAAAAGAAAAGTAACTCACTCCGCTGAGTGTGGTGGCACAGGTCTTTAATCCCAGCACTTGGGAGGCACAGACAGGCGAATCTCTGAGTGAGGCCAGCCTCATCTACAAAGTGAGTCCCAGGACAACCAGGAATACACAGAGAAACCCTGTCTTGAACCACCTGTACTCCCCTAAAAAGAAGAGTAACTTAGAAAGTGCCTGAGGGAGGCTAGGGAGATGACTTAGGTAATGCTTGCCATGAAAGCTTGAGAACCTCAATGCAGATCCCTAGCACCCACATAAGAATCTAAGCAGAGACAGGCAGATCTCTGTGAGTTCAAGGCCAGCCTGGTCTACTAAGTGGGTCCGTCCCAGGATAGCCAGAGCTACAAAGTGAGACTCTTCTCAAAAATAAAAACAAAAACTAAACACGGTGGTGCACACGCGAAACTCTAAGGTTAGGGGAGTGGGACAGGAAAGTCCCTGGAGCCTCCTGAACAGCTAAGCTTGCCAATGAGCTCCAAGTTCCCTAACAGCCTCTAGAACCTCACAATAAGGTGAGGGTCTCAGGAGGTAGAGGGAGGCAGCTCAATTTGAGTTTCAGGTCAGCTAGAACTACACAGCAAGAAAGGAAGAGGTAAGGGCTGAAGGGACAGCTTCGCATTGAAGACTACCTCCTGATGAACAGAAGACACTAGTTCAGTTCAGCACCCACACCAGGTGGTTCATAGCTGCCTGTTAACTCGTTCAGGAGAACTGAATGCCCTCTGACCTCTCAGGGCACATGCATGCACATGGTGCACATAAATCCATGCGGGCACATACACATGAAACAAAAACAAATCAGGTAAATACAGGGAAAGGTACCCAATGTCAATCTCCAGCATCCACATATACATGTATGTGCACGTGCACTCACACACACACATTTAAAACAAACAAAAGGGGGTTAAAGAAACGGCTCAGAGGTTAAGAGCACTGGCTGCTCTTCTGGAGGACCCAGGTTCAATTCCCAGCACCCACACGGCAGCTCACAATTGTCTAACTATAGTTCCAGAGGATTTGACACCCTCACACAGACATACATGCAGGCAAAACATCAACGCACAGAAAATAAAATTTAAAAACAAATGAAAGGGCCAGAAGGTAGCAAGGTCTTTCCAAAGACCTTGGTCTCTACCAAGCTCACCAACACTGAGGCCTGGCTGTTCCATCCTTTGCTATGACCTGACATTCCATGTGTTGTTATGTGAGGGGCCCTAGGCCCTCACTTATATCAGGCTTGACAGAAAGAAGCCAGGGCTAGCCTAGGGTTGATACAGCACACGAGATAAAGCCATGGTGCTTGTCAGGGAGGGACCTGAGAGAAGAGTATTTCCATGTTGGGAAAGGTGACTGTAGACATCTTAAGACATTACAAAGCCACTGAGATAATTCAACAGGTAAAAATAATTGCTTTGCCCAATTAAAACCCACAGTGGAAGAAGAGAACCAACTCCCACAAGATGTCCACTGACGTCCATACACATGGTGGGAACAAGCACACCTGTACTCACACATGTAATGATAACAAATAAAGCATAACCACAAATCTTTCTGCTCCTCTCACCCCAGCACAGAAGGCTGCCCTTCCTAAACCTGAAAGGGCTGTGGCTGCTTTACCCACAGAGGAAAGCAGCTGATGTTTCATGGCTCTGGAACCAGGGTTCGACAGCCATGAAACTGCCTATGGCCTGTTCATCTCAGAGCTGGAACACAGCGACACTCCCCTCCATGTTCTCAGCAAGGCCCACATCCAGGACTCAACATACAGCTTCCTAGGGCAGAATTCATCAGACCCTGCAGGATACATCGCCTTCTGCCCCCTCAAGATGACACTACAGAGCAGGGACACGATGACCCTTCTAAAACCTGCCTCCCCTCTGACTTCCACGCGATGACCATTTGACAGTGTACAACTCTAAGACAGGCAGGGAATCCCTGCTCCCTTCTTCAGAGTCTGTGAGAGATGACAAACACAGGGGGAGGGAGGCAGGAGAGGGGCAGGGCACAGGAAGCTGAGCTGACTGAGAAAATTCCTGGATACTTTCTCCGCCCACAGCTCCCACTTCATACTCCACCAGATGGCGCTAAGCCTGACAGAGAATTCCAAGGCACTTCGCAGCTGTTAATCTCTGCCATTCCCCAGATCCCAGCAACGCATTCTTGCTAGAGGTGGCACTAAGTCAGAACTCAGAGCTCTCCATTTATCAGGGATGAAATGCTGCACATTCCAGGTCTGTCACCTTTCTTACATTCTTGCAGGATGAAGATAAAAAGTGACACTTTGACATAAAGGAGTAAGACCACAAGGGCATGCAAGTATGTGTACGTATGTCACACAGGCAGGACAACACACCACACACATAACTCAACATGAATGTTTTCAAATTTGTCTTATTTAATGTGTATGAATATTTGCCTGCATGTATGTCTGTCTACTACATGCCTGCTTGGGGCCTGTGGAGGTTAGAAGAGGGCATTGGATCCCCTAGAACTGGAGTTACAGATGGTTATGAGCTGCCATTATGGGTAATGGTAGTCAAACTCAGGTCCTCTGGAAGAACAGCCAGTGTGTTCTGAATCACAGAGCCCTCTCTCCAGCACCCTCTCAAATAATCTGTTTGTTTTCTAAAAAGCAAAACTGTTGGGCATGGTGGCACAGCCCTTTAATCTTAGTACTCAGGACACTGAGGCAGGTGGATCTGAGTTCGAGGTCAGCCTGGTCTACAGAGCAAGCTCTGGAGCTACACAGTGAGACCTTGTCTCATAAAAAAACCGAACCAAACCAACCAACAATAACAACATCAAGGATGAGGGTGGGGGGACAGGGGGGGAGCAGGGAGCGGGAGTCAGATGGACACTAACGGGAAGAAATGACCATACACTCACAAATCTACTCAACACCAAACAAGGACAAGATGGTACCACCTGAGGCACGGTGGAGCTCTCGCCTCCCTTGCAAGATGTTCAGGGGTCAAACCCCCAGAACCAACAAGAATAAGGGTAGAGAAACAGACAAAGGGGAGGGAAGGAGCACGGGAAGAGGGGGAGAGAGAAATGAGATCACTCATGAAAGGAGCTCAGTGAGAGACCCTGACTCAAACACAGTGTAGAGGAATTAAGGAAGACACCCAACATCAACCGTGGGCTCTACATGTAGGCACCCACGTATATAAGCCCACACACATGAACAATGGATGCACTTATACACCACCCACGCAAAAACAGAGCAAAACAAAACAAAAAACCCACAAAAACAAAAGCTTAGAAACCAGAATGATTAACCCCCCTAATTTCATTAACCTTGGTCAACATTTCTTCAATAAGTTAGGCCTGGCTTCCTGGTTTCCAACCTCAAGCAGACTTGATTAACCAAGGTCATGGTTTCCAGAGCACCAGGGCCACTGAAGTACAAACCATTTCAAAGCATTGCAGAATGCTTTGAACTGCTGTATTTTAGTCAAATTAAGCTTTTCTTTCATTTTTATTGAGCAAAGAGAACAAGCACAACCTTCCCCATCGGCACAGCAAACCATCACCTCTGGTTCCAAGGCCCACAGGCAGCTGGGCTGGACTCCAGTAGCTCCTGCTTTTTCTGCTGAACATCCTCCCTTGCAATCACTCCCCTGGCAGTGGCATCCCCAGCTTGGGCTCTGCCTCTAGAAAACCCATTCTATACACAGACACCCTAGGTTGCAAACTAATGCACCAGAGCTGAAATGTGTGAAGAGGGAGAGAAGACCAGGTTCCTGAGGACACCATGAAGAGGACAATGTGGTACAGCTCTCAGGGCAGGCACACCCTCTTTCTGGCCGCTCTCATGTACAGGAGAGCCCATGGAGGCTCCTCACTCACCCACCTGTGCCTGCTCCTCAGAGGTCTGCTCTGTTCTATCGCTGTCCTTGTCACCGTCAGCTCCATCCTCTCCTTCAGGGCAGTCCTCACTGCTATCACTGCCAGAATCTTCGAGGCCTGAAAACACACTTTCCTCGCTGTCAGAGAGACTGGAGTCAGAGTCGTTGAGGAGAGGGGGCTGCAAGAAAGTACAGTGTTTAATAACTTGTCACCTGGAAATAGAAAACTGCTGTGCTCTGGTCACATGCCTCCACCAGCACCAAAACCATCCACTGAACCTGAGGCCTCCTTATCTGCGCCTCTGTTGACAGAATCTGTTCAGAGCAGACACACCAATCCCTAGTGTCTTGCAACAGAGGGACCTTTCAAGAACATATTGGCTTTTTGGAGCCCAGTTCTCTCTGTGTCATGAAAACCAGTTTTCCTCTCCTGACAACCCCCACATCCTACTTGGGCACCAAAGGGTCCTAGAACTGGAAGGAATGGGCAGTAGGCCTGGGAGGATCAGAAATCCCTTAAGGCTTTGACCAACTACAGTAAAAGCTTCTTTACCTAAAAGGCCGGAACCCAACACTGACGGACAACTTGGAAAGTCGAAGAGTAGCAAGCTAGACCCACATGGTGGTGTGAGAGCAAATGGCCCTCATACACTCAGATATTTGAATGTTTGGTTCCCAGCTGGCGGGCTATTTAGGAAAAAGCAGGAGGTGCAGCTTTGCTGGAGGAGGGCTCTGAGGTTTCAAAAGTTCACATCAGGCCCAGAATCTCTCTCACACACACACCCTCTGCCTGTTGATCAACAGGTGAGAAACTTCTTAGTTACTAAAAGCTCTTACTGCTGCTCTAGTGCCTTGCTCTCTACCATGACAGTCATGGACTAACCCTCCAAAACCATAAGCAAGCCTCCAATTACATGCTCCCTTTTATAAGTTGCCTTGGTGATGGTGTTTCATCACAGCAAAAAGAATTCCGTAGTATAGTCCTACTGACTACAGGATATTTCAGATCTAACACAATATAACATACATGCATTATGACCTCCAAAAGTTAAACAAGAACTTGAACACTCTTGAGGAAGCATGCGCTTGCAGAAATTTCGATTTCACTGTTTTTCCAATAGTCTAAGTATTACCTAATTGGTTTTTGGATTCATGCTTTTTTGTTTGTTTGTTTTCAAATACAAAGTTTCAGTATCGCTGGGAAGTGGTGGCAAATACCTTTAATCCCAGCACTCAAGAGGCAGAAGCAGGTGGATCTCTGTGAGTTTCATGCCAGCATGGATAGTCTACAGAGCAAGTTCTATGGGGGCTATAGAACCCTATCCAGAAAAACTAAAAGAAACCCTATCCAGAAAAACTAAAAGTCTAGCCCTGGCTGACCTAGAACTTTGATCTGTAGAGCAGGTTAGCCTTGAGCTAACAAAGATCCATCTGCCTGTCTCCTGAGTGCTGGGATTAAAGATGTGTGCCACTGCCACCGGCTAATTCTTGCCTGGTTGAGTGGCCTTCATTTCTAACAATTCCACATTGTTCACCTGAGTTTCCAAAGAATACTGACAGTCTCTTATTATTGACATCTCTAAAACTCAGCTACACATCACAGTAACAAGTAAAAGTAGTACAAACAGCTAGAGCACAAACAACTGACTACTAAGGGCCTAACTACCTATAACTGCATGTAGGAAGCAGCTTAGGTACATTTCACCAAAGACAGCCTGCGCAATTCTGAACCTGTGGGTCGCGATCCTGCACATCAGATATTTACAGTACGATTCATAACAGTAGCAAAATTAGGGTTATGAAGTAGCAACCAAATAACTATTGGATGGGGGTCAAGACAACATAAGGCACTGTATTAAAAGAGTCGCAGCATTAGGAAGGTTGAGAACTCTAAGCCTGAGAGAATCCAATTAAGTGGAGGCAGCTGTAAGACACAGCTGTGCACGCCTTTTACCACCTAGATTTAATGAAGCCCCACTAGGAAGCCTAGAGAGATCAGCAGCAAGGAAGGATTCCGTGGCAACCAGTGCTGGATGGTCCTGGGTTCCATTCAGGCTTCTATATTCTCATGTCCTCTTTTGTTTCACAACACACTTGACATACTGGCATGGTAGCCCAGCACGAGCGCAGTTAAAACCTTTTCTAGGGCTGGAAGCACAGATGTAAGGTTCAGAGACTGTGGTGGCGGCACTCTCAAAGGTCTCTCCTTTAACATGGTTCAAGACACAGAACTACCCCTGGGTTCTATCGCCCCTCAGCGCAGGTAGTGCTCTGCTGAGAGTTCCAAATAACAGCCCAGACAGGACGAGCTTCTTCCGGGCTCTAGGCGACCCGCAAGACAGTAGACACTGCGCTACGGCCCGGCCTCCCTGGCCATGCCACGTGCACGCCTCATTCACAGAAGGATGCAACCTGCTACCTCGAAGTTACCTCTTGTGGCTGCGGCTCCTGATCAGGTTCCAAATGCCGCTTCCCTGGCAGAGAGCTCCGTGACATGTGGGGCTTATCACACGCCCCCGCCATGCTGCACTGCGCCGGCTACACCGATAGACTGCCGCTTCCGGCAGCGAAAGCTCCTCGTGTGCCCTCAGCTAGGCCCCGCCCAAATCAGGCTCTGATTGGTGAACACCCGGAGTGAAGCTATCTTGCGCAGGCGTACAGTGCGGCGAGCCACCCAAGGGCCGGGCCTGTGAGGTGGGCGGGGCAGATCACGGCGCCTGCGCACATGGGATACAGGCCTGGCCCTGGCCAGAGCGCGCCGGTCGCAAGATGGCTGCGGCCATGCGAGGCCTTGCTATGTGCGCGCAGCGGGCAGCGAAGCGGCCCGGACAGCAGGGTCAGAGACGACACTAGCTCAGCCTTCGGCCACTCTTCTAGAACGCCACCCCAGCCTCTGCCTGCTTCGTCCGAGATGGATCTGGCCGTGGGCCCCGGTGCAGCGGGGCCCAGCAACGTCCCGGCCTTCCTAACCAAGCTTTGGACCCTCGTGAGCGACCCGGACACCGACGCGCTCATCTGCTGGAGCCCGGTAGGAGCTGGCTTAGGCCGGAGCGGCCTTCAAGGGAGTGTCCTGTTGCGGGAGGGGACCTGATTAGAAGAAGCGGCCTGCGGGTGCCGCGACTTGCCCTCCTGGCATCCTGGAGGGAGAAGCCGCTGTCTGGGGAGGAAGTGCGCCCCGCCCCCAGAGCACCTCGAAGAGAGTAGGCCGGAACCCAGAATCCTAAATTTCACTGGGTCAGTGTGAACGGGGCTTGCAGTTCAGGGTCTTTGACTGACAGGAATAGCTTCCCAGAGTCTGTCTGCCCTTCTTTTAGGCAGCCATTCAGAATAAGTGGAGGGCCTAACGAATGCACGGAAGAAGAGGGAGAGTAGGCGGATGTGAAGCACAAGCTCATCCCTGATAGTCCTAAGACGCCAGAACAGTTTGCCGGGCCCTCGGAGGGTGGCATCGAGCCCTATTCTGTTGCCTGGCAGCGGGCTGTGTACACCGCAGATCCTGCTGGACCAGCAGCTCTGGCTTGCAGAGGTGGTTCCATGTTTGTGTCAAGTTGGAAACTGGAATCTGCTGTTCACATCTAGGCAGTGAGGGCCAGAGCGCAAAGCTAGTAAATGATGGCCTGAAGACAGGTCATCCTGATTCAGAGGGAGCCTTTGGAGGATGGAGGCTTCTAGATGCCACCTACTTGACCTTCTGCAAGCCAAATCTGGCGCATCTCAGGCTCTGCTGAGCACTCCCTCCTGCACACTAGTCTCTTATGCTGGCAAGAATGGAGAAAAGCCTGAGTGGCATGTGGAGGCCAAGGCTTCTGCCCCTCAGTTGCTTGTTTCTTTAAACTCTGCGCTGCCTGAAGAGTGCTTGGGAATAAAAAGAAGACTAGAAACCTCGGAACTTCACTTTTCACTAGACATTCTTTGTGGTCATCCCACTGACTCTCTGTGGGTCTTTCACCGTAGTCCTGGAAAGGAGCAGCATGTTTCCTTGGAGGCCATCTTCAGTTCACTACCCCTCCTAGACCTTATACTCCTGGGAAGAGAAAATGACCCTACACTTCTGTCTTTCCCCATCTTTCCACCTCTGTTTCGTCTGATTGAAAGGGAGCTTTCTTACCTAGGTCCAGTAGGAATAGCAGATATCCTCTGGAATAGTCTGAGCATAATCCTATTAGGAAGATCCATCCTGTCTAGTAATCTGCCTGCTGTTTCTGCTTATGGATTGGTGCAGATGTGGGTGAAGTGCCAGTGAACAGTCTTCTAGGACAGGATGTTGTGATGAGGGCCTCTCAGTATGAAGATGGATCTGATCTGCCCTGTGACCTCCTTCTAGCCACACAGTTGCCCATCACCTGTGAGCCTTGTTAGCATGTTGGGAGGGGTGGGCAAGTAGCCCGTACAAAGCAGCAGTGGGAATCCAGCAGGGATGAGACACAGCAATGGGAGCTGGCATGACCATAAGTACAGAAACCAAGCTCTGGCAGACAAGTGGAAGAACAACATCCTTGTTTTGCCCAGACAAGGGCAGCAGAGCTTCTTGGGTCCAGCTATCTGGCCCACAGATAGGAAATAATGCCCCTGATCCATGTCCTGTGAGGGCCTAACAGCATTCCTGCAGACACTCTGCTCAGGAGGCTTTGGGTCCACATTCTTATTCTGAGTGGCTTCCAGATAAAGATTTTCTTAACATTCTCGGAACAAGGAGGCTGAATACATGGGAAAACCCAACTAGCCCCAAAAATCCTTTGCTGAGCCTTGCTAGGTCTGGCTTCTCATTCCTACCACTTGGGGACAGAATTGGTCACTATCTCCAACTCTATGGTATTTGATTCCTCATCCCTGGCCCTCATCCAATTACAGGAGCTTCACCAGAACAAGGACCTCAAGAGATCTGGGGGTTTCCCCAGACAGATCCTGGAAGACAGCACAGCCTTAGAGAGATTTAGGATCCCAGTAAAATTCATTCCAGCATGTGAACATGGATGTGGGTGGTCCTCCTTCAGTAGGCTTCTTTTTACCTTGTACCAAAGGTGCCTCCAGATCTAGTACCAAGAGATGCAACAAGTAGGCAGAATACTTGAATAATACAGGTGCTCTGTAAATAGAGTCATCTCTCAACCCTGGCTTTTTCTCCTTTGTGCTGTGGCTCCTCTGTCCACTAAGTAAGACTAGGATGCCTCGGTGCATTTTGAAATGGGGGACCAAGCCTAAATAAAAAAAAACAAAAGTTCAGAACGTATACCTGATTTCAAGTTTGTTAGATCATTTTGTCTAGTCCTTTCTAGAAATATTAAAAAGAAACATGAGAAATCAATTTGTTTAACTCAAGAGAATACAGATGGTGGTGGGGTTTGTTTGTTCTTCTAGTTCTTAGAAGAAGATTATTTTTGTGTGCACACACACACATGTATAAAGTATACATGTGTATAAAGTCACGAGGGGGACGTCCTATGTCCTATCTCTCTCTGCCCTGTTTCCTTAAGAAAGTATCTCTCTTGAATTTGCCTTTTAGCAGCTAGGCTGGCCGGTCAGCAAACCCCAACAGTCCTTTCTACTCCACCCAGTGCTGGGCTTACAAGCGCACACAGCCACACCCAGCTTTGCATGGGTGCTAGGAAACCCAAACTCAGATTCTCATGCCTGTACAGCAAGCTGTCTTTCCTACTTAACCATCTCTTTGGTTCCTGAGTGTATTTT
This sequence comes from Psammomys obesus, assembly GCF_907164565.1. Classification (NCBI taxonomy): domain Eukaryota; kingdom Metazoa; phylum Chordata; class Mammalia; order Rodentia; family Muridae; genus Psammomys; species Psammomys obesus. The sequence goes on along the minus strand of NW_026596079.1, from coordinate 830,993 downwards.
TTAACTGACTAAGCAGGGCAAGAGTTATTATCTTACTAAATCTAAAAAGATCTAGTCCAGGCCCCACTTGGCCTATAGGCTGACTTTGGTATGCAGCTCCAAGAGCTTCCTGAGGAGCTTGAGAATCAGGAAGAGGGCCATGATTTGTGCCAAACAAGTGCTAGGGCTGGTGGAGAATGAACCAGGCAGAAACTGAAGCCTTAGGGCCAGGACCAGACTTCGGGGACATAAAAAAGTAATGAAGTCTCTTTTTGTTTATGTTGAGGCAGGGTTTCTCTGTGTAGCCCTGGTTGTCCTGGACTCACTTTGTAGACCAGGCTGGCCTTGAACTCACAGAGATATGCCTGTCTCTGCCTCCTAGAATCCTGGGATTACAGGCATATACCACCACACCTGGCTAATGAAGTCTCATTTTTAAGACACCCCCTTCCCCTTTGATAGCCTTAACAATGAAGATTTTCTTAAATGTTGTTGCTAGGTTCCTTTCTGGTCTCACCCAATTCCAGCCTAATGATGTGGTTCTCTTCTCTTTGAGAGTAGCAGTGACTGGGTTGAGCCTCTGGGGATCCCCGGTAATGGAAGAAGCTGGAGGGTCTCCTGAATACCAGTGTGCAAATAGGCACTGTGAGGAGCTGGGTCCAGGGGTAGGCTGTTGGAGACAGAGTGCTCTTAGGTAGTAACGCAGGGGTGGGGTACCCATCCGCCTCTGTATTCTTCATGGGATCACATGAAGCATTTTAAAGCAGAGTCCTCTGCTGTGCATGGTTCATATCCAGAATTCCTAGGACAAGCAGGGCCACTCCTGCCACCCAAGCTCTGACAGGCAGGTGAGCTCATTCTCAGACAGACAGCAGGAACTAACAGGCCCAGTGGCCCCACCCTTAGAGACCTGGCAGCCAGGCTCAAAATGTCAGAGGTCATGTATACCAGAGACAAGTTTGTAGCTTTTAGTCTTTATATTTTCTTCAGCTACTTTGTGGGTTCTTCTCCTGTCTCCTAACAATGTCTTCTCTGGCTCCGCTCAGCTTCTCCTGGCTCAACCGTCACCAACTGTCTTCTCACTCTGCTGGCCCAATTCACTTTCACCCATCTCTCCTTTTCACTTTGCTCAATCTCTTCTCTTCTCTTTAGCCCTACTCTTTTCCTTCTTGAACCGTCTTCTCTGACCATACTCTTCTGTCTCCTGTACCCTACTCCTGCCTACTCCTCAGTCATACTTACCAGCTCTCAGCCTCTGTTGGCTTTTTACCCAGAAGTCCAAGAGGCAACTGACACTGAAGGGCTTAGGGTCCTTTAAAGGGCCAGGCACACAAAATAAACCATACTATATTTCCCTGTTGTTAAGAGCCAGTTCGTGGTGGAGAGAAGCCAGGAATTTGGAACAGCGCAGTAGTGTGAGGGGGGATTAATATAATAAGGAAGCATTAATTGGTGAAGATTGATATGCTAATAAACAAGAACAGGTTCAACTTGAAGTAATCGTAGAACACTATAGTTTATCAGCTTTAAGGGCATCTGAGACAAAGTTGAGGAGCCAGGAAAAAAGTCTACATCGTTTACAAAAATTATACAAGGCTCTGGAGAAGCCTTCACTGATTTTTTTTTTCAAGGATTCATTTCAGCAATAAATAAGACTATATCAGACCCTGACATAAGACCAGTGTTGACAGAAACCCTAGCATTCAAAAATGCAAATGTAGATTATAAAGAATGCCATAAGACCACTGAAGGGACAAGTAGTGCCTCGAAGAATAGATAAAGAATACAAATGATATTGGTTCTAACATATATCGTGTCAATATAATAGGTCAAACTATAGCTAGAGGTCTCTGATATTACAATGCCCGTGTTTTAATTGTGGGAAAGATGGACATTTGAAACAAAATTGTGAACAACGCATATCTAAGGGCAATGGTTTTTCTAATACATAAATCAGAAAGAAGGCCTAAATTTTCAAGGGTGTGCAGGCGATGTGGCCGGGGTTGCCACTGGACCAGTAAGTATGATATCCAAGGCAAGTTCTTGCTATCGGGAAATGAACTGAGGAGCCTATCTCAAAGCCCCACAGCAAAATTACGTGCTGTTTCCCTCTTGTTACCCAGCAAATAACAAGCAGGCAGAAAAACCTCAACTAATTATTGTAGATCTAATGTTTGTTTCTGCAGGCAGTGCTGCTCTAGAGTTGGCCATAGATAAACATTACACTATCCTCAAAAATTTGGTGTTATAAAATATCTATTGGAGTTTATGGTCATTTGCCCTCAGGGACAGTAGGAATAGTCTTAAAGGAGCAGGTTGACTTCCCAAGGACTCATTGTGCCTCCAAGAATTATAGGTAAAGATTTCAAAGGAAAAATTAAAAAATGGTTTATGTTTAAAAAAAAAAAAAAGACATTTGATTTACACAGGTAATAAGATTGCTCAGGAAAACGTATGGCAATTCCTAAAATAAGGAACAAAATGGAAGACACTTTAGGGAAAGGTATTGAAAAATATTATCCAGAACAACCAAACTCATACTTGCCCAGCTCTTGCTCACTACCTATCCTTGTTAGGTACTGTCTCTGCACATGCACAGTCTTCTCTCCAGCCCTCCAACTGGATTTCTGAGGCAGGGTTTTTTACTGGTCTAGAGCTCACTGTTTGGAATAGGCTGCCTCGGCAGGGCCTCCAGAGATCCTCCTGCCTCTTCAATGCTAGCATTATATGTGCTCACCACTATGTCGGGCATTTATGTGTATGCTAATTCTTTTTCTGATTTTTTTTTTTTTTTTTTAATTTTTAAACAGAGTTCCTCTGTATACACCTGTCCTGGAACTTATTATGTCGATCAAGCTGCCTTAAACTCAAAGAGATCCTCCTGCCTCTGCCTCTCAAGTGCTGGGATTAAAGATGTGCAGCACGCCTGGCCCTTTTTTCAAGATTTATTGTTGGGTGTGGTGGTACATGCCTTTAATCCCTGGTCTACATAATTAGTTCCAGGACAGGCAGGGCTACACAGAGAGGAACTCCTCAAAAAAGTTAGTTTTTATTTTATGTGCGTGGGTATTTTGCCAGCACTCAGTAACTCTGGAGGCCAGAGGAGGTTGTCAGGTCCTATGGAACTGGAATTACAGATTGTTAGCCACCAAATGTATCTGGGAAACTGAACTTGAGTCTTCTGCAAGAGCAACAAGTGCTCTTTACTGCTGAGCTGTCCCTCTAGCCCCTGGCTGCGAAAGTAATGAATTTAAGTCCTCATGTTTATACAACAAGCATTAACTGAGCCATCTTTCTAGCATCTATTAGTGTGTGTGTGTGTGTGTGTGTGTGTGTGTGTGTGTGTGTGTGCGCACAATGTCCAGGTGTATGTCAAATGACAACTTTAGGGAATCAGTTTTATAAAGTGAGCCTTTATAAAAGAGGTAAGAACTCCTTCGAGACAGAACTGCTGCTGAGCAGTTAGAGCTCACACAAGGCTACAGAGTAACTAAAATCTTAACCAACCAGAAAAGAGAAACCACATTGAATAAATATAAAAGGTTCTGGCAAAGTCTGAGCATGAACTAGCTAAGCCCAGAGTAAAATGTTCAAAAAACAAGCCTTAAAACGTGGGAAGAAGGCATTCACCCAGCCTAATGACCAGAAAGCAGTCCTCAGGACCTATGTGGTGAAAGGAATAAACAAACTCCTTCAGTTGTCTTCTGACTTCCAACACCAGCACTTCTAAAAGCACACATAAATAAGTGCATTTTGTGTGTAAGTGGAGAGGAGAAGCTGGAGAAATGGCTTAACAAGTGAGAACAGTATACAGCTCTTACAGAGTACCAGGTTCCAGTCCCAGCACCCACATGGTGTCTGACAACTCTTTGTTGTAACTCTAGTTCCAGAGAACCTGATGACCTCTTCTAGTCTCTGTAGGAACTGCATCCAGCCAAAACACCATATACATAAAATAAAAATAAATACATTTGGCTATGAGTCTCAGCAGCTGCTTTGATACCTGCTGGGTAGAGTCTTTCAGAGGCCCTCTCTGGTAGGCTCCTGTCCTGTTCCCTGTTTTCTCCCTCTTCTGATATCTATCCTGTTTGCCTTTCTGAATGAAGATGGAGCATCTTACCCAGGATCCTCCATCTTGATTAGCTTCTTTAGGTGTGCAGATTTTAGTATGATTATCCTATATTATATGTCTAATATCCACTTATAAATTAGTATATAACGTGTGTCTTTTTGCTTCTGGGATACCTCACTCAGGATGATCTTCTCTAGTTACCACCATTTGCCTGCAAATTTTATGATTTCCTTATTAATTGCTGAGTAATATTCCATTGTGTAAATGTACCACAATTCCTGTATCCATTCCTCAACTGAAGGACATCTGGGTTATTTCCAGCTTTTAGCTATTACAAATAAAGCTGCTACAAACATGGTTGAGCAAATGTCCTTGTTATATACCTGATCATCTTTTGGATATATGCCCAAAAGTGGTATAGCTGGATCTTGAAGTAGCGCTATTCCTATTTGTCTGAGAAAGTGCCAGATTGATTTCCAAAGTGATTGTACAAGTTTACATTCCCACCAGCAATGGAGAAGGGTTCCCCTTTCTCCACATCCTCTCCAGCATGTGTTCTCACTTGAGTTTTTGATCTTAGCCATTCTGATGGGTGTAAGGTGAAATCTCAGGCAGAGTACGGGGAATCTTATGAAAGAAGGGAGAGATAGAAAGACCTGAAAGGGATAGGAGTCCACAAGGAGAGCAACAAAACCAAAAAATCTGAGCACAAGACCCTGGGTAAGATGCTCAATCTTCATTCAGAAAGGCAAACAGGATGGATATCGGAAGAGGGGAAAAAAAAGAAAAAACAGGGAACAGTCTTTTCTGAGACTGATACTCCAAACAAGGACCATGCATGGAGATAACCTAGAACCCCTGCACAGATGTAGCCCATGGCAGCTCAGTGTCCAAGAGGGTTCCCTACTACTGGGAACAGGAACTATCTCTGGCATGAACTGATTGGCCAGCTCTTTGATCACCTCCCCTGACAGGGGAGTAGCCTTACCAGGCCACAGAAGAAGACAGTGAAGCCAGTCCTGATGAGAACTGATAGGCTAGGGTCAGATGGAAGGGGAGGAGGTCCTCCCCTATCAGTGGACTGGGAATGGGGCATAAAAGGAGAGAGAGTGGGATTGTGAGGGGAGGAGGGAAGGGGCTACAGCTGGGATACAAAGTGAATAAATTGTAATTAAAAAATAAATTTACAAAAAGAATGACCAATGCAATAAAATAATGTAATATACTATGCATAAAATAAAGAAATGGAATAATGTAAAAATAAAGAAATAAATATATATATTTAAAAAGAAAGAAAATAACTCTAGCACCCAAATAAACTATGGTGGGCCTAGCAGATAGCATATGTAGTCCCAGCACTGAAACAGCTGAGATAGAAGGATCTCTGGAGCATATTGGCCAGCCTATCCAAATCAGTGATCTCTAGGCTAGTGAAAGACCTTGTCCCAAAACATGAGATGGAAGGGCTAGAAAGATGGTTCAGTGATTAAGACACTGGCTGCTCTTCCAAAGGACCTGGGTTTAACTCCCAGCACCCATGATATGGCTCACAACTATCTGTACCTCCAGTTCCTGGGGATCTAGCACCTTCTGGTCACCACAGGCACCAGGCAGGCTCATGATGTGCAGAAATACATTCTAGCAAAATACTCATACACATAAGGTACATCTTTAAAAGATAAAGGCATTGCAAAGATGGCTGAGTGGTTAAGAACACTTGTTGCTTTTGCTGAGGACTTGAGTTCAGTGCCTAGCACACACTTAGTAGTTCACAGCCATCTGTATGTAACTCCAGCTCCAGAGGATCCAATGCCTTCTGACCTCTGTAGGCACCCAAGAATTCATGTGGTGCACATATATACACTCAACACTAAACCCTCCTATACATAAAAATATTTTTAATCTTTAAAATTTAAGTGTGGGGAAAGAGGCAATCTATCCTACTGGAAATTATCTGTAGAACAGAAAACAGCTGCACAAGAGGTGGAGGCAGGAAGATGAAATGTTCAAGGTTATCGAGGCTATATAGCATGTTCAAAGCCAGCCTGGAATACATGAATCTCTGTCTTACCCCTCCCCTCCAAAAATGGAAAGAAAGGAAAATTGCATAAAAACCAAGGGGTTAAAATGACTGATAATTTAACAGAAACTGAGACACAAAGTAGAATAACTCCTAAAATGCAAGTATGCCCATATTCTAAACTCAGTTCACATCACATCAGCAGGAAAAATAAGGAAAACTTAAGTGTCTTAAGCAAAAAGCCTGTTACAAAATTTAACACCCACTTCTTGATGAAAACCAGCAAACAGAGTAGCAATGGAGAAAAGAGTGTCTATAAATACTGTGGCTGATTGTGAGGACTAGATGCTTCCTGAGATTGGAAGAGAAGATAAGTTGCCTGCTTTGTCTTTTCTGCCTAACGGTGTAGTAGATCGTCCAGTCAGTGTGGTGTAGCAAATGAATGTAAGCCATAATAAAACACAACTTGGAAAGGAAGAAGTAAGTCTGTTAAAAAAATAGCGGGATAACTTAGAAAATCCTTAAGCACCTACAGAACAATTTGTAAGATCACAAGATCCAGGGTCAATACACACAATGAATTATTATTGAACTATGATAGGGCTGAAGAGATGGCTCAGCAGTTAAGTGCTTCCTGATCTTGCAGAAGACCCAAATTCAATTCCCAGTACCCATGTCAGGGCCCCTGACAGCCATCCGTAGCTCCCACTCCAGAGGCTCTGACGCCCTCTTCTGGCCTCTGCAGGCATGCACACACACATGATCTTTTTTTCCTTTTAGTTGAAATATTTATAATAGTATCAGAAAACACAAGCAAGTCCTTGACAGCCACTGTGATCAGGTAAGAACTCTGTCCTAAAGTGGAAATAGGATGTGTTCTGAATCTTGAGAAAGCACTTCCATTCAAGTCCAAAGAAGTTGACAAGGCTCTGCTTTGTCTACAGCCTACAGGAAGGTGCCCTTCCTTGCTTTTCTACTTATGGTTGTTGCTGTTTTTCTGGGGCTATTCCTTGGTTTATAGCTGCATGACTCTAGTCTGTATTTGTCATTACTTGGCATTCTCCCTGAGTGACCAACTTTATTTGGCTGTCTTATTGTAAGAACATTAATCCACTCAAATAAGGGTCCACTGTGCTCCGATATGACCTCACATTGTCTAATTGCATGCGCAGCAACCCTGTTTACAAACAGTTACATTCTGAGGTATGGAGTTTGGGGCTTGAATGTATCTCTCTCCCTTTTTTTTTTTTTTAAACCTCTTATTCTTTTCTTATCCCACTCCTACTTCCTCTGGAACCCTTCTTCCCAGCATGTTCCTTTCCTTCTTTCATTTATTTTTCCCATTATAACCCACCTAGTTCATTAGTATTGCTTGCACATGCATGGGCATGAAGTTACTGAGTTACGGATAACTTACACCATTGGCAAAACCCCTGAAGAAAAATGACTCCATCCTTCCCCCCCAGCAGCCTTTACCCACCAATAGCTGCTTAGCTTTAGCGGGGCTTCCTGTGACCCTTCTGCATCGTGCTGGAATATTAGCAGTCTCTGCTAGTCGCAGGTCAGTGACAGCTACCATGAGTTCATGAGTGCCATGGCCAACTCATGTCCAGAAGGCAGAGTTTTACAGTACTTCTCCCCATCCTCCTGCTCCCACATTCTCTCAGCCATTTCTTCTGTGATGCTCCCTGTGCCTTAGGGTAGAGTAGTTTGGTTTAGATGTCCCCTTTAGGGCTGAGCACCGAACAGTCATTTATTCTTGGCAGTTTGACTGGTTATGAGTTTACCTTAACTACTGCCCACTGCAAAAAGAAGGTTTGTTTTGTTTTGTTTTGTTTTTTAGTAAAGGTTGGGAACAGCACTAATCCAGAAGGCAGTTTGATAACGTGCAATTTGCAAACATGAGTTGCAAATTGAGATATCTGAGATATCCCCCAGAGTCTCTAAAAAGTCCCGGGGTTTTAACCAGATTACAGATCAGGCATAAACTCCACTCCCCACCAAGGAGTGGGCCTTTCTGTTCGTGTCACCACTGTGCCACTGAACAAATCTTGCTTAGCAAGTCAGTATTGTAGCATGTAGGGTCAACCACTGATGACTTTCCTCCCCAAGCAGCCTTCATAGCCCTCTGAGGCATGAAGGCTGGCCAGCAGGAAGAAATTTCTAGATGATTTCCAGCTTGAGTTCTCTGTCTTGTAACCAAAGTATGAGGTCAGCCGTAAAGTTGTTTTGGGTTTTCTGTTGTTGTTGTTGTGTTACGGTTTTGGGGTTTTTCAACACAGGGTTTCTCTGTAGCCCTGGCTGTCCTGGAACTTGCTTTGTAGGCCAGGCTGGCCTTAAACTCACAGAACTCTGCCTGCCTCTGCCCTCAAGTGCTGGAATTAAAGGTGTGCACCGCCACCACTAGGCTGGGAAGACATCCGTCTTCCTGGACTGTTTAATGAAAACATTGTCACAGTAGTGTATTACCTGCATTGTCTCCAGGGCCCTCGTTCTTGTTCCCTATTTTTTTTTTCCTCTTTACTTTTTATTATGTGTGTGTGTGTGTACATGCATGAGTTTGTGTGCAGGTGTCCATGGAGGTCGGAAGGCATTTGATGCTCTACTGGAGAGACACGTGATTGTGTGCTGCCTCCGGCTCGCAGAGATGTGCCTGCGTCTTGTCTGCTGAGTGCTTGAGATAGGGATTCACTGTGTAGTTTCACAGACTCACTTGTCATTTGTCAAGCAAAGATTTTTCTAATTCTGTAGACTGCTTCTTTACTCATTTAACAGCTTCCGGTTCCCAGTCATCCAGGCAGAGTCTCCCTTTCATGGGATCACATCATGGCTTGGACCTCAGGTTAGACTAGTCATTGGTTGACTGCTCCCATATGCTCTGAGCCTCAGCACATCTTGCAGGCAGGACTGGTGTCACTGGGAGCCATGCCTGATTACAGGAGATGGCCAGGGCAGTCTCCATATCCTCCATTACTAGGGGTCCTTGTTAGGGTCTCCCTCATAGGTTCCAGAAAGTTTTCACTGCTCTGGATTTCCACAATGCCCCCTTAAATGTCCCTTATTTTAGTCATCTCTTCGGAACTCTGTTCCTCCATCCTTCTCTTCCTGACCTGACCCCTCCTGTTTTCATGCCTACACTCACAAAGTCTACCCACAAAGTCTTTTCTGTTTCCCCTTCCCAGGGAAACTCGTGTGCCCTTGATCCCTCCTTGTTACTTAGCCTCTCTGAGTCTGTTGGTTGCAGTGTGGTCATCTTTTACTTAGTAGGTAATGTCCACTGATAAGTGAGTACACTCATGTTTGTCCTTTGGGTCTGGATTGCCTTGCTTGGGATAATTTTTTTCTAGTTCCATCCATTTGCCTGAAAATTTCATGATTTTATTTTATTGTTCTAACAGCTAAGTACTACTCCGTAGTGTAAATGTACCACATTTTCTTCATCCATTCTTCAGTTTTCAGACATCTTGATTTTTTCTATTATGAATAAAGCTGCTGTGAACATAAATGAGCAAGTGTCCTTGTGTTAGGATGGAACATCCTTTGAATATGTATATATGCCCAAGAATGGTATAGCTGGGCCTTGAGGTAGTTTGTGTCTGTGGAACCACCATATTGATTTCCATAGTGACTGTACAAGTTTGCACTCCACCAGAGATAGAGGAGTGTTCCTCTTGTGCCATATTCTCACCAGCATGAGCTGTCACTTGTTTTAAAAAAATAAAAATCCCAACTGTTCTATTTTTTTCAGTAAAGACTTAGGAGCCAGATGCCACAGTGAAAACCCACTAGCTCAGAGAGGCAGAGAAGGCACCCAGCTGACCATCCTCAGCTAAGGTCCAGATGGAAAACCCCAAAAGGCCCAGTAGCTCAGCTGACAGCTCAGGAGGAAAAGGCCAAAAAAACCCAAGGCCTAAGCTAAAGCCGAAGAGCTAAAGCCAAAAAGTCCTTTCTTCTCCAGGCTGCCTTAAATACCCCTCAACTCAAAGTCCCTTCTACTCTTTAATCCCTGTCAGCTGGTTTCTTTCTCTGCCTCTTGACCTAGGGTTAACTTTATTAAATCCTATGTATTTAATGCTTTTGGATTAAAGGTGTGTGCTAGGGCTGAGCCACACAATAATAACTTGTTTACAATGAATTAAAAGTCTGTGATAGGACTTAATCATACCAAACAAGAAACAGGGTTTTACAGTTCAAAATTTTGAGGTTCACAATGGGATCAAATATCCTGCAACAACTTGTATGTTTTATCTTAGCCATTCTGACATGTGTAAGATGGAATCTGAGAGTCATTTTGATTTGCATTTACACATGGTTGAGGATGTTAAACATTTCTTCAAGTGCTTTTTGGCCATTAGGGATTCCTCTGTTAAGAATTCTATGTTTAGGGCTGGAGAGATGGCTCAGAGGTTAAAAACACTGACTGTTCTTCTGTTCTTCCAAAGGTCCTGAGTTCATTTCAGAGCAACCGCATGGTGGCTCATAACCATCTGTAATGAGATCTGGTGCCCTCTTATGGTGTACAGGCAGAATGCTGTATAAATAATAAATAAATCTTTAAAAAAAAAAAAAGAATTCTATGTTTAGATCTATATCCCATTTTTGAATTGGATTATTTGGTTTGTTGATGTCTGGATTCTTGAGTTCTTTATATATTTTGCGTATTAGTCCTCTGTCAGATGTGGAGTTAGTGAAAGTCTTTTCCCATTCTGTAGGCTACCATTTTGTCCTATTGACAGTGTCTTTTTCCTTTATAGAAGCTTTTCAGTTTGATGAGTTCTGTTTATTAATTGTTAATATTAGTGTCTGTGCTATAGGTGTTCTGTTCAGAAAGCTGTCTCCTGTTCCCTACTTTCTCTTCTGTCAAGTTCAGTGTGTCTGGTATAATGTTAAGGTCTTTGATCCACTTGGACTTGAGTTTTGTGCAGAGTGATAAATATAGATCTATTTGCATCCTTATACATACAAACATCCAGTTAGACCAGCACCATTTGTTGATGATGCTGTCTTTTTTCTATTGTATATTTCTGGCTTCTTTATCAAAAATTAGATATCCATAGGTGTGTGGATTTATGTCTTACGTCTTTGATTCAATTCCTTTGATCAACATGATCAACATTTATACTGTATACTCTGTAGTTGGGTTTTTTTTTTTATTAATTACAGTTTATTCACTTTGTGGCAGCTATAGCCCCCACCCTACTGTGTAGTTTTCTTATAGCTCTGTAGCACAGCTTAAAACAGGGGTGATCATGCCTCTGGGAGTTCTTTTCTTGAACAGCATTGTTTTAGCTGTCCTGGGTTTTTCCATATGAAATCGAGTATTGTCCTTTCAAGGTCTGTAATTGTGCTGGAAATTTGGTGGTGATTGCATTGAATTTGTGGATAGCTTTTAATAAGATGGCCATTTTTACTATGTTAGGTCTACCCATCCATGAACACCAAAGATCTTTCCATGATATCTCCTTCAATTTGTTCCTTCAAAGACTTGAAGGTTTTGTTATGTAAGTCTTTCACTTGATTGGTTAGGGCTACCCCAAGATATTTTATGGGGTTTTGTTGTTGTTGTTGTTTGTGGCTATTGGGAAGGGTGTTGTTTTTCTGATTTCTTTCTCAACCTGTTTGTCATTTGTATTTAAGGAAGGTTATTCATTTTTTTTAAATTAATATTATATCCAGCCACATTGCTGAAGGTGGGGATTGTTTGTATTTGTTCAAGAAAAGGTTTATTTGTGGAACTCTGTAGACCAGGCTGGCCTTGAACTTACAGAGATCTGCCTGCCTCAACCTCCCAGGTGTTGGGATTAAAGACTCCTGGTTTTATCTGTACTTTTATCTGCTTTGGATATCATAAAACATTGTCATAAAAAAACTCCTTCATAACAGCTGGGCGTGGTGGTGCACCCCTTTAATCCCAATGCCCAGCAGATCTCCATGAGTTCAGGGACAGCCAAGGATACACAGAGAAACCCTGCACCCCCAAAACAAAACAAAACAAACTCCTTCAAAAAAAAAAAAAAGTTTAGTAAGGGCAGGAGAAATGGCTCAGTGGCTAGAGAGTATCTTACAGAGGATCCAAGCTCCGTTACCAGTGCCCATGTTAGACAACTCATAACCACCTGTAACTCCAGCTGCAGGGGAGCCAGTATCTCACCACAATGAATACCTGCACTCATGTTCATATACTCACACAGAGAACACACAATTAAAAGTAAAATATAGTTTGATGCTCCTTCCTTTCATGCTTTCTAGAATAGTTTGAGACGCTTTGGTGTTAGTTCTTTTTAGACCTGGTAAAAATGTACCAGTAAATCAATCAGGGCCTGGAAATTTTGTGGCTTTTGGGAATTTTTGCTTTGTTGCTTGAATTTTACTTCTTGTTATAGATCTAATTACTTATGTCATCTTGATTTAATTCAGGTGGGTGGTAGGTGTCTCAAAATGATGGTCCATCTTTTTTTTTTTTTTTTTTTTTTCCTTTTAGCTAATTTTAGTCAGGGGTTTGTCAGCCTTTTTGTTTGCCTTGTTTTATTTTGCCCAAGATGGGATTTCTCTACATAATCCTGACTTCCATGGAATTGACTGTATAGACTAGGCTGGCCTTGAACTACAGACTTCTGCCTGCCTCTGCCTCCCACTCATATTCAGAGATTAAGTGTGTGCCACCATGCCTAGTAATGGGTTCATCATTCTTATCCTTTCAAAGAATCAACTTGTTTTCTTTCTTTGTTTCTTTCTTTCCTTCTGTCTGTCTTTCTTTCTTTGGGTTTTGGTGTCTTGTTTTGTTTGGGGTTTTCTTGTTTGTCTGTCTGTTTTCTCCATTCATTAATATCTGCTCTGAGACTAAAGATTTGGCATTTGGTCTGCTCTTCTTCTGGCCCAGTGCTGCTGCCTGTCTCTGTTGACTTTTGTGGTATTGCTTAACTGTGATTCTACTCTATCTACAGTGATTTATTCTTTCCTTTGGCTTCATGGATGGATTTCTTTCTTTCAGTCTGAAGGATTGCTTTAAGTATGTTGTGTAGATCTTAATGATTATGAACTCCCTGTTTAGACTTTTTGTCATGATAAGTTTTTGTCTCTCCTTCCATTATGCCAATAACTTTGCTGGACAGAGCAGTCTGGACTGACTGGAAACTTCAAAGCTTGAAATACATCCTTCTAGCAGAGTGGTTGCACTCTCTGTGATCTCTGTGAGGTCAAGGCCAGCCTGATCTACAGAGTGAGTTCCAGGATAGTTAGGACTGTTACAAAGAGAAACCCTGTCTTGAATACCCTCCCCCCAAAAAAGAAGGAACAACAACAGACATAGCTTCTTTTACAGCTGCTCAAGGGAATTAGTTTTTGTTTTTTGTTTTTTTTTGGGGGGGGAATTAGTTTTTGTTGTTGTTTTTGGTTTGTTTTTTAAGATTTATTTTCTGAGTGCTCTATCCGCATATACACCTGCACGCCAGAAGAGGGCACCAGATCCCAATATAGATGGTTGTGAGCCACCATGTGGGTGCTGGGTGTTGAACTTAGGACCTCTGGAAGAGCAAACAGGGCTCTTAACCGCTGAGCCATCTCTTCAGCCAGGGAATTAAATATTAAATACAGTCCTTCATTGGTATCCTGGAGTAATATTTTCATATAACCTGCACACATTCTTCCATGTAGTTTAAATTATTCCCAGATGATTTATAATAACTATTATAATATAAATGCTATTAGATACTTTATGCTGATTTGCTTAGTTAATAATGGCAAAACAAAGTCTGCACATATAAAGTGCTTTTGTGGTTTCTTTAGTACCATAAGTTGGCTGTTGACAGAAACCATAGGTGATTTACTTTTTCAGAAGTAATTTTCAGTCCCGTCATTATCTCCTGTCTCCCTATTTTCTAAACTGATTTTTCCCTTGCACTCAAATCTGTTGTGCTCAGTTTTTCATGGTGGATTTGAAGCAGAATCTCCCTTAGAACATTTACCATTAGCAATGCTCTGTTTAGTAGTCCTTCCTTTGCTTCTTCAAACATTTCCTTATTCTCTGAGCATGTTTATTATTTTATGTGTATGAGTGTTTTACCTGCATATATGAAAGTACACTGCCTGGGGCCCATGGAGGCCAGAAGAGAGTGCCCCGTCCCCTGGAACTGGAGATCCCAGACTTGTAAGCTGCTCTGTAGGTGTGAGGACCCAAATAGCCTCTCCTGCAAGAACAGTAACCACTCTTAACTGCTGAGCCATCTCCTTTCCCCCCAGTGTGTTTACAGCAACATTATATCGTTTGTTAAATTTATTGTCCTTCTCGGGCAGTTTCTGTTGTTTTTCCTTGTCCACCAGGTATGAGTCACACTTCTCAGCTTCTGTTGGTCTCACATTTTTTGTCAGTTGTATATTGTGGGACTCAATGGTGGCTGCATCATCTTGCTTGCTTGTGACTGGGCTAAGCTGCTTCAGAAAGACTGCTTCTGCCTTGATGACATTTTTTGCCTCACAGTTGTCACATCCAGCATTGACGCACCAGCAGTTACTGCCTGATTTTGCTACTGTTTTCTGTAATGCCCTGGGACACCAGTTGTTGGGCAGTCAGATCAACTTAAATTTGCGAGCAGTAGTGAGGTTGTAAGGCTGCATTGGGGGGATATTTTACTAGGTTCATGGAGCAAAAGCGGATTTGAGTTAGTCTTACATTTGTTCTAATCCCAAAGGCTCTTCGCAGCTTTCTTCTCTCATCTAGGCAGGCTGCCTGGAGCCCCGCTCACTTACTGTTGGCACACCAGGGGATTGAGCTTCCCAGTGCTGTTTGACTTCAAGTAAGCCAGAGCGCCTTCCTTATGGATTGTATCTCCTCGGGCAAATCTTCTGGACATGTGGCTGGGCAGTAACCACTGTACTTTTCCGCTGAACATGCTCACCATGCATAGTCTGCTCTTTCTGCCGCCTGAGGTGAGGGTGGATAGACGTGGTCTTCTCTGCCCCTAGGATGAGGGTAGGTCTGTCTGGGAGCACTAAGAGGTGGGAGATATGTCCAAACAGGAATGTGATCTCATCAACCTATGGATGGAGAAGACACATCCTTCCAGTAGTACCCTCAAACCTTAACAAGCTGAGAAGAGGGCCCCACAACTTAACCACACCTTCCAGGGTGCAGTGTCTGATATGGGGGCTCAGGGACAGGGGCAGTAGACTATAGTTTGTGAAAGTTACTCATAGGCCCAATGAGTTTTAGTGGTTTCATTGGTCATTCTTATTTGATGCCTGTGGAACAATTTCAGAGACATTAATTTGTTGTTGTAAATAAAATGATGGTGAACTAAATAATTTTACTGTTTGCCTTAAAATATCATGGGGGGTATTATTTAACCCGCTCTCACAAACAATAAAACATAGACACCTGTTAGATTTTGTAATTGCCTTATTTACCTTGGTCTGGGCAGATATTTCACTTATGCTATCTCAGTAACCTCACCATCCACCTCCCAGCCCCTATCCAATGCCATCTGCCTTAACCATGCCTAACTGTACTACCTTCCAACCATAATCTCTTTTTTTTTTTTTTATGTATATGAGTGTTCATTCTGCATGTACATCTGCACTCCAGAAGAGGGCACCAGATCACATTATAGATGGTTGTGAGCCACCATGTAGTTGCTGGGAATTGAACTCATGACCTCTGGAAGAGCAGACAGTGCTCTTAACCACTGAGCCATCTCTTCAACCCCCAACCATAATCTTATAAATACTTGCTTATATTTTTCATCTTGGTGTTTTCTTCATCTATACCATCCTCAGCATCCTGCCTGGCCCACTTCTGGTTACTTCTTCGTGCTAACCCATCATGGCACCCACCTTCATCTCTTCCTGTCTCTCTCTCTCTGCTTTCTGTTATTCCCTGTCCTCAAAAGCCCAGAAACCTCAGCCACACTTTCTGCCCTGCCCAGGTACAGACCTTTTTTATTAACTAGTCAGGAATAATGTCTTAGGCAAGTTTGCACAACAAGGATAGGTGTATATAGGCAGGGACAGTAATTAGTATCAAAATAGAGGCATCAGACCAACTCCCAACATTAAAGGATCTAAACAAGCTTTGTGTGTGTCACTGGAGAGGAAGCACTGTTCCAGAACTCCATATTCTCAGCCCAGAAGTGAGGCTTTCCCTTTCCTTTTCAAAGACAGGAATTTCTGATTAACTGTTTTCATCCTGCAGCTGATCAGTGTGTCATCCGCCATCACTGCTGATATGGCTGTGACTTGGCTGCTTTCAGGGCCCTTCTCTGAGCTTAAGTTTGGCAGTTGGATTATGAAGTGACTGTTTATGAATCCCTTTACTTTATTCCTGTTTGAAGTTCATTTCTTGGATGTTTTTCATCAAATTTGGTATGTTCTTGATCAGTTTTCCTATAGTCATTTGTCCATTCTCATCTCCTGAACCCACCCATCAAGCAGTGAACATCTAATAATGCCTCACAGGTCTCTGAAGCTCTGTACACTTTATTCACTCTATCTTAGTCATTGTTCTATTGCTGTGAGGAGACACCATGACCACAGCAACTCTTACAAGAGAAAACATCTCATTGGGGATTTGCTTACAGTTTTAGAGACTTAGTCCATTATCATCAAGGCAGGGAGCATGGTAGCACAAATGGTGCTAGAGCAGTTGAAAGCTACATTGTGATCCTCAGACAGAGAGACAAACAGACACTGGGCCTGGCATGGGCTTTTGAAACCTCAAAGCCCACTCCAACAAAGTGGAGAAAGCACACTTTCTCCAACAAAGCCATACCTCCTATTCCTTCTATTCCTCTTAAATAGCACCACTCCCTAGTGACTAAGCATTCAAATAAGTGAGCCTATGGGGATTATTCTTATTCAAACCACCATTTTTTTCTGTCTTCAAACTATAACCTCAGTTGGCCTATTTTTGTGCTTACTGACTGCTTACTGTTCTCATCTTCTTGAGTCCCTAAGTGAATTTTTAACCTGAGTTGTGCTTTCTAATTCCAGAATTTTGACTTGGTGCTTATTTTTCATTTTTATTGCTTTACTGAGAGTCTCCATTGAGTAGGACATCATCCTTATACCTAGGCCTTCATGTCTGGTTCTCCAGGTCTTTGGCCATGCTATTTTAAGTAAAGTAGCTACATTAGAGTCTATCCTTATGAGTCCAACATGTGGAGGATATTGGTTGCTTTTTTTTTTCCTATTTATTATAAGCTGTAGCTTTTCTTTATAATTACATTTATCTAAAAAAATAAAAACTGAAAAACTTAGCTAAAAGGGATTCATAATGTCACTTCTTAATCCAGTGGTAAACTCAAGACCAGGGAAGGGCCTTGCAAGCAACAAAGTCATATCCACATCTGTTTTGAGTGTATGTGTACATGTGTGCCGAAGTCAGAGGACAACTTATCAAGTCAGTTCTTGCCTTCTATTAAGTGGGGACCAGGAATTGAACTCAGGCTGTGGCTTGGCAGTGGTTGCCTTTACCTGCTGGGCCATCTCACCAGTCCTGGCCATAGCTTTGTGTTGAAATGCCTCATGGCTTTTGACTTTCCATTAGTATTTGATGGCCACTGTGAAAGTGCAATGTCCCCTGCATCTGTTACCTTTGTCATTGTGCCATTGTTAGTTCTGGTGACTTCCTTGGACTAATTATGTTGTGTTTGTATTCTTGGTGGCCATTATACTTTGGCTAGCTGATTTAATTGGGTTAATGGAGCTGAAATTTCCTTAAAAAACAAAACAAAACAAAAACTGCACCAGTGAGGCTCCAGTCTTCCCGGGGCCTCTGTATGTGTTGATTCCCGTCTTTAACACATAGCCTGGGAGTTGACAACACAACTTTATATCCTACTTCCCATTCATGCCAGAGGGAGAGCTTATGGCCCTCACAGGTCTTCCCTGAGCATATACACAGCTTTAATGTGTGCATAGTCTTTGGATTCTCAGGAATGTTTCAGAGTCCCTAATGATCCCTCATTAACCACTTTTTAAGGTTTCTGGCTAGCCTGTATTGTACATTTTCTCAGCAGCCATTTAAAATCTTCCTCTAAGCTGTGGCAAATGCCTTTAATCCCAGCAGAGGCAGGCAGATCTCAGAGTTCCTCAAAGAAAGCCAGGACTACACAGAGAAATCCTGTCTCGAGAAACCACTGAATGAATGAATGAATGAATGAATGAATGAATGAATGAATGAATGA
>NW_026596079.1:788465-812733 GCF_907164565.1 Psammomys obesus | reverse complement strand
TGAATGAATGAATGAATGAATGAATGAATGAATGAATGAATGAATGAATCTTCCCCTAGGGCTAGAGTGATGGCTCAGTGGTTAAGAGCGCTGGCTGCGGGGCTACAGAGATAGCTCAGAAGTTAAGAGCACTGTCTGCTCTTCCGGAGGTCATGAGTTCAATTCCTAGCAACCACATGGTGCCTCACAACCACACGGCGGCTCACAACCATCTATAATGAGATCTGATACCCTCTTCTGATGTGCAGGTCTACATGCAGACAGAACATTGTATACATAATAAATAAATAAATCTTTAAAAAGAAAAAGAGCGCTAGCTGCTCCTCCAGAGGACCTGGGTTCAGCACCCACATGGCAGCTCACAACTGTCTGTAACTCCAGTTCCAGGGGATCAGAAACACATGCAGGCAAAATACCAATGCATGTAAAATAAAAATAAATCCTTTTTTAAAAGACAGCCTCAGGTCAAGCAAAACCAACCTTGCTTTGAGCGTCTCCTAGCAAGCCCCAAGACCTTGAGTGAGCTTTCACCCATGTTCCCACTGCTATTGCTTCCACTGGTTTCAAAGCTGAGGGGGAAAAAATGGATGAATCATGTAAAGAGCCTCTTGCTTTCACTGATACACCTCCTACAGTTGCTTTCCCTGCTGCTTTAGATTCTTTCCCTCCTGTGTCCACTTGTCCTACTGTTTCTGTTTAGACTTGTTTTTCACTCCCTCGGCCTGTTGGAAAACAGCCCTAATGCTAACCCAACACCTTGGGATCCTTTCGATTGATTCTACCCATTTGTATTCTCCCACCCCAGCAAAGAGACTGTGCCTTGGCTGGTTTATCTTGCACATCCATGAGAATACTGTCCTCTTCCCACTGGGGGCCTCCCCACTCTGGTATCTAATGCCTCTAAGTTGCCCTGGCCCTTCAGCCCCCTCCTAGTGGCTCTGGACTGTGATCAGGAGAGCACCAGCACAGAAGTGCAACCATGCAAGTGTTCAACAATCTCGGGTTCTGAGCAGGACCTTCCAGAGCAGCACAAATTTCTTTGGCTGTTGCAGTTTGGAGGAGTGTGTGTGTGTGTGTGTGTGTGTGTGTGTGTGTGTACACAACATGCATGCAAGTGTCCATGGAATATAAAAAAGGACATCAGCTCACCTGAAATTTGGAATTACTGTTAGTTGTGAGCTGCCATGTGAGTGTTGGGAAACAAACCCAGGTCCTCTACTAAGAACAGGAAGCACTCTTAACCACTGAACCATCTCTCCAGCTGATCTTAGCTATTCTTAGGAAAATTTGCTGATTAAAATAAATGCTAGTCAGTCCCTAGAGATGACCAGAATTCTGTGGATGATTTGTAAGTCTAACCCTCGCAACTGAAAACTGCCAGGGAGTAGGATCCTGTCTCAGGCTACAAGGTCCTCATTCCTCAGACCTCGGTTCCATGGCCTGGATACTAGCCTTGGAGTCCTAAGGTTCAGCCCACCCTCTGCTACCACTATGTGGAGGGAAAATGTGCACTGCCCAACACACATGGAGAGATGCTTCAGGCCACAGTGGAAATATGGTGCGGCTGCTACATATGACCTGTCCATGTATCTCCTGACAGAGTGGGAACAGCTTCCACGTGTTTGACCAGGGCCAGTTTGCCAAGGAGGTGCTGCCCAAGTACTTCAAGCACAACAACATGGCCAGCTTCGTGCGGCAGCTCAACATGTGTAAGTACCTCTTTCTGGATAATGCCTGCTTCCCTGGGGTGTGAAGAAACAGACCCCAGAATTGCCCAGAGATGGAGGCTGGGGTCAGCTAAGGAAGGGTCCTCATGGGTGTGAGCCTGAATTCCCCAGGGAAGAGTATATGAGGCCCTACCCTGGCCATACTTCCATTTGCTGTGGCAAATGGATGCCAGCAGGAATCTTACTAGGAGGCCCTTTGCCTGCCCTAGGCCATGGCTAGGCTGTTGGAGCCTGGTCCCTGGCCCTCAGGAACTGCCCCACCCCCATATGCACAGATGGCTTCCGAAAAGTAGTCCACATTGAGCAGGGTGGCCTGGTCAAGCCTGAGAGGGATGACACCGAGTTCCAGCATCCATGTTTCCTACGTGGCCAGGAACAGCTCCTTGAGAACATCAAGAGGAAAGTGACCAGCGTGAGTCACCACCAGCCCTCAGTACAGCCCCTTCCCTGTCCTCAGATCTCCCTGCAGGCTCTGGGCTGGGAGCAGTATCTAAGTGGTGCTGCAGGACTAGCCTAAAAGCATAGCCTGTGCTCATCTCTCTCTGAGCTTCCCCCATCTCCCAGTGTTTCCCAGACCCTCCTCACTTCCTGGATGCCTAGGTGAAGCACAGGAGCCTACCATACTGTAGAGCCACTTTCAACTCTTGTATGCCCCACCCCTTAGGTGTCCACCCTGAAGAGTGAGGACATAAAAATACGCCAGGACAGTGTCACCAGGCTGTTGACAGATGTGCAGCTGATGAAGGGGAAACAGGAGTGTATGGACTCCAAGCTTTTGGCAATGAAGCAGTAGGTCCCAAGGCTCAGGAGGGTGGCCAGGTTGCTTTGGGTCTCTGTCCTACCCCACCCTGCAGAGCCATTCAAGCCTCCTTCCCCCTTCCTAACCTGCCTTCTATTGTTTGTATTGCAAAAACTTCTTGGCCTTTTCATCTCCAAACCCAGAATGGGGCTGGGAACTTCCTACTGTAACCACTTCTCCCTCCCCTGCCGGGCTCCACATTTTCAGGATTTGAGCATACAGACCCTCTTTCCAGGTGCCTCCCTTAAAGCCAGGGCTAGCAGGAGAGAAGTCCTCCGGTCAGACCTCCCCACTGTTCTCCATTCCCAGTGACTCCTACTCCACCCTTACCACTCAGTACAAGGCATCACAGTTCTCAGCTGCCTTTTACTCCCAAACTGAGGGTAATCAGCAGTTTAGGATCTTTCCCAAAGTCTTGTCCTGTCCTGTGTGTCTAACCAGTATGTGACAAGTCCTGTAGTCTCCTCTCAGCGAGGCTCCTGAGGTGTACCATCAGACTCTGTCCATGCCTCCCTCAGCCCTGTTTGACATTTGAATCCTCCCCTGTAAGTATAGCAGAACTAGGGGAGTCAGTGGTGCCAGTGAACCCTCATCTGGTCCCGCCCTGTCCAGCAACAGCCTGACTCTCTAGCTCTTCTAATATGGCCCAATTGACCCAGCAATGTGTTGCAGCGAGAACGAGGCCCTGTGGCGGGAGGTGGCCAGCCTGCGGCAGAAGCATGCCCAGCAGCAAAAAGTTGTCAACAAGGTGGGCAGGGATGGTGGTAGGTGGGTCCCCTCCATGACTGGGCCAGGGTAACTATATCCTCTCTGCCCCACAGCTCATTCAGTTCCTGATCTCACTGGTGCAGTCGAACCGGATCCTGGGGGTGAAGAGAAAGATGTGAGGCTCTGGGAATGCCTACACTGTCCACTCTGACCCTGCACCTTGGTGTCCTCTGCTTGCTGTATATCCTGGGCACCGCCAAGGTCTGTGTAGGCAGTTAACCTGTCTCTTCCCTGCAGCCCTCTGATGTTGAGTGACAGCAGCTCAGCACACTCAGTGCCCAAGTATGGTCGACAGTACTCCCTGGAGCATGTCCATGGTCCTGGCCCATACTCAGTAAGCACCAAGCTCCATGGGACTGCCAGTAAGTGTATAGTGGGTGCTGGGTGGCCCAGGCTATACCACAGGTGTGCCTTGCATGTGGCCTTTGTCTTTAATTGCAGGCTCCATCTCCAGCCTACAGCAGCTCTAGCCTTTACACCTCTGATGCTGTCACTAGCTCTGGACCTATAATCTCCGATATCACTGAGCTGGCTCCCTCCAGCCCTTTGGCCTCCCCAAGCAGGAGCATAGATGAGAGGTGGGGCTGTAGTACCCTTATCCCTCCCATCACCTTAGTGGGCCAGCCTTTACGGGACCTGAGCAGAGTTGGAAGTGGGTGGAACTAACTTAGGCTCCTTCTAACATGTCTTCTAATATCTAACATGTTCAGGCCCCTGTCCAGCAGTACCCTGATCCGTGTCAAAGAAGAACCCCCCAGCCCACCTCGGAGCCCTCGGGTACTGGAGGCGAGCCCTGGGCGCCCATCCTCTGTGGATACCCCTTTGTCCCCAACTGCCTTCATTGACTCCATCCTTCAAGAGAGCGAGCTTACCCCTGCTGCCTCAAACACAGCCCCTAAGGACACAACCGGAGCCCATGCCCCCACGCCCCAACCTCCCTCTACCCCTGAGAAGTGCCTCAGCGTAGCCTGCCTAGACAAGTGAGTGCTGTGCCCACCCTGCCTCCCTATAGCCTCTGAACCCCACAGCATGGGATTTCCTCAGGCTGGACACAGGGTGTCTGTCTTAGCAAGGAACAATCCCTGCAGTTTGCTGAGGGTGATGGGTTGGATCTGTTCCCCCAAACCTGAGTGAAGCTGGGGAGGGAGACTAACTACATCACTAGAAATGGGTTATGCCCCTGCCTCCTGGGTCACCCTCGCTATTGCCATCACCCTCGCTGGCAAGCCCCAGGATCTTTGGATCTGTTATTTCCCTAGACCTGACATAGGAAGTGATGAGCCAGGGCCCAGCCTTGACCACCCCTCAGGCACATCCCAAAAGCTAAGCGAGCGAGCGAGGACGGTGGGCGTAGATCCCCCCGTCCCCCGCCTGCAATGGGGGGGCTCTTGTCTTTGTATCTTGCAGTTTGGCTCGCGCTCCACAGATGTCTGGGGTCGCCCGCCTCTTCCCCTGCCCCTCCTCTTCCTTTCTGCATGGCCGAGTCCAGCCAGGGTTAGCGCTGCCCCCCACTTGGGAGGGAGGAGGACTCCGCCAGGGCCCCTCCCACAGCCATGGACCAGTTCCCAACCTGGGCATAGCACTTGCCCTGCCTGGCGAAGAGCACCAGGAGATGGTCTCACAGGCTCTGCATCTCCACTGACTCCCCTTTGCACAAGCCAATGGCTGTGGTAGGGACAAGTTTCCTGCCTGGCCCAGCCACCAATACAGGCTGCTACAATGAGCTTCCTGCCAGGATAGGGTAGGCCCCATGGCACCTACAGAGCCCTTTTAACTGCCTTGCCCATGGCTCAGGCCTTCTGGTCTAAAGGAGTTCAGGTCTACTCATGCCAAGCACAGTCCTGTTTCCTCTCCTTACTCTCTTCCTGATGCAGTGGCAAGACTGTCAAACCTGAAACATCTGCCTGCTCTCCTGCCTATCTCTAGAGCCAACGACCCTTGCCCTTTTTCTCCACCACCCTCTTGGCCCAGCCTTAGTTAATACTAAAGTCTCCTAGGTTGTCCTGCCCATGGGCCATGCTATATCAGCAGCCATGAAAGGCAAGCTTACCACTGCCCTTTCTAGCATCTTCCCAGAGGTCCACACACACTGTCCCCCGGCCCATGCTGGCTATGCAGATGGACCTTGCTTTGGGGGGCTACAGCCAAAGGGGAGCCCTTCTCCATCAGGAATGCGGCTGGGTGGGAGCCTGGGGCACTAGTTCACCTGCCCACTTGCCCTGGGCCAGGAACGAGCTAAGTGATCACTTGGATGCCATGGACTCCAACCTGGACAACCTGCAGACCATGCTGACAAGCCACGGCTTCAGCGTGGACACCAGTGCCCTGCTGGACGTGAGTCTGGTGATCCCCACTTCCCCTATCCCATCCTGCCAACAAGCCAGCCCTGACTTCCCTCCCTCCTCCCGCAGCTGTTCAGCCCCTCGGTGACCATGCCCGACATGAGCCTGCCTGACCTGGACAGCAGCCTGGCCAGCGTGCGTAGGCGGGCAGGGTGGGGGGCAGAGGGGGCCATCAACAACCCTTACTATGTGTTCTCTATCCTGCAGATTCAGGAGCTCCTGTCTCCCCAAGAGCCCCCCAAGCCCATTGAGGCAGAAAACAATAACCCTGACTCAGGTGAGCTAAGCTTCTGTCCCATTCCCAACCCTCATTTCCAGCTTGCCCACCCCCACCATCCTGACTCATACCTCACAGGGAAGCAGCTGGTGCACTACACGGCTCAGCCTCTGTTCCTGCTGGACCCTGATGCTGTGGACACAGGGAGCAGCGAACTGCCTGTGCTCTTTGAGCTGGGGGAGAGCTCCTACTTCTCTGAGGGTGATGACTACATGGACGATCCCACCATATCTCTTCTGACGGGCTCTGAACCCCCAAAAGCCAAGGACCCCACTGTCTCCTAAAGTTCCCAGGAGTTGTCAAGCTGGCCCCCAACCTATCCCTAGGACATGGCTGGTCCTGGGGAGACAAGACAGTTGGGCAGTCTCCTAGGTCAAGCCACAACCCCAGTGGAGCACAGATGGGACTTGAGCCTAGGCAGTACCTTGGGTCAAGGGGAAGATCCTGAGGGCTGCATACCTGCTGCCTCCTCCCCAACCCCAGGTCTACGCTCTGGGTCAGAACTTCACAGCCACACTTGGACTGACCCTGCAGGTTGTTCATAAAATTGTATTTTGGATTTTTACATGAGAGTCCCCTTTAACCGTTCACAAATAAATAAATATATATATATGTATGTATATATATGCACACGCAGAGATGGCAGATGATAAACAGACAGGTTCTACTGTGGCCTCCTGTGTGTTTCCTCCTTCCCCAAGGGGTCCGGAAGGTGGGGGTGTGTGTAGGCAAGGAGCCCAGAACTCACTACGTGCCTGTCTCCTTGGTGTTACCCCTAGGCCTACCCACCTTGATGCCACAGGACTAGTATTTGTTATAGCTTTTTTTAGGGACCATAAAGGACAGTCTGCCTGTGTCATCAAAAGTGCTCTACACAGGTACACTGAACATTTTGGCAGAGCCACGCCCCCACCATCTATCAACTGGTCCAGTTCTGAACTTGTTCCTGCTGTCTCAGAGTAGGAGAACAGAGACAGAAATGGCCTCACAGGTGGCCTAGTGCATGCCCTGTGTCCCGAAACAGCTAAGATTACTGACCACCCTGCAGAGCACCAGATACCCACCCTAACTGTAGGTTAGGGTCTGCAGCCTGGAAGATTCTGGCAATTGACGAGCATTGACCCCATTAAGGCAAGGATGAGGACCTACCTTGGATTGTCGGATTGCCAAGGAGATTCTTATGTCCAATTCCTGTCCAATTTGGCAGCTACCAGAACTTGGGGGCAAAGTATCCCCTCTGTTCAGAGCTGTCTACAGTTAAAGCCAAGCTATTTTGAAGAGTGGGCCAAGCCCAGGCAACTTTGGCCCCAGTGCAACACAGCCTAGAGCCACTAGCCCAACTTGTTGAGCAGCCTGGTCCCAAGGAGTTGAGGCAGATCCTGAAGGTACAGTGTGAATAACTCCTGGGCCCCAGGCAGTCAGTGCACAAAGTCCTCCATGGAGGGCTCCACTTCTAGAAATGGGATCCAGGTTCCTAGTGGTCTCACAGTGGAATCAGCATTTACCCAGCATTTATCCAACATGAACACAAATGAGCCCTGCATGTCATCTCTTAGACCACTAGACTCTTCACAAGGGTCCTAAACAGTTCAGGCAGCCCACTACAGGGTCATCATCTATTGAATCCATATAGCTCTGAACTCTGGACCTGCAAGGATTAAAAGGGCAGAATAAGAACTAAGCTTTCCTGAGCTTAGTTGCTTGGCTACTGTTCTCCAGCCACCTCTGCATGCTGCTGCCTCCTACTGTGTCATGTTCTGCAACTCAAGAGCTTTGTCCATACACTTCATGAGGTTGTGGGTTGTAGAGTGATGGCAGCCGTGTGACCCAGATCTTTCCAGCGCCATATCCCTAAGCTGGGGCCTGAGAATTTCAGTCCCTGAAGCAGTGGCTGCACAGCACATATGGGTATAGGTCAATCCTCAGCAGCTTCCACAACCCCAGTAAGGAAAGTTTTTAGACAGCACTTTATTGATTCCCTCAGCCCCTGGTCAGCACATACTCCCAGCACTGGCTCATACCAGCCGGACTCGGGTGCCATCCCCAAGAGCAGGAGTGGGCCCCATAGGGGCAGAGAGGCCTCCCAGACCAGGAGGAGTGTGCAGGCAGCCAAAAACCCCTCCAGAACTCCAGGCCCAGGTTAGGGAGGGCTGGCCTTTGGCAGTAGCTCAGGCCCCCACTGGGGCATCATAGTTGAGCACGTAGTAGTCATGAACATACATGAGCACAGCCACTGGTTGCCCAATGATGAGTGTCACCCACACAGCTGCATTGCCATAGTTCCCTTGAAAGAAGCGGCCCACAATCCAAGCCAGTGGGATCTGAGAACACATAGGCCACAGTCAGGTGGATGCAATGACCACAGGAGATGGGTCTGGCACAGATTCAGGCTAAGAGAGACAAGCTCGGTGTTGCTCACCTGAGCCATCATGGCTGTAAATGCCCAGAGACGGAACATACGCAGGGGAATGCTCACTAGGTACTAGAGTACAAGGAGAAGAGAAGTCTGTTTCAGCTGGTGGCCACAGCCCTACCGAGAGGTAAAGTGGGATGCATAGATAGTACTGACCTCATGGAAGAAGGCTGAGGCCAGAAATACCCCTGTCCTGGCCATCCATCTGCTGCTGCCCAGTCGGAGCATAGGCTTATAGAAGTGTCTGCAGAGCAAGGAAGCCATAGGATGAGGCTAATGCCATAGGGCCCAGGTCCACAACCACATTCCTCAGGTGCATACACCATCCTACCTGCTGCACCACTTGTGCACAGGGATATTCCAGTTCTGCCAAAAGTAGGTGACAGACTCAGCATTCCTTGGGGTCAAGAAACAATGGGATAAGCAGAACATGCTATGACCTACCCAGATCCCCAGAGACACAGCACTCACCACCAGTCCCTATAGAACTCGCGGTCTCCAAACTGCATAAGCTCTGCCACGGCATTCATGCAGGAGTGGAAAAGCCAGTAGAAGAAGATGAGCCAGATCAGATGGTTGGGGACCTAAGGAGACAACACTCCAGGTTGCAGACTTACAGACTCCACCTATCCCTCACACTCCTCCCTCTGGAGCCTCTGACACTCACCGCCAGCTTTAAGAGACGCTCAATGATACGCGAGTAGTCCATATCCTGCGGAGAGAGGCTGCCTCAGCTGGCTGTACCACCTGCCCTAGCCAGCCCTGCCACAGGGGCCCAAGCTCACCTTGAAGGGCTTCATGGAGTTCTGAACAGTAGGGACCATCCACTGCAGAGGAGAGCGCCACATCAGTTTCCTCAGCCACACAAGCCCCAGCGTGCACCCAGGCACACCTCTTACCTGCTGGATCAGCCCCACTTGAAGCTGGGTGAAGAAGAGCTGGGGAGAAACAGGGCAGCCAGCTGAGACTTAAGTTGCACACACACCCCAAGCCCTGCCCTATACCAGCCCTCAAGGCCCAGACCTTACCATCTCAAGAACCCTTCGTAGCAGAAAGCGCTTTCGTATTCGGGGGGATCGAGGAAAGTTGAGTTCATAACACAAAGTAGGAGCAAAAATGAAGTAGTAGAGATCTAGAAGGGAAGGAAAGGTACTAGGACTACACAGCCCTGAACCTGACTTAGAGTCCTGCCTCTGACAGCCCTAACTCCACAGCTACTCACCTCGGTAGGTCAGGTTGTCTGGGTAGTTCACAGTTTGCTGGGCAGCAGCTCCACCAACCTTCTTCCCTGTAGAAACTGCCAGCAAAGCAAGACAGTAGGGTGAGCCATGCAGCACAGGCTCCGTTCTATAGGCAAATCCCAATCCTGACAGCCTCTTACCAGCTTTGGACTTGACCCTTCGCTGGCGGCACCACAGGTTGACATCCCGGTAGGAAAAGAGCTTGAGGAAGATGATGGAGTATGATGCCAGAGCAAACACGGAACCCACTGCAAGATAGGTGGCTTAGCCATGGCTGCCCATATACCACAGTTAACACAGGAAAGGTGGGCTCAGCTGTGACCACCCACATCACATGAACAACTTGGGATCAGCTCAACATGGGCTGGGATGGTTGGGAGGGAGGCACACCTGGAGTGATGGACTCAACCAGTAAGGCCACAGCTGCTGGGAAGCAGATGATGGTGGCCAGGTTAATCACATGTAGCAGCAGCCCCATCTGCTCTGTCAGAGCACCCTAGAGAAGGAGAAAGTATTCAACCAGGTCCTCTGACCTAGGAGAGGACTATCAGGCCTAGCAGGAAGAGCCTATCTCAAGCAAGCCACCAGTGACTTGAGCAAAGAGGATGGGTAACCCTTACCACTGCCAGGCGCTTCTCAATCTGAAATGCGGCCACAATAAAGATGTTGGATACTGAGGACAGAAGCATCACAGGGACACAGGTTCAGGCCCTGGTCAGCCTGCTCCCCCACCCATTGCCCTTCTTGGAGTACAGCTCACCAATAACCAGGCATGGGGCAGGCCAGCTGTAGGGGTCCTTCAGAAACAGAGACACCACCTGGATGGGATCCACCAGGATGCCATACCTGGGGGTGGGGCAATAGGGGCCTGAGTAGAGGTGGGCCATGGCCTGAGCAGGCTGAGGTGGGGTAAGGGGCTTAGAAAAGGTACTCACTTGATGAGATTCTCTAAAAATAACCTTGCATTACTCAGGATCTGCAAGAGACAATCAGGAGGGTTCAGCCCTGGTGGTGCCATCACAGCTCACTCAACCCCAGCATCTCTAGTAGTTATCCTGGCCAGGAAAACAGCTATAGCACTCTTAGCAATAAACCAGCCTTCTAGACAGCCCAATTTGGGGGCAGGAGAAGCTACACTTGCCCAAGGTGCTGGTCTCTTTAGTGTCTAGTTCAGAGACAAGAGGCTACAGTGAGCAGCAGAGGACATGACAGAGAGCAGAAAGACTCACCAAAGCATAAAAGGGCAGGGGTAGATTTTTCTGTACCTGAGTCAGATACTCTAGCAATAAGCAAAGCTCCAAGAATGTGGCCCCAATGTAGCTCAACTAAGGACTGAGCCTCTGTACTCTAGCCTGAGACTCAGTGTTAGCCTCCATCCTCACAAGCACCAGACACAGGCCTGGTGTTGGACTAACCTGTCCAACTACCCAAACAGACAGAAACAGTAAATAATACTGACACGGGAACACTGGTGAGGTTCCTTGCCCAGATGCTAAGAGAAGGCACCACAGAAGTAGTAAGTTCAGGGACATCTGAACTTGGTACTGTTCAGTACCCCTGCTTGGTACCTGAAAACACATTGTTCCACACCATCCCCCCTGATTACCCACAGCAGGTAGCTGGAGCCCAGGATTCATATCTTCTAGAAGGGAAGAATAGAAGGGCCAAAGCACTGAAAGACTAGGCCAGGTGGAGAGCTAAAGAGATGGCCCACTAGTTAACAGCACTGCCTGCTCTTCCAGAGGACTTGGTTCAATTCCTACCACTCAAATGGTGACTCACAATTATCTGTTAACTCCAGTTCTGGAATATCTTCTGGCCTCCATGGGCACTGCATGCACATGGTACAGAGGCACACATGAAGGCAAAATAACCAAATACATTTTTAAAAACTAAAGGCCAGGTGGGTGCAGAAAGTTCCAAGAAAAGAGACTGCAGTCTAGCCTGGCCAAGAACTTTCCTGCCCAGAATGTTCTTTATAGACCAAGCCTTGGCCACAGAGTGTCATCTCCCATGGGCCAAGCTGGCCTTCAGCCCACTGGCCCCACTGTTCACTTCTTACTCATCAAGCCTCAAATCCCCCACAGCTAACCAAGGCCTGAAGCTCTTTCCAGGGAAAAGGTGCCTCAGTCTTAGAAACCTTTCAAGACACAATAGGGTAGAGTCCCTTCCACACTAATAGCCAAAGAAGTCATACTTAAAGCAAGAACAGACACTTCTGGGTGAGGGCAATAGGTATCATACTATATCCAAGTGTTAGAGGCTGGGTAATGATAACCCTTTGCCCCTGACCCACCCATCAGGTTGTCCCCTTGAGCCTTGGACTCCAATGTCTTCTGGGGTGGGGATGCATAGCACCAGTAGGAAACAGCCCTCAGAGGCAGCAGGCTTAGCTGCTCCAACCACTAATAGCCAAGGCCAAAGGAAAGGGACTAGAAGGCCTGTAAAGCAGTGGCTGGTTCTGCTAAGGGTTCTATGTCCATGAATCCACATGACAGGACATACATCCTCAAGATTTTTTTCCATACCCTCCCTGGGAAGCCTTGTACCCTGAGTGGCCCCTCCTCAGCCTCTCAGCCTAGAGAACAATCAATACGCCCCACCAACTCCCTGCTTTCCCATAGCACACCTACACAGCCAAGTGGAGCTGAGGCACAGCCAGAGTAGTCAAGACACTCATTATCTCTACTACTACTGAGCCACCCACAGAACTAGCCTAAGATCCAAGAGAAAGCTAGTACAGCCACTGCAGGGACCACCCCTGTTTCCCTCACAAGCAGCCTAGTGCTAGCAACCACACGGAGCTATAGCCTTCAAAGAGCAGAGCCTGTGCCCAGGGCAAGATTCTGCCACACTTGGCTTCAGTAAAACTGCTTCCACATTCTTACTCACCAGCATCACCACACACCAATTCAGGATACCTCGATAATTGCTGAAACCACTGTCTGAGCTGAACAAAGAATCTTGCAGGCGATGGCACCTGGTAAAAGGAGACAGGATCCTTCCAGTGAGCAAACACCAATAAGACAGGAATAAGCCCACCATGACCCACTCCTGCCCAGAGTTCATTATCCATTTGCAAACAGGCAGAGGACCCAGGCAAGGCCATTCCAGTGGCTATTTAGCTATAAGAGGGAAAGGTCTCAGAACCAACCACAGGCCTTTCCCTCTAAGCAGCAGAAAATGTTCATAACAGGCAGAAGAGGCTAAACAGGCTTGAGTTCTCCCAAAAACTCCAACTGCAAACAGGCTCTTAGGCCACGAAGATAATCCCATCTGTGGACCTACCCAGAACTACTGCAGATTGCCCAATGTGCCCATCCCACCTACCAAATCACTCTTGGAGGTGTTCCCACCATAGTGAGAGCAGTCTCCCCACATATAGACACACAGGCCCAGTATATTAGCTGGCCAAGTGCCCACCCTTAATGTACATTTCTTAGGAGCAATGATTTGGCTCTCTGCACGTTATTCTGTGTCCCTGACTTTGTTCGGGGGCCATGAGGAGACTACTCAGAACTGATGACAGTGAAACCCCCAGAAGAAGCAGGCTCCTTCCTACCCATGAAAGCTACCACCCAGTGGTGGGGTGCAGGGCACCCAAATAGACCCTGCTTGTGAAGAAGAATACGAAGCCTGGCAGAGGAGGACTGTGTGACTAGGATAAGGCCCAGATTCAGCCCCTGGCCAAGACAACAGGAGCAAACCAAAGCCCTAGTCCCAGTAACTAATGCCCTCACTCACACCAACTGTGGCTCCACCTTGCCCTCCAGCTGCTGTGCCACCAGGAAGCCACACAGAATTGAGCAAGACCTAGATTTTGCAAGCAAAGAGGCCAGGGCCTCCCCTTCCCTCTCAGCACATACACCTCTATCCTGGGGCATCTGATGAGGAGCAGACCAGGAAACCTACCACAGGCACTATCGTACATAGATCCTTTAGGGCTGACCTTGTCTCAATAACAAGGGGCAAGCCCTAGCTTTGGTTGGAAGTCTGACAGCCCTCTCCAGAAGAGGGATCAACAGGCCCAATCTTTGTTATCAAGACTGAAACCTACCCCAAACAAACAAACAAACAAACAAACAAAACCTGAGCCAAGAAGTAGTGTGCACACCTTTAGTCCCAGCAGAGGGAGGCAGATGATCTCTGACTTTGAGGCCAGCCTGTTCTACAAAGCAAATTCCAGGACAGTCAGGTCTATACAGAGAAACCCTGTCTCAAAAAACCTAAATGAATAAAATAAACAAACAAGTAAGTAAATACGACTGAGATCTAGTTGGCACCTAGCCCTGTCTACTCTAGCTCCTAGTTAGTAAGAGAGTAGTCATGCTACTCTTACTGTCCATGCTAGAGCACCAAAGTGAGGCAGTTCCACCCTACTTCAGCCTCCTCCACTCCCGACTGTCCATTTCCTCAGGACTAGGCCTTCCAGCATTTACACACTAGGCCCGTGTGATACAAGCCATATGAAATGACTGTGATCTGTCTCTACCTGAGTGCCTTTTTGCCCCAGATCTACACCTGCCTCCTTGATGCTGCCCTTGTTTGTGGTACCATCTCTCCCACCCCTCCAACAACTGGTTTCACTAGCTTGATATGGCTACCCGTAAGAGGCAATATCATGAAACAAGCAGGAAGGCATCTCTGGGTCTATCTACCAGTCCCCCTCCCCCAAGCTGAAGCCCTGTGCTTGCAGCACAAATATTCCAATGCCTCCTAGCCCCAAAACCACCAACTACTATCCGCACATAACCAAAGCTGTTTCACAAGACTGACCTCTCCCCGCTTTGGGTAACCAAAGAGAGCATGCTGTTTTTTTTCTGTGGCCATCTCCACAAAAAAGACAGAAGTGGAGAATGGGTCTTGCTTTCCAGAGCTGACAGCAAGCAGACAATATATGTTCTTTGTTTTTGTTTTGTTTCTTTAGGACACATGATCTATATAGGCCAGGTTGGCCTTGATGATCTTCTACCTTAACCTTCCAATTTCTCGTACTGCAAGGAAGTACCACCACATGGGAAGCCTTGCCTGGTTTAGCAGGCAATGTCTTAAGAGCTTTTTCTTTTTTTAAGTTCCTTCTGTTGGTGTTCCAATTCCTTCCTTAACTGTCAACACCCACATCTCAGGTCCCTCTATGGATCTCCCATCTACCATCTTAAAGGCAAGAGGCAGGCAGATCACTGTGGGTTCAAGGAAAGCCAAGGCTACATTCAGAAACCCTCTCTCAAAAAAACAAACAAACAAACAGCAACAAGACAGCATTCCCACTGCCTTGCCTCTACCCATGCTACTCTCTCCCTTCATAAATCAGAGACACATAAATCAGAGACCTCCCAAAGGAGAAAGCCCCCATCCACCAATGCCTGCAAAGGTCCGCGCTTGCCACTGTGACTAGAAGCAAGTGGGCTGAAGGGCAGGCTGCAGAAATGGCCAGCAGGGAAAAGAGGCACTGGCTAGCCATGATCACAGCTGTTTTTGCCACCCTCTCACCTACTAAAGAGCCTGCTCATGTCCTATGCCTTCCAGCTGTCCTACACTCACTCCCTGAGACCAAAAGGACGCAGGATAATTGGCCCTCATTCCTATATCACCCAGGACTACTCAGGTAAACCACACATAGAGCAAGGAAGAGGCAGCATCCTCTCTTGCCTCTCCTTCAACCCTACATAAGCACTGTAAAACAAGAAAAAGTCTACCCCCACATTCATGCCAAGGTCTGTGCCACACCCAAAGGATCAACCCCCAAGTGCGGGTTTTATCTGGGGACCACACAGTTCAGATTCAACACCAAATAGAAAAAGAAGGGAATAGAATGCCAGCTCCTCTTCCAGCTGACACCTGGCACTTCCTCTGTACTGCCCTCTGGACAAGCCCTGGGATTCGAGATGGAAGCAAGATCTTCATAATTCCTATATCCGGCTAGAGATATAAAAAAAAAAAAAAAAAAAAACATTCAGGGACAAATACCCTGGAGAAAACCCACCACTAATAAGGTCTTGCATTGGGTGCCCACAAATGTGTACAATCTGAAAAGATGATCAGCAGACAGAACTTAGAGCCTCATCTTGCCACAGGGTAGAAAAGATAGAAGGCATCCAGAACCTGGCTCAATGGCCTAGCTTAAAGCGAGCAGGAAGTATTGGGGAGGGGAGGATACAGAAGCTCAAGGAATCAAGAGGAAGGGTGAGAGGAAATTTGGGCTGCCAAGAGTAACAACAGAGGGAGGAGGGAGTTGGCAAGAGAAGGTTGGCAATAGGGTGAGGTACAGGCCAACTCCAAGAGGGCAGTCAGAACCTGGCCCACCAACAGGAAGAATAGAATCTAGCACCTCAACTAAGAGGCCTAAAGCCCTGTGGCATCCCCAAATTGGAATGAGGCCCAGAGGGGGAATACAAGCTCCCCATCCCCATTTCTGCAATCTGCCATCTATGGGGAAAAGGGGCACAGCAGAGACCCTTTACAAACACACACACACATTTTTCCTAGCTTTGCACAAGCCTCATACCAGAGGACACAGAAAAAGTTCAGTGGTCATTCAAAGATGTGGTGGTTCTCTCTCTTGCCTAACCCTGAATAGTAACTTGGTCTGTAACTAAGATCCCACATAAAAAGATACTATCTCCACCCCTCCAGAAGTAATACTAGCCAAACTCCTGACTCCTACTGAAGGGAAAGGCAATGAGGGGAGTCGGCATAAGGGAATTCTAGGAATCTTAACATCTTTTTAGATGGAGCCGGGTATGGACACCTCATATCCCACAACTGGTAAGACACAAGCAGGTGGATCTCTGTTTGAGGACAACCTTGTCTGTAAAGCTAGTTCCAGGGCAACCAGAGCTTCACAGAGAAATCATGTTTGTTTGTTTGTTTTAAAGAGAAAACTCTTTTCAGATGGAAAGTGGGAGGCCAATCTCTCTCAAGACCAGCTTTGAACTACAGAAAACCACCATCCCTCTTAGGAGGGCCAGCCTCCTCCCCCACTTTGCCTCCATGGCCTCCTTACCTGACCTTTGTCCACCATGTGCCATGCCTGCCTCACACTGAAGTTATCTTATCTCTCAGGTGAACTGTGAGCACCCAAGGGCAACCCGGGGGGACCCCTCCCCACAGTGCCCACTAGAAAGAGACTCTGTTGAATCAAACTCAACAAGTCTTTGCCAGCCTAGATATCCTCCTGGCTAGTAGACCCCCAGCTACTAAAGGGTCCCATGATGAGCACCAGAGTCTCAGTGCCTGGTGGAGGCAGTCAATGGTGCCAAAGAAAACGGTGCATTTCTCCATTTCTTCCAGTCAGTCATTCAGCTAAGCAGGGCCTCTCCCATAGGTGTGTCCATACCAAACCTCTCTCCAGTATTTCAACCAGGAGCTGAAAGTCTCACTAACAGTCAGCTCTGTCCCTATAGCCCGAAGTCATTCTGGTAACATAAGCAGGGCTTCAGGCCCTCCTACTTACTGGAAGAGGGGTTAATAAGCCGTGCTGCCACTCTGTTAGTACAAGACAGCTTCCTGTACTGTACTGTGCCCTGCCCTGGGCAAATGCCATTCCCCTCTCCTCAAACAGGCTAGTGTCCTCTAGAGCCTCTAGCAGCCTTCTCTAACCACAGGACACTACTCATAGTTCCGCAAAGGTACCTCTTCATCGTAACTCTCCCCGGAAAACATCTACCTCCTTCCATGGAAGAACACCCATTCATCTCCAACCCCCAGGGCTCACATTTCCTGCTACCTACCCTTCAGAAAAAGGACCTCAAGGGACTTGCCTCAAGGTGTACTTCCCTAAGCAATCTAGAAAAGGGTCTGTTGCCTACTCCTCTGCCCGAGCTCAATGGCCGGCTACTCGACCTCACCTGGGTGACCTTGCCAAGTGACCCTCTCCCCAAAGCCTGTGTTCCAGTGTAGCCCCAGGGGACTCCCGGACTCGGAACTCGCAAAGCTGTGGTCAACTTTTTAAGAACTGGGAGTACGCTGGGGAGATCAGCTGTAAAAGGATTAGGCACTCCGCTACCTCAGCTCCCAGTGGCCGTCGCCCACGTTGGTGTGCCCCTCTTTGTCCGGGGTCTGGGCTGGAGCTGGAGCAGGAGCTGGAGAAGGAGCGTCACCCCCGGCGCCCAAGTCGGGGCCCACAGCGGCATCTCGCACCTCCTCTTCGCCAGCCTGGACGGAAACCCGCGAGCTGGTCCTCCGACGCCGAGAGCTGCCCACCCCTCCACGGTCGCCCATGGCCTCGGCCCGCGCACCGCGACGCGGCCCAGTTCTGGCCCGCCGGCTCGCAGCGCTGGGAGCCCGCGGCCCCGCCTCTGGACTCTGAGCAACGGCCTCCGCCACCGCCCCCTGCCGGCCTCCGTAGCCGGCGCAAGGAACGCCTGTCTCTTCAACCCGCAGGCTGCACTGCCGCGGAGCCGCTGACTGGCCCTGGCAGCCCCTGAGAGTCCATTTGTAGTCCGAGGCCGGGAGGGGGCGGAGTCTGAGGGGTGACGCGGAGCACTCTGGGAATTTCGGGAACCGAACGCTGAGCTTCCTGGGAGTTGAAGGCGCCAAGAGCACTCTGGTAACCGCAGTCTCAGGCTGGCCGGAGCAACTTGAGCGCGGCTCCGCTGCGAACTTCGTTGGCCGAGGTCCAAGGTTCTGTCTCACTCCGACGAGCACTGCGGAGGACTACACCGGCTCCTGGCTCCATGACAGCTACGCACTTCCCCTGACCTCTTGCGTGCCCTTTGTCCCACTTCTATAAAAACATAATTTCGTCATCCCCAGCAGCGGTTTGGGTGTGGGTCATTTATGAAACTGCGCTGACGTCTTGCACACACCCCGCCCATCCGCGTTCGTGCGCGCAACCGGTGGAGCTAACTGCCTTGGCACCGTCCTCCTAGAGATCCCTAACTGCTAGGCAGGAACCGCTTTAAATGGACCTTGGAGGACATACCCGGTCAAAGATCAAACTGGAGAAAAATAACCCAGACTCACTTCATAGCAAGTGTGTGTAACATTCCAGGCCCACTTAATTAAGTGAAGCAACTCATTAATCACCATGGCCTCTTCCTCCACCGCCCCACATCCCCACCCACACCACTTGTTGCGGACCTGATCTTCAATCCGCCTGGATTAGACACTGCAGTGCATACATTCTGGACCTCTGGACACACTTGATTTCTTTCAGAAACACTATAAGGACCAAAGTAAAGAGTGGCTTGCTCTTCTGGGGATAGGGAGGCACCTCTCTAGGACAAGCAAGCACTCACCCAGGGTTCATAACCTTTCCCACAGGGGGCCACCAGCCTTCCTTTTGAGCTCACCCCACTTCTATAGTATCCACTCTTTGCATCTTGTCATTTTTTTTTCTTCTTGCCACACACCATGATGAGCGGCCGAGACTACCTTGCAGGTGTCTTTGTGTAAGAGTACAGAGAAAAGCAGCCACCAGCATGGACTTTTGTGCATCAGAGCCAATCTGATCTACTCAGTGCCTCAGAACATTCCTTTGATGCTGACCCAGCATGTCTTTTTTGGCAAGGCATGGCTAGGTCTTTGTGAATACTGACCCCAAAAGGAGGCAGAATGAAAATGTCTCTTTAGGAACCTAAAGTGTGAGGGTAAGTCATGTGAGCTCTGCCATCCCTTCCCCACTCCTCCCTCTGTCAGGGAATATGAGGCTTTCTCATGTTCCTGGGCTAGCACTCTGGCTACATCAACTTTCAGTATGAAACTAAAAACTAAAATTGGGAGGTTGAGGCCATTAGATTCAGTCAGAGATGAATTCACACCATCCAGTAAAATGAAAGATCTCCTTGGAGACAGCTATTCATTGACATTTAGGCTTAACGCTTGTGGGCCTACAAGAAGCCATGGGAGTGAAGAGACCAGAGGATGGAGCAGAGCCATCAGGAAGGACGGTCCTGTGGAGACCTGTGGCAAAGAGGTGGGACCTGTATCTGAGTCCCCAGGCCTGATTCAAGGAGGAAAGGCTGGAACGGATGATTTAGAGGAGGGGTCACCTGGTGCAGACAGCTTCATCATCCAAATCTAGAGTGAAGTGTAACCCGGGGTGCCAGGAGAAAAGAAAGAGTATAGGCGAGATTGGCCAAGAACAAAGGTGTGAATGGAAGAGTTGGAAAGGCAATCATGTTGCAGAGCTCCCTGCTGGAGCTGGCAACAAAAGGGATCCAGGCCCTGGATCAAGGAGCCTTGCAGGCCTGGTGGAGTAAGAGGGTCGGGAAGGTTTTAGAAGTTTACAAACAGCTTCAGGCTGACCTCAGCACCCTAGGGCCACAAGCAGGTCAAGGAAACCTGTTTTAGAGGGTTTTCAGGGATGGAGAAGTAAGTTCAGCCTTCCAAGTGGTTGCTTCCATCCTCTGGCCCACCAAGACCCTGAAACTGTGGTCCTCTAGAAAGTAGGCAGATAAGAGGCTTCCTTGTGTGTCTTCATGACCTGCCAAAGTGGTGTTTGGGTGAGTGGAGTACTGAGCTAGGGCTATGTAAAAACAGTGCTGGGCTCTTCCATCCACAAGCTGTTTATCCCATTCCTGAGTCTCTAATTCCTCTTTTGCAAATAGGAAATTCTCTTACTAAGCAGTGGTGGAGCGTGCCTTTAATCCCAGCAGGTGAATCTCTGAGTTCCAGGCCAGCCTGGTTTACAGGGCAAGCTCCAGGACAGCCAGGGCTACACAGAGAAACCTTGCCTATCTCTTTCCAGCTAGGGATAGTTAAAGTTATGATCCTTCTGCAGAGAGCCTGGCTAGCCACTCCTGCCAGTGCCAGGTGTGCCTTCACTCCTGTTACTGCTGTCTAAGCTTTGTAGAGAGTACGCCCTTCCCCACTGGAATATTCTCCAAGTGGCTGGCACACAGGCCATGACCCACTGGATGAAATCTGAGTGGGCCTGGCTCCGGCTCTGGCCAGGATGTGGGCCATTGTGCTGGCTCTGATCTAAGACTGACCTAGTTTGGCCACATGTACACAAAGTATTTGAGACATTCAACTCACACCTGCTTACCTTGCTTGCCAGGGGTCATTGCTGGGTGAGGCTTCCACCTTCACTCCTGTCCCTGTGGCTCTCTCTACCCAGCACAGCCTCGCCTCCTATTTCCTCCATTCACCTTATTTAGAATCTGAGGGCTATGGGTGCTTGCAGAACTGCCTCTCCCCCTGGGAATCTTCACTGGACCTGTGAAGCGGTAGAGGACTACGCTCCCAACAGTTCAGTCATGAGAATGAGAGCAGCAGGCCTCCAAGAGAGAGGACCTGAAGCCTGTCCCTCCAACACCCTCTCAAAGGACTAAGGACGAGGGACCCAGACTTGTTATTACAGCTGCAGGAGTACGAGGGATAACAGAAATTCCAAGCCAAGGGCTGCTTCTAGGTCAGCTTGGCCAGGATCAACCACGGGCTGCAGTCCCAGAAGCTATGAGGCCTCTGAACACCTGACACGGAGCACGTTTGACTGGCCCCAGGGGAACTGTCAATGGCTTTGCCTTCAGACAGGTGCTTCAGCCTCACTAGCCCAGCTGACCTTCTCCAGTACAAGAAAGGCCAAGGTCAGTGCTTCCCTTGGAATTTCCAGCACCGGTCTGAGCCTGCAGAACAGGAACTCTCTCCCCTTTGACACTCTCAGATACCCCTAGAAAGCACCCATACAGGACACGCCAGTCAACACTCCAAATTCTATCAAGAGTGGCATTTATTCTCCTCGTGGAGGTGCGGCGCTCCGAGGAGCTGGTGCTATTGTGCTTAGGAAGGAGGTCTGTCCGTCCGTCCGTCTGTCCGGCCGGCCCGGCCCCAAACGGGGGCGGAAGAGGGACACGGCCCGAGTAAAAATCCCGGCCTGTTGCGGGCCAGGAGTATGTACAAGGTGGCGGGGCGCAGGCGGGGGTGGGGGCGGGGCGGGCCGGCAGCCACAGCCCCCACCCGAGGGACCCCCGCACCTCGGGCCCTACTTGTAGAATCAGTACAAAATAGGTGCTACCTAAACGTTCCTTCTACCTGAATTCGCTAAGTCGGTTATTGTGCTGCTTAGTTATGGGGGCGGGAGGGGGCCCATGGCTTTCCACGGCGGCAGGGTGTGGGCGAAGCGGGAGATCCTGGCGGGCCCACAGCCCTTCCAGCCTTCTCCATAGGTAGGTAGACAGGAGTAAGGAGCGGGGCGGGGTGGGCGCCTCTGTGTGCGTGTGCATGCGGCACAGGCTGGCAGGCCCGAGCTGGGAACCGTGGGCGATTTCGCCAGGTGGAGTAAGGGACTTAGATATGGGCACTGCTATGCTAGGCCTGCGGGTCCGCACCAGGAGGGTAGCCAAGCTTTCGGTGCTGGGATGAGGCTGGCCATATCATATACTCCAGCGTGTTGCACCTTAGCGGCACAGAGACAGCAAGAGCCTCGTATCTCAGGGGATCAGAAAATGGGTACCTGTGTGGGTGGCCCTGGTGAAGCTGGGCCCCTCTCGAGAGACCCTGGGACCTGTCCAATTTGAGCTGGGGACATAAGGCCCAAGTCAAAGGCAGAGCCTGACTACACCCAGCATATTCCAGGACTGAGGTGGGTAGGAGAGGCCGTCTGGGCCCAGGGATCCAGCCCTCTGAATCTGCCTTCTACCCTGGCCTACCCATGCTTATTGGGCCCTGGCACTGACAGGCGACTCCCCGAAGGTTGCCGCCTATCTGACGGATTCAGGAATGGGCCTGGCATATCTCGTAGGTACCCAATGATGGGTCGGTGAGTGATGAACAAGCGAGGCCTTGGGTGATTCCATTTCACCACAGCCTCTGGAACCGTGACGCCTGCCGGGCTCTGCCCTGGGGTAGGGAATGGGGAAAGAAAGTCTGCGTGGCCGGCCCCGCGCAGAATCCCTGATCTAGGGGCCTATGGGATGGGTAGGGCAGGGGATACCTGATTCTCAGTAACTCTAGAGGCTGCGGCAGCTTTACATGCAGTGCGCGTTATTGCTCTATAGTCTGCATTGGACTAACTAAGAGGAAGGGGAGCGGGCAGCCCCGGGAAGGGTTTGGAAGGAGGGTGGGACTGCATGCAGTGATGTCACAAAGGCGGCGGCCAATGGGGCGGGCCCCTGGAGCAGGGTCACCGCCGAGGCTTTGGCATAGACGGGTGAAAGTTGGCAACCGAGTGGGGGTGGGGCCTGGGCCTCCGGGGTGGCGGGGGGGGGGGGGGGGGGAAAGGGCCGGCCTCTGCGAGGCGAAGCTCAGGGTGAGAGGAAGTGGCCCTGGACAACCTAAGCCCCGGGCGTCGGCGGGAAGGATGAGGGTTAGGCGCCCCCTCCCCGACCCGAGTGCAATCCGTTCATAAATAAAACGTATAAATACAGAAAGAAAGGAACCCGACGCGTCCGCAACCCCCCCAGGGGGCTTTACCCGCAAAGCAAATACAGAGGTGTGTAGAGGGCAGTGGCACGCCAGCCTGCCGGCCCGGGTATCCGTCCTCCAACACCCGAAGCCTGGGGAGCGAGGGAGGGGGCCCCGGGGCAGGGTGGGGTCGGGGTCTGAGGAGGTCGGATAAGTTCATGCGATTCCGATATGTGTCATTATTATTCGTTATGGAGGACAGAGCCCCGGAAGCAGGGCTGGAAGAATTCGGATTTGGCAGAGGATGCGAGGCGTGGGTAGGAGGGAGGCTCGGACTGAGGCCCCAGAAAGAACCCGGGGTGTGTGTGGGGGGAACAGGGTTGCCACGGTCCGCGCCCCTCCCCGTGCCCAAATCGCCTAGCACTCCCGGGAGGTCTGCAAAGCCTGTGGACCGGAGTGCCTCTGCGGCCCGCCCGCTCTCCTGATTCCCCTCCGGCCAGCTGCCCGAAAGGAGCTGACTCCCTGGACGCCGGGCTGAAGGCTTGGCCTGGAAGGCTTGGGAAGGGATGGGGGAAGACCTGAGTCTCTGCAACGCGATTCCAGGGGTGCAGAGGAGGGAGGAGGGCGCTCCTTACCTCACCTCACCCCTGTCTTCAGAGACCCAACTAAGAGATGAGGTTCGGTTCTGGGTCTGGTCGACCCTATTGCTGGGAGAAAGCCTGGGGCACCCTGGAGGAGAGGGGAGGGTTTTCAGGGTGGGTCTCCCCTCGGGACCCTATTGCTTGAAGGGGCTGGCAAGGCTCCTGGCGAGCGGGGCGGGGCGGGGCCGGCTCCCTGCCCCCCTATTGCTGTGAGGAGGGGCCCGCCCTCCAGCCCCTCCGCCCGGACGCCGGCGGAGACTTCCCTGGGGGGGGGGGGAGGGGGGGGGGGGGGGGCCCCGTATTGCTGAGAGCCGACCTGGCCGGCGGAGGCCCCGCCCACCCTAGGCTTGAACCGGGCTGAGCTGCGGCGGCGCGGGGGTCGCAGGGCCGCCGGCGCCGCCCTTGAAGCAGGCTGACTCGTAGTGCTTGTTGAGATAAGACTTGAGCGCGAAGCTCTTCTTGCAGCGCTTGCACTGGAAGTGCTTGAAGGCCGAGTGCGTCTGCATGTGCGCGCGCAGGTTGGAGCGGTCGGCGAAGGCCTTGCCGCAGTGCGCGCAGCCGAAGGGTTTCTCGCCCGTGTGCGAGCGCATGTGGCCCTGCAGCAGCCAGGGCCTGGAGAAGGCCTTGCCGCACACGCCGCACTTGTGGCGCAGGTCGTGCGTGAGCAGGTGCATCGCCATGGCCGGCATGGACACGTACACCTTGCCGCACGTCGGGCAACGCCTTGCCAGCTGGCTGTCCAGGCTGCGGTGCGTCTGCTTGTGGCGGCTCAG
>NW_026596079.1:754380-788065 GCF_907164565.1 Psammomys obesus | reverse complement strand
ATCTGCCCCCTCCCCGGCCCGCCCCCGCCTCCGGCGTCGCCGTCGGGGGCCGCCCCCGAGGCCGTGGAGGGGGCCGCGGCCGCGTTGGCGTTGGCGGCCT
The DNA here is from genome assembly GCF_907164565.1 of Psammomys obesus. NCBI lineage: Eukaryota > Metazoa > Chordata > Mammalia > Rodentia > Muridae > Psammomys > Psammomys obesus. Next base: position 787,965 of record NW_026596079.1, on the reverse strand, counting down.
TGCGGCGAGAACGGCCGTCGGTGATGAAGAAGGCGTCGGCCGCGTAGCCCTCGCTGACCGCCGCGTCGCCGTTGATGTAGCCGCCGGCGGCGGTCGCCAGCTCCGGCCGCGGGGTGGGCGGAGGCGCCGAGCCGGAGGCCGCGGGACCCAGCTCTCCGCGCACGGCCGCAGCGTACATAGGCTCCGGGGATGGCCCTTTGAGCAGCGCCGCCTCGGCGTCGCCATCGTAGACCGACGCAGGCCCCACGTAGTCACTGAGGTATCCTGAGGGCGGAGGCGGACAGACAGACAGCGGGAGGGGAGCGGAGCAGCGGGCGAGGCAGGCACACGCAAAGCGGGCGGCGGGAGACCGAGGAGACGCGGCGGGGTCCGAGGGGAGGGCGCACGGGGATTGGGACAAAGGAGAAGGGGCCAGGGACCACGGGGCAGAGAGGATGGAGAGCGTGGGGAGGGGAAGGGGGGGGAGAGAAGAGAGACAGCGGAGGATGAGACAGGGCCCTGGCGGGGCTCCTCCCCCGCCGCCCAAGCGCCCCGCCCCCGCGCGGGGAGGAGAGAGATGCATCTTCGGGCGCGGCTGCCCCCCTTCAGCGAGCCTCAAGGTCAGGGGGGAGGGGCGGCGCTGCTCTCTCCCTCCTCCCCCTCCCCCTCCCCCTCGGGTTCTCCCCACTTCAGCAGTTTTTCCCTGATTATGCAACACACTGCAGACCCGCCGCGCACAAAGCCAGGGCCTCAAGCCCAGAGACCCCGACGGTTCTGCCTCTTCGGGATCCCCGGGGCCTTTTTTTCAAGCCTCCAGAATCTGCTTCCGGACCCGGAGCTGTCCCTCTTGTTCCCTAGGTGTGCCGACGAAAGCCCAGCGACTTCCACCTAGCCAGCATCGCTGGCCATCACCAGCGCTCCCTCGCCTTCCACCTCTCTAACCCCTCGCAGGATTCGAGCCCTACCCTCGCAGCTAGAACTCACCACGCACCATACCTCTCTACCCACTCTCTGCGATCCTGGGTCCTACTCTGTTCCGCATTCTTCTTCTCTCCCCGTGCCCCAACCCTTCTGGAGAGCTTCTCCAGCCTCCAACAGGGGACTAGGCAGGCCGCCAGGGCATCCACTAGGGGACACCTCAGCAGAGAGACAAGCTGCAGGTGGACGTTAGTGCCAGCAACTGCAGATGCTCCGAAGGCACAAGGTGGCTCTCACGATCTCAGAATCACGAAGGCATACCCTTCACAATGCAGGCTTTGACTCTCTCAGGGCTACGCTCGGGCTCTCAAGCAGCCATCGGGCCTAGTGCCATCTCACAGGAAAGGCTGTACCCTGACCCTGGCGCTGGAACTCAACGCCCACACATGCACGGTCACATATGCAGTCATCCAGACACACTCTCGGTCACATGGTGCACAGCGGCCTCAGAGTCACGTGGTCTCATGTAGTGGCACACAGGCAGGCACACACACACACACACACGGGGTCACACACAAACGCACAAAGTCACATGGCCACACGCAGTCACATGGGCCCACACAGGCTTATGTTCTTGCAGGTCACACTTGCTTTGCCACCCCACACTGCTGGCACTCCTGTCCTCCTTGCCTGCATGCTAACAGTTGTCCTTGAACTTGGCCATCCTTACACAAAGAGCCTCCCCTGACTCCAGTACCTTGGCTTTCCCTGCTCACCTCTTCCTCCCTAATCCTGAGGCCAGGGGAGACACTGCTGTTGCATCTTCTGGTTCCTAGGCCCTGACAGGTGGGTGGCCCTGCCCGACCCCGTGCCTACTCCCTAGAGCTCCCAGCATTCCCTAGCTAGCCCTAGCAAGAGGCTTTGAAGGTACAGCCAAAGAGAAGTGAAACAGATCCAGATTTTTGGGTGTGGGTTTGCATGTGCCCATTTAACTGGGTCCTGGTACGTTAGCAGGTGTCCGTGCAGCCGTGTCTGTCTCAGCACAAGTCTCTGTGTGTGTGCGCCTTTAGCGCTTCCTGTTCCTGATCCCTCTTTCCTACCTCTCCCGCACCCACTCTCTGCCCAGTCTTGGAAGCTGCCTGGCCTTACTCTCCGCTCCCCTCTCCTCAGCCTTCATTCTCCGTTCCAGCTTCAGGCTGCCCCCGTTGGATCTACACCCCCTCCTACCCGGCCCCTCCACCCCCACACTCTGGCCACCCACCCCTTCCTGCAGAGCCCTGGGCCCGGCCCCAGCTGCAGTCCAGAGCGCACCTTTATCTTGCAGTCGCACTCCGAGATCGCTGCGGGCGCGCCCGTAGGAGCTGTCGAGGTCTGCCGAAGAGAATGTGTCAAGTTTGACCTTCTTAACCAGGAAGGACCTGGGCATGATTCCTGCGGGGCTCCGGCAGTGAGGGCCTGCAGAGCCGGGGCTCGGGGGGACTGCGTCCGCGGCGAGGCCCCGTCACCATCCGAGGAGCGGTGGGAGCAGCCCTGTCCCCAGTCTGGCCTGTGGATGCTGCTGGGCGAGTGTGGTCCTCTCTTCTTTCTGCCCTGCGTCTCTTCTTCCCCTCCGGATCCCTCCTTTCTCTTTCTCTCTCTCCTTCCTTCCTTCCTTCCTTCCTCCTCTTCTCTTCTTTTCTCTTCTTTCCTTCCTTCCTTCCTTCCTTCCTTCCCTCCTCTGGTCCCGGCTTCCCAGCCCGCAGTGCCGCCCCTGGACAGGCGGGGGAGGAGGCTTGGGGGGGGCGGAGAGGGGGGGAGCGGCTCCGTCCCGGGCCCGGAGGCTGCGAATGGGTGCAGGGCTGGCCCGGCCCCACGGCCCCCTTCCCCTCCCCCCCCCGCCGCGGCGGCGGAGGCTCAGTCAGCGGCGCCCCATGCCCCCGGGGGCGGCAGCGCGGGGCCAAGAGAACACGACAGGAGCAGCGACAGGAGCAGCAGCAGCAGCAGCAGCAGCAGCAGCAGCAGCTTCAGCACCGCGGCCAGCGCTGGCTAGGGCAGCACCGCGGCCAGCGCCCGGACGCGCTCAGCTGGCGCTGGCGGAGAGGGGCGGGCCACCCGGGCTTGGTCGCCGGGCGGGGGTCCTCGGCGGGGGTCTCTGGGAGGCTGGCTTTATTGTTCTGCAGTCGGAGCGGGCGGCGGCGGCGGCGGCGGCGGCGGGCGGCGGGCGGGGGTCCTCAGGGGGAGGGGTGCTCGGGGAGGGCGGGCCGAGAAAGGGAAGGCGAGAGGGAGGGACGGGGGTCCGGGGGCGGGGCTCCGCTCTCGGACAGCTCCGGGGCAGGCCTCCTGAGCCCGCAAGCCTCTTCTGCCTACCGCCGAGCGCAGCCTCTGGCTTTTAAAGCCAAGCGCTGGGGGAGGGGGTGGGCGGGGAGGGGAGAAAGGCCGGCGGAAATGGCTGCGCCGGGCTGGGTCGGGCCAGGGTCTCCTGGGAGGGGTCCCGGGGATGCCTCGCCTAGACTTGTGCGGAGTTCCCCGGTGCGGCTCGGGGAATGGCGACCTGACACTCGGTGGCGGAGTCGGCCGCGTGGGGCAAGGTGGGAATGGGCCCGGCCCTCTCCGCACCCCAGACTCTGGTTCTTTTAGGGGGAACGCGAGCGGACCCCAGCCGAGCCTGCGCTCCCTCCTATAAAGTCTGTAGGCTTAGGCGCGGGATGTGAGGAGGCGGGGAGAGGCGGGAGACCCAAGAAGCGAATGCTGAGGCAGCGAAAAAAATCGCAGTGTGGAAGCCTGTGTGCGCCCTGTGCCGCAGTGCCTCCTGCCACTCTGTCACCTCGGCTGACCCTGTGCCCGCTGGAGGGACCTCTCTGCCCCCACCTCTCCCTCGGGACGGATGTCCGGCACCGTGGCATGAGTGTGCATGGTGAGAGGGGCTGCCGTGCCCCTGTTCCAGAAATTCCGCTCCATTGGTGGTTTCCGCCCTTCCGCGCATCTGCAGTTTCCCCAGGCGGCTTGCAACCAGGCGGATAACCCTTCCTGTGGCCGCCCGCCCGGAGTTTGCAGCCCCCATGACGTCAAGCCCAATGGCCAATGGCGGGGCACTGGGGGGTTGGGGGCCTCACAATGGCCGCGCGCGCGGGTGCATATGTCCCCAATTAGGGCCAGGCGCCGCCATTGTCCCTCCGCCGCCCTCTCCTCGCGTTGGGGGGTCTCTGAGCCGAGGTCTCCCCGCGCGGTCTGCTCGGGCTGGCGACCAGGGTCGCGGAGCGGCCAGCGGGGACTGCGGCGGCGTGGTGACCTTCCCCGGACTGGCCCGGCAGGGCGGCGCAGCAGCGCTGAGCTCAGCTCCCTTTCTCCTGCCGCCTGCTGGGCTGCCGCGACCTGCATCCGCTGCCTCGCGTCCGGCCACGGTGGGTGTGAGCTCCTTGCCCCACACTGAGCGTGGAGACCACTTGGCCTGCTTCATGCTAGCGGGCCCGGCTCCTCGGCGGCGGGACATTCATCTTGCGTGGCAGGCGCTCCCGAGGGGCAGGGCGAGTGCGGCCTCCCCCTTATCGCTGAGCAGCAGCCGGCGAAGCTCGCAGTAGGGGGTGGGGGGCGAGGGTTCCCCGCCAGCCACACCGCTAGTCCCGGCTCCTTCCCAGAGGGGAACGGCTGAGGCGCAGCCGGAGGCGGCAGGCCAATTAGCATTTTGATTGCCGGACGGGAGTGGGGGGTTCATCTGGAACAAGGTCTAATTACCAGACGGACCCTCGGGGCTCTGGCAGGCTCGATCCTAAACCACCACCACCCCTCCGTTTGCTCCGTTGGACATTGTCCCCGTCCCCGATTCTATCCTCTCATTTCCTCCAGGTCCCCTCACAGTCTCAGTCATCCTGTCTATTTCTTGTCCCCATACTTTGCCCCTCCGGTCCCTTCTCTCTTAATTGTGGTCCTTGGCCCTTCCAGTCTTTCCCATTCTTCTGTCGCGCTGTGCTCAGCCCTCTTTTCTCCACCTTTTCATACAATCTCACGTTCTGTACATATCTCTGCCCCCTCTTTGTCCATCTCCCCGCTCCTTTGGCTCCTAACCCCCTTGATGAAAGAGACTATGCCTGGACACATGTGGGCCTGGGTCTCAGGGCCAGGCAATTCGGAGGGAACCGTTCGAATAGGCAGGCCTGGCTCTGGCTCTGGCGGGGGTCGGGGAGGGGGGCGCAGCTAGAAGGGGCAGCTGGGTCCAAACCATTGCCATCAGTCCCCACCAGCGCAGGTACACAGTGCACATGGGTCCCAGGTGCAATTGCTTGGGCTTTCCGAAGGGCCTGCTTGTAACCCTGACTCCCTACCCCCATTTTCACATCTAGACTTTCCCCAGACCCTTGGTCCAGCCGGAGAGATTGACCACTCATTTCGACAAGTTGTAGGCTCCTTTACCCAAGGCCCAATTTAGTCTCTTCCGTTGAGAGTTGCAGCCTGAGAAGACCAGGTCAGGCCTCAACCAGTGGGTACCTGCAGGCCCTACGACAATGCCCTTCTGTCAACTCCCACAAAACCTACTTGTGGAGCTCTCTCGCTACTCTGATCCAGCTTACTCTGCCCTTATCTTTTCTATGAATGTCTGCTCTATGAATGTCTTCCTCTGCTTCTGTTGTTACCACCCACAGCTCTGCCTAGGGCCCATCTTACAGAAAGGTTTAAGGGGTGGTATTCCCATTGCTGCGTTGCCAGCAACCCACCGATGTGCCCAGGCCCTTGTGATTTTGTTGCCACTACTCTGTCCACACAGGGAATCAGTGGGCAGCCTCCCTGGAGGGTCCAACCCCTTCTGCTGGGCTGAGACAGGTGATTGACAGAGAATGGGACGTTGGATGGAAATAACTGGAAGGGACAGCTTCTGTGGTGACTGGGTGGAGGTGGTCAAGGCTGTGGTGGTAGGGAAATGGAGGCTAGCCCTTGAGACTATTTAATTCAGCCACAGTGATGGGTGGGGGCTGGCCATTATAGCTAACGACATGTCTGAGCTAGGAGTCCTGGCAGAGGATAAAACAGGGCTTTGCAAATTCAGTAAGGAACAAGGTACCCTACTTCAAAGCTAGGGGCATCTGTGGTGAGAGAAACGGTAGCCTCCATAAAGGACTGCTGGGTTAGTGGGTAGCGCAATGGGAAGTTATGGATCCCGAGCTCACTGGTGACAGACTGAAGGCCGAGGGAAGGGTCTACTTCAAAAGGCTTAAAGGGTAAACCAGACTTGGTCCTCCCTGAGGCAGAAACATTGGAGGGTATGTTACTTCGCCACTGTAACTGATCTCATAAGGAGGAAGGAAATGTTTGTTTTTAAGTCATAGCTTTAGAGGTTTCAACCCCTGGTTTGTCTTGTTTCTGGGCCCTGTTTAGACAGAACACCATGAGAGAAAGGCCTAGCAGAGCAAAGTTACTCAGTTCCCAGCAGCCAGGGAGCAGAAAGGGATGCAGGAGGTGATAAATCACAACCCGGGTACTCTTTCCTCCAACTAGGCCCCACCTACCAATTGCTCCCACTTTCTAATACTGCCATAATCTGATTCCATAATGGATCAATGAGGCCTGGTAATCAGTTTCCAAATGCCCCACCTCTGACCCTCGCTGCTTTGGTAGTCAGGCCTTTATTATGTGAGCCTTTTGGAGGAATACTTTACATCCAAACAATAACAAAACCCGAGCGTTACAGAGGGAAACTAAAAGAGAGTCTGGATCACAACACAACCATAGCTGTATCCATGAAAAATAAGCAAAGTACAAGGGCCTGAGTTCAAGGCCTTCATCCCGTAGGAAAAAGCCAGACACGGTGGCATGTGCTCATAATCCCAGCACTGGGAAAGTAAGAGCCAGGCAGATCGCTGAAGCTCATTGGTCAGTCCTCCTAACCTACTTGGTGAGTCCTGGCCAATGAGAGACCTTTTGTAAAAAAAAAAAAAATAATAATAATAATAATAATAATAATAATAATATTTCTGAAGTAAAACACCAGAGGATGTCCTCTGGTCATAACATGTACCTATATATACACACCTGCACACATGATCACTTGCACATGAATACACACACAAAGAACAAATATCAAAGTAGTAAATATTACATATAACATCAGTCTAGTGTTCTATGAAAAGTAACAGATGTGAGTGAATTTTTTGCTTTTTGTCTTCTTTGGGTTGGTTTTGTTTTTTGAAAAAGGGTTTCCCCGTGTAACAGCCCTGGCTCTCCTGGAACTCATTTTGTTAACCAGACTGGCCTTGAACTCACAGAGATCCCAAGTGCTGAGATTTAAAGGCATGCACCACCACTAAGAATGAACTTTTATAGACCAAAGATACTTACACCCCAAAGAGGCTAACAGGTAATTAGTACACAATAACTTATTAGGATTCCCCCCCCCAAAAAAAAAAATACCAATTTAGCTAATCGGTATCACACGCCTTTAATCCCAGCACTAGAGAGGCAAAGGCAGGTAGATCTCTGAATTTGACACCACGCTGGTCTACATAGCAAGTTCCAAGCCAGCTAGGGCTACACAGGGAGAACCTGTAGACAGACAGACAGACAGACAGATGGAGGGCTGGGGAATGTAGTTTAGTAGTAGAGCCCCCCCCCCCAAAAAAAAAAAAACAAAAAACAGTGTGTCTGTCTGTCTGTCTGCAGAGACCAGAGATAAATCCTTCTGGAGCTGAAGTTACAAGTGCTTGTGAGCTGCCCAGCATAGGTACTGGGAATTGAATTCATGTTCTTTGTAAGAGCAATATGTGCTCTTTACTGCTGAGCCATCTCTCTAGCCCAGTGATAGAGCTCTTGTCTAGAATGTAGAGCAAGGGCCCAGGTTCAATCCTCAGTACTGCAAAAACTTAAAATGCTGAAGAGATGGATCTGCAGTTGAAGACATTTGTTGTTTAATGATATTTATCATTGCTATTATTTATTAATTTATTTGAGACAGTGTCTTTCTATGTAGTCCTGGCTGTTCATATGTGGACCAGGCTGGCTTTGGACTCACAGAGCTCCTCCTGCCTCATTTAAGATGTTTGCCACCATGCCCATGCCAATCACACTTGCTACTCTTGGAGAGGACCTGGGTTCAGTTCCCAGTACTCCCATGTTGGGATCTGATACCCTCTTCTGGCCTCTGTGAGTACCAGGCACACATGTACATATATATATGTGTGTGTGTGCAGGCAAAACACTCATGTACAAAAAGTTAAAAATAAGCCAGGTGCATGTCTTTAATCTCAGCACCGGGGAGGCAGAGGTAGGTGTATCTCTGAGTTCTAGGATATCCAGGGCTATGTAGAGAAACCCCATCTCAAAACAAACAAACAAACAAACAAACAAACAAATAAACGAAAATTTGCATAGAAGCAGAGAGAGCATAGAAGTGTGTGAAGGAGCCCGCACTTGTCAGCATGTTCTGTATTTTAAGTGGGAGAAAAGGCATTTTAGAGTATTATTGCTGAGATTTGCCTCAGAATGACAAAGAGAGGGCTGTGGGTGATCTGGCTTTTGGTGAATGTGGTGATAGGTACAGGCTTTCTCATAAACTCTGCTCTCATGAATAATTTGATATTTTCTAGAGTAAAACAAAAAAAAATCCTGAAATTCACGTTTTGTGCTTAAATTGGCAAAAAATAATAATAATAAATAAGAAAAGAATATTGGCTAGATTCTACAAATCTAATGAAACTTAACCTACAGACTCTCCAGCACTCAGAAGGCAGAGGCAGGCAAATCTCTTGAGTTCAAGCCCAACCTAGTCTATATATCAAGTTCCAGGACAGCTAGGGCTACAAGAGAGAGGCTGTCTCAAAATAACAAGACAACAACACAGCATCATGTTTAACAAACTCCACACACAAAACAGGAAGAGAACCAAGGCATACCATATAATGAAATTGCTCAAAACCAGTTGATAAAGCCAGGTGTTGGTGGCATATGCCTTTAATTCCAACACTTGGGAGGCAGAGGCAGGCAGATCTCTGTGAATTTGAGGTCAGCCTGGTCTACAGTGGGAGTTCCAGGACAGCCAAGGCTACATAGAGAAACCCAGTCTCAAAATCAAAACAAAGTAAAAAAGAAAAAGTTAGTCATGGTAGGGATACTCCCAGCACATAGGAGCAGGGGCAGGTGGGTCTCTTATTTCAGGCTACCCTGGGCTAGGTAGGGAGCTCCAGGCCAGTCAGGGTTATAGATTGAGATCCTTTCTCCAAAACAACAAGAACAACAATAATAAAATAGAGGAGGAAGAAGGAAAAGGAAGGCAGCCAGACCCGGTGGTATAGGACTGTGATGTCAGCACTTGGAAGGATCCACACTTGGAGACCCACGTGGGCTATTTGGTGAGTTCAAGGTCAGCCTGACTTACAAAAGAAAACTATTTCCTAAAATAAATAAACAAGGAAGGATGTCTAGTAACATAGCTCAGGAGATAAAGGTGCTTGCTGCCAAGCCTGGTGACTTCAGTTTTGATCCCAGAACCCACAACCCACATCCACATGGTACAAAGAGAGAAATGATTCCCAAAAGCTGTCCTGTGGCTTCTTCATGTTGTGGAGTGCATGTTTTAACTCTACACACATACACACACACACACACACACACACACACACACACTGAATATGCTTTATTTCCTCCATGACAGAATTTCTCTGTGTAGCACTAGCTGTCCTGGAACTCACTCTGTAGACCAGGCTGGCCTTGAACTCCCAGACATCAGCCTGCCTCTACCTGAGTGCTGGGATCAAAGGTGTATCCCACTACATCCAGTCAAAAGCTTTGCTTTTTACGTGCTTGTTTCTTTGTCTAACTGGAAAGCTCATCCCCTCTGTTGATGCCACATTCTTCTACTGATATCAAAACCCAGCTTCTTGGCAGGCATGGTGGCACACACCTTTAGCCCCAGCACATAGAAGGTAGCTCTGTGAGTTCAAGGTCAGCCTGGTCTACATAGTTCCAGGACAGACAGCCAGGGCTGTGTTAAGAGACCCTGTCTCAAAAAAAAAAAAAAAAAAAAAAAAGCTTCTTCGGGCTTCTGCCATGGTCACAGCTTCTAACATGCAGATAGCTATTCCTGATGGTTCTGCTTCTCTAGAAAACCCAGATGAATACAAGATGTGTACAAAAATGTCATAATGAAGCACATTACTGTGATAATTAATATTGCGAATAAAAACAGAGTCCCCACCACAGACATGGATAAACAACAGAGAATTGTTAGTGCTGTAGGTTAATGGTAGAATAAGCTTCTGGTGGGGGAGACCTCGGGTTCAGTTCCCAGTATTTCAAATGAATGAATGAATGAATGAATGAATGAATGAATGAATGATAAACTATTGATAACTAAAAAGTTAAAGGTTGCCATTAACCACCAAAAGTCAGGAGCGAGACAAAGAGTGGGATTTCCCCCAGAGCCCACAAACTCTGGTCTCCAGAGCTATGAAAAAAAACATGACTGATGACCTTGGTGCTTTGTTGTACCAGGAAACCAATACTGTTCCACTCAGATTAGGAGCTGGTTTGTTACGGAGCTGGAGGGGAATCCCAGGCTTTCCAGGTGCTTTGGCAAATATCCCTGAGCTGCACCCCTGCCCCTGAGCTCTTTTAGCCTTGAGTGATGTTGCAAGAGAGGTCTTAGATGAAGAGAGAACATTTCCATTCACAAGCAGAATATGAAGAAAATATTTCCTTGTAGAACCCACCAGCCTGAAACTATGTTTTGTTCATAGTCATCAGCTTGTAAAGCTTGCTTATTTTTGGCGTTCTCAGATAAGATTTTATGAAGCCAGTGCTGCTTTCCAACTCACGGTGTAGCTAAGGATGAACTTGAACTTGGTCCTGCTGGTGGTAGGACAGGCATGTGCCCACCAGAACCTGGTTTTACGCAGGGCTTGAGGATGAACTCGTAAAACTTTGTACAAGTGAGGCAAGCACTGCACCAACTAAGTTACACCCCAAGCCCAGCTAAGGTTTCATATTAAGGAGCAGCCTCTGGGTAGCTCGCCACCTGTGATGATGTTGTTGGCGTCAAGCCCAGAGTGTAAGAGTGTAGATTTCCCATGCAGTACGCTCAAAGACTGCAGGCAACGCTCAGACCGTGTGTGTGTGTGTGTGTGTGTGTGTGTGTGTGTGTGTGTGTTTGTGTGTTTGAGACAGGGTCCCCCTGTAGTCCAGGCTGGTCTTGCACTTGTGGCAGGTGGCAGTTATTCTGTCTTAGCCTTCTAAGTGCTGACATTGCAGGCACGAGCTACCATGGCCAACACTCCCAACAATCCTGGCAACATTTTGTCCTGGAGGGTACCTTGAAGAAATTCCTGGGTGTGAACCTTGCCTAATGGATTGGATTGTTACCTAAAACCTTTAGAAGAGAGATCTTTCCAAGATCTGCCTGCCTTTGACTTCCTAGAGATGGAATTAAAGGTGTGAGCCACCAACGCCTGGTTTGTTTTCAGCTGCTTAGCTCTGTCATATAACCATGACATATGCCAAAGCTTGGCTTGCTTTGTCTGTACCTGCAAAAATGTTGAAGCTGGGGGGGGGGGTTGTCTCTTTTTGTTTTGAATGGTCTAGCTCATTTAGTCCAAGCTAGCATGACTCCTGAGAGTCATCTCTGAGAGGAAGGAGGATCTTAAGTTTGAGAGCAACCTAGATTACATAGTAAAGCCATCACCCTGTTAGGATCTAGCTTGACAGCAAATGTTAGAAAACACCAAACAGGGTCGGAGAGATGGCTCAGTGGTTAAGAGCACTGTCTGCCCTTTCAAAGGACCTGGGTTCAATTCTCAGCACCCACATGGCAGCTTACAACTGTAATGCCAATTCCAAGGGATTGGACACCTTCACACATAAAATTAAATTATTTTTTAAAAAGAAAACATCAAACAATAGTTTGTTTACACTATGGTTCTCTTTTTTCCCATAAGTAGTTTCCACTGTGAACTACCAGCATCTGCAATGGAACTCCATGAGCAACAAGCGCTATAGGCCTGTGATCAGCACATTTGTTCTACCTCTGGTTTGGGGAAGAGTGCTTGAGCTGGGAGTGGTGACTCATACCTGTAATCCCAGCACATGGGTGACATGAAGGTCATGAGTTTAAGATCAGCCTTTTCCACATAGCAAGTGTGAAGCTAGCTGTAATACATGAGACAATTTTCTTTCTTTCTCTTTCTTTCTTTCTTTCTTTCTTTCTTTCTTTCTTTCTTTCTTTCTTTCTTTCTTTCTTTCCCTTTCTTTCTTTCTTTCTTTCTTTCCCTTTCTTTCTTTCTTTCTTTCTTTCTTTCTTTCTTTCCCTTTCTTTCTTTCTTTCTTTCTTTCTTTCTTTCTTTCTTTCTTCTTTCTTCTCTCTCTCTTTCGTCAAAACAGGATTTCTCTGTACCCCTGGCTGTCCACTACCTCTGCCTCCTTAGTGCTGGAATTTTGAAAAAGCTGTGTACCACCATCACATGGTGACAGTTTTTTGTTTGTTTTTCGAGACAGGGTTTCTCTGTGTAGCTAGCCCTGGCTGTCCTGGTTGTCCTAGAACTCTACAGAGATCCAACTGCCACTGCCTCCCAAGTTCTGGGAGTAAAGGCATGCATCACCACGCCTAGCTTTGGCAACAGTTTTTTTTTTTAATGTCAGTTATTTTTATGTATATGAGTCATATCTATCTGCACATACATCTCCATGTCAGAAGAGGGCATCAGATCACATTATAGATGGTTATGAGCCACCATATGGTTGCTGGGAAGTGAACTCAGGACCTCTGGAAGAGCAGCCAGTGCTCTTTTTATATATATATATATATATATATATATGAAAGATATATATATATATATATATATATATATATATATGAAAGATCCCCGACTGGGTATCTTTCGTCTGAGAGACCCCCTCCCAAGGAACAACGAGGCCATTCGGATGTAAACAGCAAGAGGCTTTTATTTTGATACACGGGTACCCGGGGCAGCAAGGTCACTCTGGAGGACTTTGCGCGCCCCCTAGGTAGGAAGCTGGGGTTTTTATAGGGTTTTAGAGCAGAAGCACTGGTACAGAAGCGAGAAGCATGGTTACAGGGGGCTGATTGGTACATTTACATGAGACCACGATTTGCGTCAAAGTTTGGCAGGGACACCAAGATTCCAGAACTGGGTGGTCAAAAAGGGTCATGATGACCACCCCCTTAACGTGGCCACCTGTTATTTTGTTTTTCCCTATCTTAGCTGGAACAATCTCTGACAAATATCCCATGAGGGTAGTCACAACAAGTTGTTTTTAGCTCAACAGGCAGCCTGACCACAGATATCCCAAGTGGGTGACACAGCTAGGTTTTTCAGTAATTTTCCAGTTTCTCATCTGGCCTTTAGAGTTTTACAAAACAGTGGTGGTGTCTCACAAGTCTCACAAAATGGCGTTAGCTATGTTTAACTTAGGGTGAGGCTGGGGTCTTTCAATATATATATATATATATTACAGTTTATTCACTTTGTATCTCAGCTGTAACCCCTTCCCTCAATCCCTCCCAATCCCATCCTCCCTCCCTCATCTTCTCCCATGGCCCTCTCCAAGTCCACTGATAGGAGAGGTCCTCTTCCCCTTCCATCTGACCCTAGCCTATCAGTTCTCATCAGGACTGGCTGCATTGTCCTCTTCTGTGGCCTGGCATGGCTGTTCCCCACTCAGGAGGAGGTGATCAAAGAGCCAGCCCCTGTTCTCCTTACTAGGGTACCCACTTGGATACTGAGTGCCATGGGCTACATCTGAGCAGGGGTTCTAGGTTATCTCCACGAATGGTCCTTGGTTGGAGTATCAGTCCCAGAAAAGACCCCTGTGCCCAGATTTTTTGGCTCTGTTGCTCTCCTTGTAGAGCTTCTCAGACAGTGCTCTTAACCTCTAAACATCTCTCCAGCTCTGGCAACAGTTTCTTAAAAATTAAAAATAAATTAAGCCTGCCTGAGCTCCAGTAATTGTGGGTGTAGTCCTCCAACAAAAGAAATGGCAAAAACTGAAAATGCTTACCTGTAAGAACAGTTTCTGAAATTAAACACATCAAACTGTTATATTGCCTTAGCCAGGAATTATCCCAATAACCTCCTTAATGTATGCAGTGCAGGCCAGAGTACAGTCTGTTCTGTGTGACCACATGCCTGACCTTCTAGAGCAGAGGATGGGAAAAGACCTTGATCCCAATCCCACTTGTAGCCCTAATCTTCTTCCTTTTCTGCCCATCCAAGAACATGGTTCCTACAAATATTCAATTAACTGCTTCATAATAAATCCGTTGGTACCGTCATATCTTTACACTGATGTTCTTTTTTACAATATTGTGTTTGTATCTTTGTGAGTACAGGTGCCCACAGAGGCCACAAGAGGGTGCTAGACTTCCTGGAGCCAGTCAGACCAATGTTGGGTTCTCTATACGTGCAAAGCAGTATGTTCTTTTAACCACTAAACGTCACCTCCAGCCTCCCAATACGCCTTAAATGCACTCAAACAAGACCTACATCTTGAAGGTGGCCTTCTCTTTATCTTCCTCCCTCTCCTCACTTGTACAGAGCTAATGAATTCCTTCTCTGAAGTTCTCATCTTAATCGACATGGGTTCCCTTTCTCTGAAGGCTTTTCCCCTGCTTCTGTGTCACACACCAGGTTGGCATTCCTGACATCTTCTCATCTACTACCCCTCCCAAAATGCCAGAGACGCCTTGCCCAGGCCCTTGGTTGTGGAGATAACAGATTGGAAACTGTGGTGGTCGATTTTGCCAACTTGACTGAATGAACTCAGCAGTAGTACTACAGAAACACACTGCTGGTGTCTGTGAGACCCACCTTGAATGTGGGTAGCAGCGTCTTGTGGATTGTATAAAACGAAGAAAGGGAGCAAAACGCCAGTGTTTTTTCCTCTCTGCCTCCCGATTATGCTCTTGCTCGCTATGCCTTCCATACCATGACAAGCTGTATCCTACCATGTGTGGGAAGACGACCTTGAACTTCTGACCTTCCAAGCTTCCAGCTCCCCAAAGCTGGGGTTACAGGTGTGTTCCACCAAGTCCCTGACATTTTAACGGGGCTCTATGTTTTCATCTGGTGGCTCTACAAATTATGTAGCTAGTCCAGGGGACACATACTAACATGTTGACCACAGGGCCAGGTGGACACTGGTCCTCAATTCCCATGGCAACCCCAGGTACCAGAAGGCCTCAGGTGCTAGTGTGGGAGCAAGGGTGTCCTGCCAGACAAGGGA
The DNA here is from genome assembly GCF_907164565.1 of Psammomys obesus. NCBI lineage: Eukaryota > Metazoa > Chordata > Mammalia > Rodentia > Muridae > Psammomys > Psammomys obesus. Next base: position 772,872 of record NW_026596079.1, on the reverse strand, counting down.
ACTCATTGGGGACACAAAGCATAGGCCTGGAGTAAAGGTGGGCCTGGCACTCTGCCTGAGGACTCTGGAAGCCAAGTGTGGACAAACATTTGAGGCCCAGGGCGTATCATCTGACTGTGCCCCAATATCATTTCTAGCTGGACTAGGGCAGGTGCCTAAGTCACACAGACCAATCATACTCTGACTCCTGGGTTTCATTGGTTAGCACCAACTTAGCATTGCTGCCTAAGAGGACCAGGAAGGCCTGAGCCTGGTGGTGAGTTCAGACACTCACAGGCCTGGTTACATGATCCTCTTCCCTCTTCCTCCAACCCAAACTCTGAGATTTGCTTCAGCAGCTGCTGGGACGGGGTTCCCTGGACCCTGGAAGGTCTATGCAAGGGGGAGACACTGAAAGGAAGGCCCCTCGAAAACAAACAAACAAACAAACAAACAAACAAACAGAAGAGGTCCTGGCTGGAGGCTGAAACAGCTTTAGTTACAGGGAGGCCAGGAGCTGGCTGGCAGTTCCTCAGTATGGGGAAAAGGGAGACAGTAGTCAAAAGGAGGCTGGGGTTCGGGCCCAGGTTACACATCCAGGTTGCTGTCACTCGGCTTAGTGTAGACTTGTGTTTTTCGCTGCACAATGCCAGGGGTAAAGGTGGCACCCAGTGGCCAGTGGCGGACTACATGGTGGTAGGAGGAGGCCAGGTAGTCAAAGTAGTTGATGTTGAGTTTCCGGGCAATGTGCCGGCCCAGGAATTCCATTTGCTACGAATAAGTGAGTGGCAGCCAGTTCTCCGTCCTCCAGACAAGAGACTCCCCACCGGTATGCTTTTTACCAGTATCCCTTCCCCTTCCCACGAGAGTATCCCGCCCTAGCCCTGCCCAGGATTCCCACTGCTCCTGCTGCCCTTTGGGGAGTGGAGGTCTCCGTGGAGGAACTGTGCTGTATTTACTCTCTGAGTACAAAACAGTTCCATCCAAGAACACTAAGCAGTAATCTGTATCTTTTAGTTGGGGGTGGGGGAGGTAGGGGTGAGGGTAGGGGTGGGGGAGGTAGGATGGGGATGAAAGTAGGGGTGTGGTGGGGTGGGGAGGGAATGAGAGTGGGGTGGGGGTTGGGGCAGGACCCACCTCATAGCGCTCTGACAGTTGCACCAGCACAAGCGGCTCTAGCTTATATCCACAAAGGACCAGCTGGAAGAAACACCTTCCATAGGCTGCCAATAGATGCACAACTGAGCCAGGGACCTACCCTCCTGGAGCCTGGGGGTGGGAGGGCAGGGGCAGGGCCTCTGAGGAAGTGGGCATAACCAGATGGACTGTCGGCCCCTCCCAGCTCTGAATCCACCACCCTCGGCCTTCTCCCTCTGACCCTCCCCCATCCGGGGCATCACCGTCAGAGCTGAGTGCCAGGCGCACATAGACCAGATGCATCGGCCCCTGATGTACAGTTCGGCCATGGATGGAGAAGTGGTACATGCCACGTGAATGGTTCAGAACTAAGCGGCGCCGGGGCAATGAGGAGACCATGAGCCACAGGCCTACAACCATGCCATAGGCTGGAAAGCACCAGATCTCCTGCCTCTCTACCTGTGGGCACCAGGGATGAATGGAGGTGAGTTCTGGCAGGAGGCTCCTGTGTGGCCCTCATGCAGAGGAGAGAGGTGTGGGGTGGGGTGTGAGGGCTTTGACCTGTCTCAGGACGTCACAGGAAACCAAGACGAGGCAGAAGATAAAGAGCAGTGTCCCCTTCCAGAGTGTGTCCAGGTAGTACTCGAACACAAAGACTGAAGACAGCAGGACCCGGTACATGAGAACAGCTGGGAGCTGCCCATAGTCACAGGACAGTGCCGGGGAGTTGGGGGAAAGGGCCCACCCGGTGGAGGTGCTCCATGCTACTTCAGTGTCTGCACTCACAGGTGCGCCTGCCTGCCCTAACCCATCCAGGCTTCAGCCAGCCTCTCTCCACTTCTGGGAACCTGGCCATGCCCAGTGCCCTGCCCACCATCCGGCTGCTGCTGGTTGAAGGGGTAAAAGCTGTTGCTCTTGAGGCGCTTGGCTAAGTGTCGCTCAGTAGAGAAAAGTCCTGGGGCCCAGAGTTGGAAGCGCTTAGCAACGACACTTGCGGCGAGGCCAGTGGTCTGCTCCTTGGGGATCTAGTTAGGCAGATGTCGTTAGAGCTGGTCACGTCCAGCTTGCCCACTGCCACCGCCCCGATACCTTTACACAGGGCTCCCACCCGAGGCAATTCCAGGGTTGCAGATTAGGGAAGAGCAAAAGCTGTCAGACGACCGCAGGGTAAGGGAAGCAGGCAGCAGTCCGGCTGGGCTGCCCCGGTTCTAGAATTTCAAGGTAAAGGGTTCTAGAAGGGCTGTTCTATTGACCACGCCCTGCTAATGGGCATGCAATCCCTGGGCAGTTTGTACTACCTGGAAGACAGCCTGACTTCCTCGTGGCTGGACAGCCTAAGCCAGTGCTTCGAACACTGTCAGCTCATGGATTCATTCCGGTGGCTGATAAAAGCCTCTGTGCCTTTTCTCCACTATTGTACACCTTACTGCCTACCCTATCCTCAGACAACTGTGTCCCAAGAGTGGAATTCACACAGTCCAAGAGTTAAACCCTGCAGTGAGCAGAGACACAGGGCTAGGACACCTAAGATCCATTCCAAACTAGCCTAGATTAGCATGAGCGGAATCCCAAATAAAACAACAAAGGGCTACACACAGAGTGCCCAAAAATACTTTTATTGTAACAAAAAGCCCAAACATTTCTAAGTGAAAAGGGACAGGCAAAGCTAGTAGGTGTCCAAGTTAAGTGGACTCTCTGGAAGAGGGTGGGCTTGTAAGCAGCTGCTCTAGACACCACTGGACTTCCTCCAGGCCCCGGTAGGCACGCTTCAGACCCCGGGGGAGGCATCGACAGGACTCCAGATTGAGATAGAGCAGCCCCGGGCAACTGCTAATCACAGAGCTGTGGAACAGGCAGGCACAGGAAAGTGAGCTGCTGGCCAGGAAGCCCTGCCTGCCCTCACCTTACACCAGGCCTACAGCCACCCAGGCCCAAGCCTAGGACTCTTGGTGTCCCCAAGTAGAAGTCTGACCAGTGCCTACAACCTTGCTGGCCTCTGGAGATGTGGAGTTGGGGAGCAGACCTCTGGTCCCCAAGTCACACACGGCAGCAAGCAGTATGAGATTCATAGTAGAGGAAGGCCCACTGACCTGACGGTGCTTGGTGTAACTCGGGTACCCCTCAGGTTGAGGGAGCACAAGGCTGGGTGTAGGTCCCCAGAGGTGCCTGAGAAAACAGCAAGGGCCTGTTCCAAGTCTTTCTCGCTGAAGCCTTGGCCACTGAAATCCAGCTCTCTCAGGGTGTGATACCACTTCTGGGTCAACAGGGAGCTGCCCTTCTTAACTAGGGTCAACCCATCAGACATGCCATACAGGCCCAGGTACAGCTGCTCCAGCTCTGAGATGAGAGAACTGAGTGTGAACGGAAGGCAGGCGCTGATTCCACATCCCGCCTACCTACCATGCAAGGCCAGCTGACCTTGGCATGGTAAATCACACAGGCCAGTAGGAGTGATGCGAGCACAGCCTCGAAGATCCAGTAGGCGCAGTTTCGGGGAGCGGTGGAGCAAGCGGCTCAGGACCTCATTGCTCACAAAGCTGCAGGTGGAGCCAGCCAAACAGAGCTCCTCAAGACTGGGGAAGCCTGGTCCCTGGGGTACCCCTCGTCCACAAGGCTTGGGAAGCCAAATCAGATTCAGCAGCCGGAGCACCTGGGAGTTGGGAGGAGGGACAGGCTGCAGATGGGTAGATGAGTGGCAGGTGGGAGAAGGTAGGGGCTATATACCTGCAGCTGGGGGCAGCTTTTCTGCAGAGCCTCCACAGGCAGCTGCAGGGGCGTGCTGTTGCAATTCATGCCAGTGCTGACCTCCAGGACTTGGAGCTGGGGACAGCAGCTCCCCTGTAATGGTGGGGAAACACACTAGGTCAAAGGCCTGGCAGTCCCCACTCGGCTCTCTTCCTGCCCATCACCAACCTACCAGCAGCGCACCCAAGATGGCTGTCGTCTGGGAACTGTAGGTCAGCCATAGCTTCCGCATTCGGGACCCTGCCTCCTCCAAGAAGTTCACCACAGCTGTGGACTCCATCTGGGGATCCAGCACAGGGGTGTGGTTCACCTCGCAAGGGCCCAGGCTACTTCAGGGTCGTTGGGGCAAAGGACTCACCATGGAATGGTGTAGGTCCAGGCTGTGGAGCTGGCAGCAGGCTTTCGCTAACATGACCAGAGTGTCAGCAGTGACATTGTGGCAGTCTGAAAGCTTGAGGAAGGTGAGCCGAGGACAGAACTTGCTAACCAGCTGTGGCAAGAGAGAGGCCATCTGGGATTGGGAAGGGCAGGTTAAGTAGCGGCCTACAGGGACACTGGTGGTCATGTCAAGCCCATCCTATGGCCCCAGCTATGACTCCATTCTGTCCCTTGCCAGGCCTACTTCGGTGCCTTTTTCTCTGGCAACTTCCTACCTAAGGTGCCGGCAAGACAGATCTGGGCAGACAGGCAGACATCTCTACGGGACAGCACCAGGGCACTCCCCAATAGCAGACACCTCAAATTGTTACAGCTGGCGCGCAGGGCAGCCTCAAGCTCTCACCTCCAACACAGAGTGTACTTGAGACTTCCAATGGATAAGGGTCAACCTCTGGAGCTGTGAGAACCTGGGCAACAGCAAGGTCCAGTTGTGCTAGGGTCCTTATGCTACCCGTCTGGCCAGCATCCTCCCTACCCAACGTGGATGCACAGAGGCACAGGCAAAGGAAGGAAGTCGATGACAAGGAACCCTCACCGATTGGGTATGAGCCACTCCAGGGAAGCAAGGAGCTTCTTCTCTGCCTTGAGGTTGCCCTTGGCAGACCTGCCAACCAGCGGGGGTGACAGGGTCACAGTATGCCAGAGCGAAGGATGGGAGGTGGCTTCATGCCAACGCTGGCAAACGCGTGCAGCCCTAGGAGAAGAAACAGTTCGCTGAGAGCGCGTGGCCTTTTGTGGGTGATGCCTACGATAAAGTGTCTTAGGACCAGCAGCGATGCCCTTGCAACCTGCAGCGCAGACGACTCAAAGCTTGCTGACGCCCGCTCTCAAAGTTAGGCTTTGGGGGGTTCCAAATGCAAAAAGGTGCTAGAGCACTCGTGTACGCCCTTTGAGATGCTTTACCCCCTGCCTTGCAGCACCACCCGCTCATTAGGCCAGTCTATACCCCGCCAGGGGCTGTTAGTGTACCTGCCAAGAAACGGCATGGGCCCGTGAGCCGCAACCAACAACCCGAAAATATGCACCAGGACTTCTAAGGGAATACGGTCTCCCCAGCCAGAATCCGGACCCTGATCGGGTGACGGCTCCGGTTGGGGTTTGGTCCTGGGCTTGGCGGCAGCCTTGGGGCCACGAGCCATTGGCCTCGGAGCGCGGCGGGGGGCGCGCCTGTGCGCACGAGCGCGCGTAGGCTCCAGGTCCGGCAGCACGAGCAGCATGCTGTCCGCCTGTAGCAAGTGATACCCAGAACCGCGAGGTGCCAGCCGGTCCCACCACCAGTCCTCGGCCGAGCGAGCCCGTGCATCGGGCCGCTTGGAGCCCCGAGCTCGACGCCGAACTCTCCCAGAAGCCACAGGAGCCATAGCCCCGGGAGCTCCGCTAAGGCGGAAGGTGGGTGGTAGGCTGGGAGGAAGGGGCGTGGTCCCTTACCTCAGGCCTTCTATTACACTTAGCTTCCGGGGGGTGGGACTTCCGCCGCGAGTTTTAGCGGGTTCGCCGGTGTCTTCGTCCAGCCCTTGGGCTGAGATTTGGCTGCTTTCCGGGCTGAGCGGCGCGCTCCTGGTGCTGGGCGGGCAGCCACAGACCCACGCCCCTGATGCTCAGTGTTGGAGCCCTGGGTAAAGCCAGCCAGCCACACCCCTCGCCGACCCATGTCGGCTGCCTGAAGTTCCGCTGTCGTACAGTTGGTTTAGCCGCGCTGAGACTTGGTCCTCCGCAAGCCCCAAGGACTGCTCCTTCGCTGATCCTCCTGCCTGGAGCCACGCTTTAGGCCAGCTTCTTCTTGCTCCCCAGCTTGTCAGTCTTGTTCTGTGGGCTCCCGGGACAGGCTCCTTGGTACGTGCAGCTCCTGATCTATCTGCCGCCTTCCTCCAGGTGCCCTGGTTTTGCATCTCAGACCCGGTCTTTTTTTTTTTTTTTTTTTTTTTTTTTTTTTTTTTGGTCTCCTTCCAGCTGGGAGAGGTTTGGCTCCTAGAATAGCCATAGAAGCTTTGGACCTTCGTGGGGAAAGAGCGGATTGTTACTTGCGCTTTGTCCTGGAAGGCCCCTTTTGACCTAATGGCAGCACCTCCGCTGGGCCGACTGGTGCTGACCCATCTGCTGGTGGCCCTTTTCGGCATGGGCTCCTGGGCTGCTGTCAACGGGATCTGGGTTGAGCTGCCCGTAGTTGTGAAAAGGCTCCCGGAGAGTGAGTGAAGAGAAGTGGGCTGAGGTGGGCCGCTGCTGCAGCTCTTCATTCCTTAGCCTAGTGCCCTTACACTGTCTCCTCCCTCCCCTGCAGGTTGGAGCCTTCCTTCGTACCTCTCTGTGCTTGTGGCTCTGGGAAACCTGGGTCTGCTGCTGGTGACCCTGTGGAGGCGCCTGGCCCGCGGCAAGGGCGAGCGGGTCCCCATCCAAGTGGTGCAGGGACTAAGCATAGTGGGCGCAGCCCTGCTGGCCCCTCTGTGGCACCATGTGACCCCAGTGGCAGGGCAGCCCCACTCTGTGGCCTTCCTAACACTGGCATTTATACTGGCACTGGCCTGCTGTGCTTCTAATGTCACTTTCCTGCCCTTCCTGAGCCACCTACCACCTCCCTTTTTACGGTCTTTCTTCCTGGGTCAGGGCCTGAGTGCCCTGTTGCCCTGCATGCTAGCTCTGGTACAGGGGGTGGGCCGCCTTGAGTGCCTGCCGGTGCCCGCCAATGGCACCACTGGGCCTCCTATCAAGGTGTCTCCCATAAATTTCCCAGAGCGCTTTTCTGCCAGCACTTTCTTCTGGGTATTGACTGCCCTACTGGGTACTTCAGCTGCTGCCTTCCAAGGTCTCCTGTTAATACTGCCATCGCCACCATCTGTACCCACAGTGGGTACAGGGCTTCGGGTAGAAACACCGGGAACAGAGGAGGAAGAGGAAGAGGAAGAGGCCTCACCGTTGCAGGAGCCACCAGGCCAGGTGGCAGCCACCGTTTCCAGCCCAGACCCTAAAGCCCATCAGCTGTTCTCTTCCCGAAGTGTCTGTCTACTGGGGCTGCTGGCTATCACCAACGCGCTGACCAATGGTGTGCTGCCTGCTGTCCAGAGCTTTTCCTGCCTGCCCTATGGGCGCCTGGCCTACCACCTGGCTGTCGTACTGGGTAGCTCAGCCAACCCCCTTGCCTGCTTTCTGGCCATGGCAGTGTTGTGCAGGTGCACATGGACCCCAAGTCCGCCCCCCCCCGGGGGGAGGAGCTTGAGGTGGGCCAGGGCCTTGGCACAGCCAGTCCTGAATCTCGGCCCATCTCTGGCAGGTCTCTGGCAAAGCTGTATTGTCTGTCTCTACTGGGCATGTTCTTTGGAGCCTACCTGATAACGCTGGCAGTCCTAAGTCCCTGTCCTCCTCTGGTGGGCACCTCTGTGGGTGTGGTCCTCGTGGTAAGTATGATGGGGACATGAAGTAGGAATAGGGCTTATCTCAGAAGCAGGGGAATCTGGTGCTCAGCCTGCTGCTGCAAAAACTCCACTCTACCCCCTCTTTCAGGTGCTTTCATGGGTACTGAGTGCGGGCCTGTTCTCATACATCAAGGTGGCGATCAGCTCCATGCTGCACAGTGGAGGCCGGCCAGCATTGCTTGCAGCTGGTGTGGCTATTCAGGTGGGCTCTCTGCTGGGCGCCATCGCCATGTTCCCTCCCACCAGCATCTATCAAGTATTTCGAAGCGGAGAGGACTGTGTGGACCAGTGTGGCCCTTGAACCTGGACCTGTGGGACTTAATTCACACTTGTCTTCACCTGGAGACTGCCGCAGTGCCTGAGTCCTGAGGCCCAACGTGGCCTCCCTTTTCATGGATATTGCACACTCCATAAGAGACCTGGCTTTTGAGAAAAGACCAGAGTGAGGACCAAAGAGAAGGCCTGGATCCAGGAATAGGTTGGGGCTGTGGCCTTCGCCCTTGGGACCTTTGTGGGAGTTGCACAATAAAGCATCTTTATACAGTGGGTTGTTAATCCCATAATCCCATGAGCACAGCCCCCAGTGCCATGTCTGCTTCTGTAGGAGTCATCCCTTCCCAAGATCCTTGTGAAGGTTCTGGGCAGGCATTTATCCATTTGTCTAATTGCTCTTGCAGGGCCTTGGGTCAGGACTCCTGCCGCCGTTGCTGTTTTGGAACTACCTTGGGAGACAAAGGCCAACTCCCAGAGCCCACATGGGGCTAAAATAGTATAACGCCTCTAGTCTAGTCAGCTTGGAGTTGGCTAGATAAGTGTGGGGCCGCTGCTCCACAGCATGTCTTGAGGGTGTGAGGGTCAGACATAGTTGGGAAGTTATCCAACAAGGGGACCTCAGGATGGTGGCTTTGACCCCTGGCTACAGAAGACCCTCCTGCCAAGACCTTTAAATTGGGTGCAAGGTTCAGGCCCCAAAGGAGCTCAGTGAAACTGGTTGTTTGTGCGCTTGGTTTGCTTTTTTGTTTTGTTTTGTTTTATCTGCATGAGTGTTCTGCCTGAGGAGGTCAGAAGAGGCTGTCTGATCCTCTGGAACTGGAATTACAGACTGCTGTGAGCTGCCATGCAGGTGGCTGGGAATCGAACAGCAGTAAGTGCTCTTAACCACTGAGTCTTCTGCCCAGGCCCAAGAGCTGTTTTTGTTTGTTTGTTTGTTTTTGTTTTGTTTTGTTTCAGGTTCTGACCGGCTCGGGACCTTTCAGCTTGAGAACATTGCTTACCAGCCCTCCAGCCACTGATTCCCAGTTTCCAGCTTCTGTGGTCAAAGCTCCCAAGTCATCTGTTCAGGTAGACATGTAGCTGTCTTCCACCCAAACTCCCCTTATAATCAGACTGCGCCCTTGCCCCATGGCATCTGTAGGGTCATCTCCGGGTTGGGTGGCTCTCACACAAAGGGCTGGAGCCTCAAGTAGGAGTGGAAAGATCCTTTGAACCAGGAGAGGGAAATGAGGATTTGGAGGCCATGCTGGGGCCAAGGGTTTTTGCCTTCTTTTTGTCTTATGGCAAACAGGAGAGAGAAGCCTGTGGGGGTGGCTGGACACCAAGTGTGTACAAAAGTGTGACTGGAATGGCAGGAAGCCTAACCCTCATGGGAGCTCAATGGGAGAAGGAGAAAGATTGCCACCCTTGCTGCCCAAGTTCTTCCAGGTCATCTTTGTGAACTTAAGACTTCTGTCCTTGACTTGGCCGCCTGGCTTTGTTTCTCTCCCCCTGGCTCCCATACCTAGTCAGGACCACCTGGGCAGGGGAACTCGTAGATTCCCTAGGAGTTCCTGTGGCTCAGACGTTGACTCAGGAGCAGGGGTGACGGAGGGTGACGTGCAGGGCTAAAGCAAGTGAGACCAGCAATAAGGTTGAACTCTTCAGGACTCTTGTTCCAGTGACTCCCTTCCCCTTTTGTACTCTGCCCTGGTCCCTGGTCAGCCATCCATGCCTGGGGCCACCAGAGGCTAGAGATTGGAAGGTTTCTTCCCAGCTCCTCTTCTTGGTTTCCTCAGGTCAGTGATCAGACGGAGGCCTCTGTCCTAAACTCACATGTGCATTTGTACAAGGTGTGCTAGATCCAAGGGCCTCAGAGCAGCATGGCCCTTCAGATATGTATGGTCTCCTGAAGAGAAGGAATCAGCTGCTTCAGACCCTGGCCAGCCCGAGCTAGAAGCGGGTGGTTTGAGGAAGCCACTGCCCTTTGAAGTTCTAGTGCCTTCCTGTCCTGCCACAGAAAACAGGGCAAGGATCAAAATAAGACAGGGTGGAAAACAATAGGTCCAGGATGGAAGCAAGGCTGTCTGCCAAGTCCGTGGGTGTTCACGACACACAGGAGAGCCCACCACCCAGGCCGCTGAGTCCTGGGCTGAGGGGTTAGAGGACACCCCACAGGAAGGTAGCTGCTGAAGGAGGACTTGTCACTGAAAGCAGTCCCTTGAGTGCTGAGCCACACTGCAGTTTTCTGTGTTGTCACCATGTATGTCCCCTTGGCTCCTAGAAGTCAGAAAAGAGCCATTTAGAGGTAGCCTCTTTTCCCAGGTGTGAGACAGCCCACGATGCAGGGGCAGGGCTTGTCTTTTGGGGACTGAATGACAAACATTAATGTCTTCTCCTTCCTGGGTTCTCAGCTCAGGGAGTCTCCAATAGCTGTGGGTTCGGATGTAACTGCAGATGGAACAGACTTTCAAAGATGCTCAGAGACACAATCTGATTTGGGGACACAAGACCATCCTTTAAGGGCCATAACAGTTGATTCATAGGGATTTCCCCAACTTCTGTGATGCTGGAAAACAAGCAAGAGAGGGGTGTGGAGCATCAGCAGTTCAAGAAATGGCTGAGTTGGCCCCTCCCACCCCATCCTACCTCCAAGGGAACAAACAATGGAGCTGCCTTTGCTGTGCTGCAGCATTCACACGGCTTCCAGGGTTCCACTGTGCTAGTTTAGGTAGGAGTTGAATTCAGAGCATTGCGTTTGTTAGACAAGCAGTCTAAGAATTGCATTAAGGAGGGAGGGGCTTATGGGGGGGATACAAAGTGAATAAAGTGTAATTAATAAAAAATAAATAATTGCATTAAACCAGGCTGGAGACATGGCTCATGGGTTAAGAGCACTGGTTGCTCTTCCAGAGGTCCCGAGTTCAATTCCCAGCAATCCCGTGGTGCCTCATAACCACCTATAATGAGATCTGGTGTCCTCTTCTGGTGTGCATTCACATATGCAGGCAGAATACTGTATATGTAATAAGTACATAAATATTAAAAAAGAATTGCATTAAATCCTTAGCTTCTTATACATATTTTTTTCTCTGTAATTCTCTTTATTTTCCTGTGTGATTTGAACCACGGGAGCAGGACTGGTGTGTTGCTCAGTGGTAGAGTGCTCGTCTAGAATGTACACCACATTCCAGAGAGAATGTGCTGGGTTCAGTCTCCAGCACTGCAAGACAAAAACTTGACCCAACTGTAGAGTATGGTAGGGAAAGAATGGGGAGTGCCTAATGGCTCCAAAGTTCGTTTTGTAAGTTGAAAGAGCCCTAGGGGTGGATGGTGGTGATGGTCACACCACATTCTGAATGTTTTTAAACCCTGTACTTTGAAAGTACTTTATTCCCAGCACTTGGGAGGCAGAGGCAAGTGGGGTCTTTCTGTTTAAGGCCAACCTGAACTACACAGTGAGCTCTAGGATACCCAGGGCTACCTAGAGAGACCCTGTCTCAAAACAAATACAAAAAAGGTGGTTAAGATAGTCAAGTTTTTATTTTGTTTTGACACAGTCTCCTATAGCCTAGCCTGGTCTTTGTTTGTTCCTATGTGAGATAGGGAGAATCTCATTATGTAGACCAGGCTGGCTTGGGTCTCAGAGACAGAGATCTGCCTGTCTCTGTTTCAGTGCTGGGATCAAAGGCATTTACCACCAGGAATTGCAAAAGAATTATTTTTTAGTGCTATCAAATGCTTACAGATGAAAGAAGAGCATGGATGGATGGAATTTTCTTCAAAGTAACCCAGCAACAGGATGTGGGGCATGGTGTAAGACAGGCAGGAGCAAGTGATTTCTGGAATTCAAGCCCAGCTCTGTCTACATAGTAAGTTCCAGGCTAACCAGGAATACTCAGAGACTCTAATATATGTATATATAGATGTGTGTGTATATATATGTGTGTATTTTAGGTTGTTAAGTTTTATCCAGACATTTAAATTTTAATTACATTAGTTTTATTTAAATATTGTAATTATCAATCCAGGAAGTCTAATCCAAAGAATTACTAAGAAAATAGCTTTAAAATGCAGAAAAAAGCCAGGCACAGGGTGGTGCACATGGTGTAATTCCAGCACTCGGCTGAGGCATGGGGATCTCTGTGAGTTTGAGGCCCGCCTAGTCTACAAAGTGAGTCCAGGACAGCCAAGGCTACACAGAAAAACCCTGTCTTCAAAAACAAAAAGCAAGGAAAAAAAAACCAAAGATGTGTGGTGATCGTATCACTCAGTGGGCTGAGGCAGCAGGATTGCCATGAATTGGGGGCCAACTGGAGCTATAGATGAGACCCTCTCAAGAAACAACTAAACAAAAACCACAGTTGGAAACACCTATTCAGCATACAAGCCAGTAATGGGAGAACAAAGGAACAAAGAGATGTGAGGGGCACGTTACGGTAGGCGGACCCCCCTCCCCATGTCATTAGCTGTACTAACATAAGTGCTAACGGGACCCTGTAATCCAGCTGGACCCTCCAATGCACTCTCCTGTTAATGTGTAAAACCTCCGGGATAGACTAAGGCCGTGGAGCAAGCCTCATTGATTATTCGGGGATTGTATTCCTGGAAAGACCAGCACAAAAGAGCAAGTCAGTTTGACCCTATCTTGAAGTCTACACCCATACCCTCGGGTGTGTCTTGGTTTTGTTCCACGTGCTTCTCTTAACCCTTGTGCTTAGTAGGCTCAAAGTATTAATTAAACCCCAATTCCACTTAAAACAAAAACAAAAAACCCAGACATCCTCTCCACTGTCTAGCCAGGTAAGTGGAGTCCCTACCCTTCATGGTGGAAACTATTTCTTTGCAACAGATGGAAACCACGACGGAGAACCACAGCCAATGAGAATGCAATGTGGAGCTCAGTACCAACTGATAGACACAACTACACCTAAAGCTAAGGAAACACTGCAGATTGTATGAGCCACCCACAGTTCTGGGAACCAAACCTGGGTCCCCTGTAAGAGTGGCAAATGTTCTTACTGGCTGAACTGTCCAGCCCCATGAGATCCTATTTAAACAGGCAGGATGGTGTTAAAACCAGCATCAGGATATCATATGGGTCAACAGTTTCATTCTCAAACTATGGAACTGGGCGTTCAGAATAAAACCCTTACATTTATGGTTAAACAACTTAAAAAAAAATAGCTCTTACTGTGTAGCCCAAGCTGGCCTTGTGCTTGCTGTAATCTTCTGTCTCTGCCTCCCAAGTGCTGGGATTACTGGCATGAACCCATGTGCTCATCTCCCTTTATTTATTTTTTTAATGATTTATTATTTATTTATGTGCATTGGTGTTTTGCCTGCATGTATATCTGTGTGAAGGTGTCAGTTCCCCTGAAACTGGAATTACAGACAGTTGTGAGCTACCATGTGGTTGCTGGAAATTGAACCCAGGTCCTCTAGAAGTGCAGCCAGTGCTCTTAACCTCTGAGCCATCTCTCCAGCTTCCTTCCATAATTGGTTTGTTTGTTTGTTTGTTTGTGACAGGGTTTCTCTATGTAGATCTGGCTGTCCTGGGACTTACTCATAGACAGAGGCTGGCCTCTAACTCACAGAGATCCCCTTGCCTCTGCCTCCAAGTTCTTGGGTTAAAGGTGTAGGCCACCATGCCCAGCTTAATTGATGTTTGACAATGGACAGGGCATTTTTTATGAGTAGCAGTGGAGATAAAAGAGTGATAGGAGTCCTGTGATAATGTCCTACTCCAGCCTCTGAATGCACACCCACATACATACAGAGACAAATAGACATATACATACGCAATTTTTAGAAATTAAAAAGAAAGTAGCATAGAACCACACATGTTGATGCAGAACACAGGCTGGGAAGAAGGCCTGTTAGGTAAAGTTCTTGCCATATGCACTGGCAAATGTTTTGTCAATCTGCCACAAGTCAGAGCCATTTGAGGAGAAGGAATCTCAATAGAGAAAATGTCCCCTCCAGACTGGCCTGTGGGACATTTTCTTGATGGATGATTGATGTGGGAGGGACCAGATCAATTTGGGTAGTGTCCCCCCTGAGCAGGTCGTCCTGAATGGGGGAGAAAGCAGGCTGAGGAAGCCACGAGGAGCAAGCCAATGAGCAGCAGTCCTCCATGGCCTCAGCATCAGTGGCTGCCTCAGGGTTCTTGCCCTGACTTCCTTGGAGGATGGACCATAAGCTGGAAGATGAAGTAAACTGTCTCCTCCCCCAAGTTACTTTTGGTCATTGTGTTTTCTCACAGCAGTGGAAACCTGACAGAAACCTAACTAAAACATCATACAAGCATGAAGACCTGAGTCCCAATCCCCAGAGCCCATGTAAAGCTGGGCAGACACCATAGCCTATGACTGTAACCCCACCGTTTCCACCATGACATAAGACGTGGAAAGAGCTGAATCTCTCCATCAGCTGTCTGACAGTTGATGTAGAGATTTCACCCTACATCAGAGATCCGATATCCTCTTGCTGACTCCATGGGCACCAGTCAATAGTCACACATGTGGTACACATACACAGAAAATAAAAACATAAATCTTAAAAAGAGTTCAGGGGTGGTGGCTCATGCCTTTAATCCCAGCACTTGGGAAGCAGAGGCAGGCAGATGTCTTTTGAGTTTAAGGCCAGCCTGGTCTACAGAGAGAGAGTTCCAGGACAGCCAGGGCTACACAGAGAGACATTCTCTGCTCTGTTTAAAAAAAAAAAAAAAAGGCTAGGCATCAAGCATACCTTTAAATGCCTTCACTCAGGCAGATCTCTGTGAGTCCAAGCCCAATCTGGTCTACATAGCATGTTCCAGGCCAACCAGGGCTATAGAAGATAGACAGTGTCTCAAAAAAATTAAAATTGTGTGAGACAGAGAGCTCAGTGGATAAACTCACCAAGCCTAAGAACTTGAGTTCAATCCCTGGGACACACAAGGTAAGAAAAAAACTGAGTCCCACAAATTGATCTCAACTTCCACTACCCATGACACAGACTCCCCCATATAAATTTGTAATTTCCAAGAAAAGGAAAAAAAAAAAAAACCTAAAGAAAATGAAAGCTGGGTATAGTTGTACACACCCTTAACCCCAGCACATGGGAGACAGAGGTAGAGTTTATCCACAGCGATTTTTTTTTTTTATGGAGACCTGGAAAGATGGCTTAGCAGTTAATCACAGGGTCATAGGTTTGTAAGATGGAAAATGCTTGTGCAATATCCTGGTGAGGGGAGGGAGTGGTTATGATAAGAGGTGGAAAGGGCTTCAGTGGGGAGACAGTGACATTCAGAGCTTAATGGCCTGTGACCTGGAAGATCCCAGTTGTATCAGGGGCACAACCAAGAATATTAGTGCCAGTGAGTAGACAGGAGAGGGAGTTACCAAAAGAGCCACAAGTTAAGATCATTGAGCCAAAAGGCAACAAGGAGAGAGAAGTCGCCGTAGAGACTGGATGCAGAACTAGGAAATAGTGAAATGCAAAATAGATTATTGTTGTGTTGGGGGTCTTTATTTTTCTTTCCTTCTTTGTTATTTTGAGACAAGGTCTCATGTAGCCCAGGCTGGCCTCAAACTCAGTATGTAGACCCAGCTAGCTTTGAATTTCTGAACCTGAGCCTTTGCCTTTCAAGTGCTAGCATTACAGGTGCATGCCAACATTGCCAGCTCAAAATAGTTGTTTGTTTGTTTTGAAGATAGTGTTTCTCTGTGTGGCCTTGGTTGTCCTGGACTCACTTTGTAGACCAGGCTGGCCTCAAATTTAGAGAGATCCACCTGCCTCTGCCTCCCTGAATACTGGGATTACAGGCTTGTGTCACTGTGCCTGGCCTTTTTCTTTTCTTTTCTTTTCTTTGTTTTGTTTTGTTTTGTTTTGTTTATTGAGACAAGGTTTCTCTGTGTATCTGTGTAGCCTTGGCTATCCTGGACTTGCTTTGGATATCAGACTGGCCTACGAATTCACGAGACCCACCTGCCTCTGCTGGGATTACAGGCATGCGCTGCCACTGAACCCTAAACTTTTTTAAAGGTTTACTTGTGTATACACATGAGCACTCTATTTGCATGTATGTCTGCATGACAGAAGGGAGCATCAGATCCCATTACAAGTTGTTGGGACACCATGTGGTTACTGGGAATTGAACTCAGTACCTCTGGAAGAGCAGCCAGTACTCTTAACCCCTGAGCCATCTCTCCAGCCCTCATAATAGTTAAAAAAGAAACCACAGTATGATTTCAAGAGGACAGATAAGATGTCTGAGAAGAATGATTGTAAAGATGAGGGGAAGCCAAGCCAGGAAAGGAACAATGTTGGGGTAAATTGTTAAAGACAGGGTTGCGCTTGAAGGAGCCCAGGAATAGTCTAAGTCTCCCTGAAAGTGCCCGTCTAGGATAAATATCCTAAACTGGGTTGGGTCTTATAGAATGTCATCGGAATAAGAGAGAGTAAAATTACATCATGGAACTTCAAAAGTGAGAGAAAGAATCTTGGCTACCTATTAAGGTTCGGTGGTGTTTGGGTTCATTCTGTCTTACTGACAGATGGTTCTGTCTGTCCAGTGAAGAAGTGAAGCTAGCTTTCAGAACTGGTGGATATTTGAGTCCCTTGCACATGGTCTGTAAGTGAAATTTATTTGCCAGTCTTGTCCCAGCATAGTCCTCTCATGCTGAATAGACCACAGAGGGCTTGAGGGTCTGTGGGTTCCTCAGGGTTATCCTTCCAACACAAAGGACAAACTTTAGTGTCAGACCACAGGGTGAGGCTGGAGAGAGGGCTCAGTGGTTAAGAGCACTTGCTGTTCTGGCAAAGGACCCTGGTTTGGTCTCTAGCATCCGTGTGTGGCTGATGACAATCAGTTACTCCTCCTGTTCCAGAGGGATTCTTACCCTCCACTTCTGACTTCCATAGGCACCAGGCATGCACATAATACATACACATACGTGCAGGCAAAAAAATATACATACTCATACACACAAAAAAACACAAACCTTTTTTTTTAATAATTTATTTAATTTTATTTTGTGTGCATTAGTGTGAAGGTGTCAGATCCCTTGGAACTGGAGTTACAGACAGTTGTGAGCTGCCATGTGGGTGCTGGGAATTGAACCCAGGTCCTTTGGAAGAGCAGACGGTGCTCTTAACCTCTGAGCCATCTCTCCAGCCCAACACAAACCTTTTTAAAAAATATCATTTATTTATTATTTACACAGCATTCTGCCTGCGTACCAGAAGAGGGCACCATATTTCACTATACATGGTTGTGAGCCACCATATGGTTGCTGGGAATTGAACTCGGGACCTTTAGGAAGAATATTTTAGCATTCTTAACCTCAGAGCCATCTCTCCATCCCTGAACACATACATATTAAGAAGGGGAGGAGGAGGATAAGAGAAGAGGAGGAGGAGGAGGAGGAAAGGGCTAGCAAGACGGTTCACTGGGTAAAGGCACTTTGTCACCAGCCTGATGACCTATTTGAGTTCCTAGGTTCCACGTGGATAAGGAAGGAACCAAGTCTCATGACTTGCATCATACATACACACACTGAATTCAAAACAAAACAAAACTAGCCAGGTAGGGGTGGCACACACCTTTAATCATGGCACTTGGGAGGCAGAGGCAGTCAGATAGGTGAGTTCGAGGCCATCCTGGTCTACACAGAGAAACCCTATCTCAAAAACAGAAAGAGAGAGAGAGAGGTGGGTGGGTGGGGACTCAGTCGAAGTTGGAGGGCCCTTGTCCCCAAATTCATGGCCTGATGAAAATTGTTAAGGATCTCCCATTGGGAAGATGCAGGCAGCAGCGTGTTCTCCAAGCTTTGTGTATCGATCCCTCTGGGGTGCCTGATCTAAAGCCCAAGGAGGTCCCTGAGGGGTGTACTGTGGGTGAGGGATTGGAGACTAAAGCAGCCTGGAGTGAGAGTCAAGCTTCCTGTTCAGCCTGCTGCTTAGCTCAGGTGCTCAACTGAGAAGCATCAGAATAGCCTTTTTGGTGGCTTTCCAGTGTGTAAGAGCTACCCGGGTTGGAAGCCAGATGGCATCTAGTAGGGTCAGACTCTCAGGGGCATCTTTGAGGGGGTACTGTGGGCCACGGGGAATCCCTTAGAAAGCACGGACTGAAGCACTCCTAAATGTTTCATTTGTGCTCCTCCCTGGAGATCCCTAGTGAGGGCAATTACTTCTTTTCTGGGGGCTGATGTAGAATTACCCACAAAGGACCCGAATTCTACCACCTTTGTGAAACTCACTGCTGTGTTCTCTGTAATTCTATGCCCTACCTCCATACACCATTTCTATCTGTGAATGAAGTAGCCATTTCATAGGGCCGAATCTATCAGTGCAGGTGAGCGTCAGTCCCTACACACAAAAGCTGCGGATTAGGGCTAGGATCAGGTAATAAAGGCAGCAGGATTTAAGTTTGGTGAGGATTATAGCAAGCTCTGTGGGTTGGGGCTGTTTTTTCTTTCTTTCTTTCTTTCTTTCTTTCTTTCTTTCTTTCTTTCTTTCTTTCTTTCTTTCTTTCTTTCTTTCTTTCTTT
>NW_026596079.1:753119-754370 GCF_907164565.1 Psammomys obesus | reverse complement strand
TTTCTTTCTTTCTTTCTTTCTTTCTTTCTTTCTTTCTTTCTTTCTTTTCAAAGAGTTATATATTTGTGTATTCTGCCTGCATATATGCCTACATGCCAGAAAAGGACACCAGATCTCATTATAGATGGTTATGAACCACCATGTGGTTGCTGGGAATTGAACTCATGACTTTTGAAAGAATAGCCAGTGCTCTTAGCCTCTAAGCCATCTCTCCAGC
The DNA here is from genome assembly GCF_907164565.1 of Psammomys obesus. Taxonomy (NCBI): domain Eukaryota; kingdom Metazoa; phylum Chordata; class Mammalia; order Rodentia; family Muridae; genus Psammomys; species Psammomys obesus. The sequence goes on along the minus strand of NW_026596079.1, from coordinate 754,153 downwards.
TAGAGCCGCCAGAGCCATAAAGCAAGACTGAGCAAACTGTGTCACCAGATCTAATGACAGGGCAAGGCAGGTGACGGGCACTGAGAGAGCTCCAGCATTTGAGGTAAAGCAATGCTTTTCCCTTTGCTTATGTGCTTATAAAGAGAAAGGTTAAGAGGCTGGAGAGAGGGTTCAGAGGTTAAGAACACCGGTTGTTCTTCAAAAGGTCCTGAGTTCAATTCCCAGTAACCCCATGGTGCCTCATAACCATTTATAGTGATATCTGGCGTCTCCTTCTGGCCTGCAGGCACACATGCAGGCAGAATGCTGTATAAGCAATGAATAAATGAATCTTTAAAAAAAGAGAAAGGTTTAGTAAGATTAGGAAGAGGTAATTAAGCCCGGACAGATGCAGGTGTCTCTGATCTATCGGCTTTCCCCCTGGTTCCATTCAAGGCCTTGTTTAGTTATTATTCCAAGCTAGGAAACCTGAGTCTGCAAAATCCTGCTATGCTCAAAGAAGGTCCTGAGGAATTTTGTGGCGTAGAGATCCACAGTTGGTTCAAATGAGAACCTTGCAATGATCAGAAGGGCTCCCTGTGCCTGCGGTTGTATAAATTCCAGGAAGTGAAACTTTTTTGGGGAGATTTGGGCCTTTGGAGGAAAACTGTATATCCACATAAAGCCAGCTTTTGAAGGGGTTTAGTATTTACTTTATTCTCACGTGTCTTTGTGAGTGCAGGTGCCTATGGAGATCGGAAAACGGTGTGGGATCCCGTGGAGTTGGATTTACAGCCTGTTGTAAACCACCTGGCATGGCTGCTGAAGACCAAACTCTGGTTCTCCGGAAGAGGAAAGCAGTCGTAACCGCTGGGCGAGTTCTCCAGCCCAGCGTTTAGATCTGAAGTAGATTTTATTGGCTACAGATGGGGAAAAAAGTGTGTACTTGGAAAAGGCAACTCCTGGAGGAACATTTTAAGGGATGATAGAAGCAGGTATAGTGGTGCACTGGATATATATATATATATATATATATATATATATATATATATATA
>NW_026596079.1:742295-753109 GCF_907164565.1 Psammomys obesus | reverse complement strand
CAGATCCCTGGGGAGATTTTCTTTGGCGCTACTAGAAAACAACATCTGGAGCATGAGAGGGCACCACAAAGTCACTGCGGGAACACAGTCAGTCCATCACATGTGCTGTTTGTCTAGAACACAGTGTGGCAACAGGTGGGCATTTGGGTACCAGCAGGCTTTGAAAGTCACTGAGGAGGACACAGTCCTCTCTGATCATTAACAGCTAATCCGAAAGGGCCTGTCAATCACCTGGGTAGAAAATACTCCATATGAAAGTTCTGCAGACTTTAAGTAGTATAAAACCTATCTAAATATATCTGTGGGTGCAATGGTCTCTCTGGCTCCTGTCCATTCTCACCCTGTGACGGTAGTTTTCTTTCCCACAGTGGTGCCTTTGGCCATGATCCAATTTCACCCTGTGAGAGTGTGTTTCTCTACAGTGGTGCCTTGGCTATGTTCACTCTATCCATTGAGGAGGCCCCATTTTACTCTGTAATAAACTTTGTTCATCCTCTATTCCATCCTCTGTGTGTCTCATGGGAATTCTTTTCCCAAAGCTCACAAGGAGGGTGAGCCAGTGGAGACCAGGGAAAGACTTCAGTAACCTCTCTGGTGTTTCTACGTGGTTGCCATTGATTTCTTTCATATCATACAGCCGTTTGTCCCAAGTCTGAGATCTGACAATAAGGTGTGGACTCTCCCCTCTTAGGTTAGGGCTATGAAATCTTCTGCTTCACTTGTTTATAATGTATCTATTTTATGTATATGAGTGATCTATTTGCATGTACACCTGCAGGCCAGAAGAGGGCATCAGATCCCAGTATAGATGGTCTTGAGCCACCACAGCAACGAAAGAGCAGACAATGCTCTTAACCTCTGAGCCACCTCTCTAGACGCCCCCACCCCCCCAGAATCTATCTTATTTTCTTATTTGGGGGACTATATGCTTCAGATTGTTTGTTCAAGCTCCACTTGCATTTGTCTCCTGTTAAATACACACTAAGCAAACTGCCGAGTCTTTTTCGAAACAGTGGTAGATATGCTTACATTTTTGTTTTTGTTTTTAGTTTTTGGCTTGGTTTGGTTTAGTTTTTCAAGACATGATTTCTCTGTGTAGCCCTGGCTGTCTTCAAAGTTGCTCTGTAGTCCAGGCTGGCCTCAAACTCAGAGATCCATTTGCCTCTGCCTCCCCAGCGCTGGGATCAAAGGTGTGCACCACTATACCCAGATAATATTTTACATCTCTTAAAAAAAATGTTTTATGGGGGCCTGAGAGATGGCTCAGCATTCAGAGCACTTCTTGTGGGCTGGAGAGATGGCTCAGAGGTTAAGAGCACTGGCTGCTCCTCCGGAGGTCCTGAGCTCATTTCCTAGCAACCACACGGTGGCTCCCAACCATCTATAATGAGATCTGGTGCAGGCAGAAGCAAGAGCACCTCTTGCTTCTCCAGGGGATCCAAGCTTGGCTCCCAGCACCCATGTTGGGTGGCTTACAACACCTCTAACTCCATCTCCAGGGGCTCTAACAGCCTTTTCTGGCCTCTGCAGGCACCTGGTCATACAGTCCACATACAGGTCATACAGTCACACAAACATACACCCCCAATTTTTTTTTTCATTTAAATAAATCCAATTAAAACTTAATCTTTCAGGGCTGGAGAGACAGCTCAGTGGTTCAGAGCATTAGCTGTTCTTCCAGAGAACCCTGGATCAATCCCTGGCACCCACATGGCAAGCTCACAACTCTCTGTTCTATAACTCAGCTTCTAGTGGATCTGACCTTCTCACACAAACACCACGTGTACATAAAAATAAATAAATTTGTAAAGCTTTGTCTTGCGAGCGCGCACGTGTGTGTGTGTGTGTGTGTGTGTGTACCACAGCTTGATGTATAAGTTTGAGGTCAGTTCTCCCCTTCCTCCATAGGTCCCACGGTTGAACCCAGGTTGTCGGGCTTGCTCAGCGATTGCTTTTACACATTGAGCCATCTTGCTGGCCCCATGTGATCTTTCTGTGCATCCCTAAGATCGTATATTCCTTCCATTAGGTTTAAGGAGGTCATCCCAGACTTCAGCTGTGTACACGTGTGTTTTTGAAGCATTTATTTCATTCAAGGTCCTGGAAAGAACTTAGAGAGTCCCCTGAGGTCATTCATCCTCTGGTACATGTGGTCATTGCGCCTTGCCCTAAGTTACTCCATATTTTGTAAAACACTGATTTTTTTTTTTTTCTCAGACTGGGCCTTGCTTTCAAAGATTCCATTTTACAGTTTGACTCCATTTTGAAGGTGGAGTATGACTCTGAATCTTGGTGGACGTATGAATGGCACATTCTGTACCATCCTTGCATCACAGCTTATGCCCAGAATAAACTGGATGTGGTGGCACATGCCTTTAACCCCAGCACATACAGACAGAGGCAGGTGGATCTCTGTGAGTTCAAGGCCAGCCTGATCTATAAAGTCCAGAACAGCCAGGGCTCTGTTACATAGAGAAACCCTGTCTCGAAAAACAAAAAAAAAAAAAAAAAAAAGGGAAAAAGAAAGAGTACAGTACCATTCTATGAGTTTACTGAGGGCGAATTGAGACTATAGGGTTACATGGGTATAACAAAATCATATCAGGGGAACCAGGCTCAAGAGCTTAATGCCACACAGAAGAGTGCCATTCTTTCAGCCAGACACAGTAAAGAGGTGGCCACCTGGCGCTGTCATATGCCAAGTCTAAAATAGCTCAGGGAAAATGGCTGTCCGGGCGCCTGTAACACCAATGTGCATGCTATGTCCAGGCTCACTCAGCACCTGGGTACCTGTGTCCCCTCTCAGCTCTTCTTACCTGCTCCCTACCCTAAACTTCTTTAGCCCAAGGGCCTTCCTTCTGCCAGCTTCTCATTCCTCTATAACCCAGGCATTTCAGCTATGTGTGCTCTTGGCCCACTCGTTTCTCTCTCTCTCTTTCTTCACCTCTTCTTCTCCAGCCCCCCTGGCCTCGTTGAGTCAGCTTGTCATGTCACCTTTAGTCCATGATTTTCTCTCCTGCTCTGGACTCTTCCAGATGCCTCTGGCTGTGCTCTCCCTCACGGCTACAATAAAAACCTTCCCCTCAACCAAAACCTTACAGCTGTCTTGTCTTTACTTTATACGTAATGGTCACAGCCTCTACTGACCTTTCACCTGACTACCTGTTGTGTGCAATAAGAGACCAACACCCAGAGAGCTCTGACTCTCTCAGGGCCCTCAGGTTACCCCAGTCCCTGCTATCGGCAGTGGCCTGCTGGACCTGCTGTCTACCCATCCTCCTGTTCGCCTTTTCAGACTTGCCATCCATCTGTCTAGCTAACTGTTCATCTGGCTGGGCAGCGGTGGCACACATCTTTAATCCCAGCACTCGGGAGGCAGAGGCAGCTGGATCTCTGCGAGTTTGAGGCCGGCCTGGTTTACAGAGTGTGTCCATGACAGCCGGTGCTACACAGAGAAACCCTGTCTCAAACAAACACAAAACAACTGTTCACCTGGCCTTGGTCCTGCCCTTTGGCCTCTGCACCTGAACTCAGTTCTGTAGCTTCATTCTCGATCCAACCTGTGGCCTGAGGCAGCCTGACTCACAGCTTCTGCTTCTTTCCCAACTCCTTGTCTTAACAATGTATAGACTGCTGCATCACAGGCCTTGATGGCCTGCTCAGAGTGTAGCAAACTCCGTTGTCTATGATAGGACTCTTGAAAAGGAACATCACACCAAAGGAGGCTAAAGTTAGCAGAGAAAGAAATCAAAAGGCCTGCAGAAACCTGGTAGGTAATCTAACCTCTGAGTTTTGTTAGGAAACTAGCAAAAGTTCTTGCAGCCTGAAGGGATGGTTTCGAATCTCACTTCGCTCCCAAAGGAAACAGAATAACAAATAAACGCTTTATCTGTCTATAAACTGCTCATTAGAAAAAAAAAATTGCCCAAATATTAACACCCTCCCAAATATTAACCCCTTGCCCTCAGTGTGGCAAGACAGGAAACTGGAGGGCTTATAGCCCCAAGAGTCAAAGGATGCTCCCAGAAGCCAGAGCCCCAAATGGTATCCCTGGAATGGGAAGCCCTAGGCACCAGTTGACCTCTGCTTCCCCATCAATGGCACGGGGCCCTAAAGAAATCTTGAAATCATTATGGTCTCTTTTCAGTGTGAGGTGTACTGAGATCTGTTGAGAATCAGTCACAGATGAGCCCAAGACACTAAGCCAACTCTGTGCTGTGGCTGGCAGTTGCTTGTCTAGGTGTTCTTAGGGCTGGAGAGTTACAGGCAGTAACTACATGACTGAGCCCACGGTCAAAAAAGGAGACAATCTCAAGACCCAGGAGACTCATTAGATAAGGCTATGCATCCTGAGCCCATGGCACGGCGAGTTTGGGGGCGGGGGTTGTGCTAGACAAGAGTGAGGACAAAAATTATGACTCTGGAATGCCAGCCAATGGAGGGAAATGTTAACATAACACAAGGAAGCACAGTTCAAAGTCTGCTGGTTAAACTCCTCCTGCTCCTGGCTGCCATAACAGCAGGCTGTCAGGGCAGAGCTGAGCTGTGGGAGTCAAGTGTGGTTGAGGGTATAAAGATAAAAGGCAAGAGATGATGTGTGAAGGTGAAGAATATTGATCAGATTCATTTTCTCTGCTGCTCAAAGAAAAAGAGGGACATTTCAAGCATGACAGTGGATAAACTGTGAACACAGCAAACAGGAGAGAGGACCTTGGGAAGCCACAGCCCAGCTTTTCCTTGGGGGCTGTTTTTTATTATTATTATTATTAATTTATTTATTTTTAATGGGACAAAGTTTCTTTCTGTAGCCCTGTCCTGAAATTCACTTTGTAGACCAGGCTGGACTTGAACTCAAGTGCTGGGATGAAATGTGTGTGCCACCATACCCAGCTGAGGGCTGTGGGTTTTTTTTGTTTGTTTGTTTGTTTGTTTTTTGTTTTTTTTTTTGGGCTGTGGTTTTTAAAAGTCTTTGAGGGGTCTTCCTCCCTTAATTCGGGGTTGGGCAGTTTGAAGAAAGACAGGATGGCTCTTTGGCCCACAGCTGTCGTGTAAAGCATTGTCTAATCAGACGTTAAACTTGTTGAGCCAGTTCATCAGCCTCAGTTCCTACTGGTAGGAGAAAAAGCTCACAAGGGCTTTGTTTTAAGGTGTCAGGCTTTTGTCTGGGTCGGGAGGAGGGAGACGAGGCCATCCATCTTGAAAGTTCATCACCTTTATTACCTGTAATTACCAACAGTCCTCCCTAAAGCCTCTGGAATCCTTCAGTAAGCTCTCAGTCTAAGCCCTTAGGTGCCTCCTGGATACCCTTTTCTATATTCAGTTGTGTCTGTATATGACAAAGCCCCATCTTCAAGCCTCTGTAATTAATAAGTCACAAGCTAACAAGAATATAGGTTACAAAGATAGCCTAATGCATCGAAAAAGATAATCCTTTTCAACTGGTGAAATGGGTGTTAATTAAAATACATGGAGTGGGGCCGGGTGTGGTGTATCATGCCTTTCATCCGAGTGCTCAGGAGGCAGATCAAGAGGCAAGTGTACAAGGCCAGCCTGGTCTACATGGTAAGTTCCAAGCCAGGCAGGAAACCACAGAGCACAGATTGATAGAAAGATTTATCAATACAAATCGAGACGACAGTGGTATTCAAATCATATCAGAAGAACCAAAGCTACAAATTTATTTATGAGACACATGGCACCATGGCACAGTAAGACCCTGCTCAAAGAAAGAAAAGGAACAGGCTGGGCGGTGATGGTGCACACCTTTAATCCCAGGGAGGAAGAGGCAAGTGGATCTCTGAGTTCGGGGCCAATCTGGTGTACAGAGTAAGTTTCAGGACATCCAAGGCTACACAGAGAAACCTTATCTCGAAAAAACAGAAACAAACAAACAAACAACAAAAAAGTCATCTCTTGGGACGGGGGAGATGGTTCAGTGCCCAAGAAAGTTGGCTACTTTTCCAAAGGACCCAGGTTCCGTTTCCAGCACCCATGTGGTGCCTTTCCACTCTCTGTAATACCAGTTTCAGAGACCGGATGTCCTCTTCTGGTTTCTGTGGGCACCAGGCACATACATGGTACACACACAGCCAGGCCAGATAAAATAAATGCATCTAAGAATAATTTTAAAGCCATGCTTATTGTGTGTCCTTGACTCAGCCCGGCCTTTCATTCCCGCCTTTTATAAGCCAAGATAAAAAGGCCTTAGATTACTATGCCAATTTATTCCTGTTATGACTGGAACTGTTTTCCACTGGTATAATCATCTAGTTTCCATTTTCATTCCACCCGCAGGACTAAAAGATGCCATTTGATCAAGGCTAAGTGCTATGTGCATATTCTTGATAATTCTGCTAATAGCTCATCTGCTTTACATGATCTACAAAGTTAGATTCAAACTATGAGCAGTACCATCCTTTTTGGCGAACAGCCTTGTAACTGGATCTCTGGGTTTGCACCTGCTACCATTTTAGTAGGAACTTGTGTTAGGCTTTGGAACTGTGTGCATGACTTCTGTCTCGACTTTCCCTCCTCTCATTTGCAAGCCAATCTTTAAACAGAATACCACCGGTCAAAGGCTGTGTTGCCTGCCATTGAGCACAACCAGGAAGCGCTTCTTTAGCGGGCACTTTATCACTGAAAAGGCAACAGATCAACACCCTAGAGATACAGTGTACTTATCTCACCTCTGGCCAGCAGATTATCTCAGGAAACAAAGACAATGAGCCCAAAGGTTAGTCTTTTCCCTCTGGTCCAAGGGTTCAGCCTTGTCTCAAGGAGTCATCCCTTAAGGGTCTGTCTCCTATTTCCCCCTGCCCTTGTTCCTCATTCCCGTCTGTTTCTGTGCAGCCGGGCTTGCATATCCCCAAGGCCGCTGAACATTGTGCTCCCTGCAGCGTTACCCGGGCTAAGGGTCAACGCGGCACAGAACAGCAGCAGCATGTCGGTTCTGAGCAACTTAAGGATGTATGTGTATTTCCTTCTACAATACGGAGCACAAATAATAGAGCACTGAACTGTGAGCAGTACAACTCCCTAGGGATCTCTCCCACTCTCAGACATTCTTTCTCAAGTTTCCTTAATCAATCTATATTCATTCTGCTAAATGGATCCATCCCTCTAGTCCCTTATGCTTTCCCATTATCAGTACTAACTCATATCTGTAAGATCTGTATATGAATGACGACGCCCTGCTGTTATGAGTTTAGTTGGTTGTTCGTATGGTATGGCTTCTTACCAAGAAAAGAGTTTTTTGACATAAAGCTGTATAGTATACATTGGAGCACACCATATGGAACAGCAAAAAGTTAGGTTGAGAGGGATTTTTTTGTTTGTTTGGTTGGTTGGTTTGGTTTGGTTTTTCAAGATAAGGTTTCTCTGTATAGCCCTGGCTGTCCTGGAACTCACTCTGAAGACCAGGTTGGCCTCAAACTCAGAGATCCACCTGCCTCTGCCTCCCCAGTGCTGGGGTTAAAGGCGTGTGCCACCACCACCTGGCACTGAGAAGGATTTTAAAAAGAAAAACTGGGAAGGCTTCTCTTAAGGCTTGTAAAGAAAGCTCAGAAGATAGGAGAGAACTGAAGAAATCTGTGCTGGCTGCTTTTGTGTCAGCTTGACACCAGCTGAAGTCACCTGAAAGGAAAGAGCCTCAACTAAGAAAACGCCTTCCTTAGTAAGATCCGCACTGTGGGCAGCCCGTAGGGTAGGGCATGTTCTTATTTAGGTATTGATACATGAGGGCCCAGCCCATGTGTGTGCTGCCACTGGGGCCAGTGGTCCTGGCTTTTATAAGAAAGCGCTCTGGGCAAGCCACGATGAGCAAGCCAGTGAGAGCACTGCTCTCTGGCCCCTGCATCGGTTCCTGCCTCCAGTTTCCTGCCCTGACTTCCCTCAGTGATGGACTGTTACCTGGAAGCATAAGCTGAAATAAACCCTTTCCTCCCCAAGTTGCCTTGGTCATGGTGTTTAATCACAGCAATAGCAACCCTAACTAGGACAAAATATTTTATCTCTTTTATTTTTTTGTTTGCTTGTTTGTTTTGTTTTTCAAGACAGGGTTTCTCTGTGTATCCTTGGCTGTCCTAGACTCGGATTTGTAGACCAGGCTGGCTTGGAACTCACAGAGATCTTCCTGCTTCTGCCTCCCTGAGTGCCGGGACTATAGGCGTGCGCCATCATGCCCAGCCTCTTCTATTTTTATCAGAGACGGTTTTATGAACTGTCTTAATCTTTTGTTAGATCTAAATATTTTTTAGTACATTTCATGAAAACAACCCCAAATTTGACAGTTGAAATAATTTCTCTCTTCCGCTGGGCTGTAGACACCACTGGCTGGCAGTGAGCAACATCATCTATCTGTCTGGGTCCCTTGATTATCCTTTGAAGCCTAAAACTCAGCAAGAGTAGATACACTAAATCTTTTTTTTTTTTCCCCTCGTTTAAGGAGAACAGGAAAGGAACCCCTCAGGTAGGCACCTGACAGAAGCTTCTTTGCCAGCAGAGAAGCCCAAATTCCAGTATAGTTAACAACTGCTGCAGGCCTTTCTCTCGATGTAAGCCTCCAATTCTGTAAGAATTTCACCGGAAACCCGAAACCCTTTCATGCAACCCTAGTGGCTTCTGTTTTCACTGTCTAATTATAATTCTAACATGGCACCTCTAGACCTCACTCACTTCAACCATCAAACAAAGAAAGAATGGAATTGGAAAACCACCCAAAGAGTCTGTACGGCTAACACAGAGGAAATTGTTTCTGTCCTTTGAGCGAAGTACTCATACTTGGCCGTGTCTTACTCTCTGATGCTCCCTTCAGGAGCTTGTTGTAACAGATACTGAGAAGGCGGGTTTGGCAGATCATGGAGAAGGAAGATGAGACCAGTTACCTTTCGGAATACATCGTATTAAGAGAGTCTCGTGACAGCATGATGGGGCCTTAGATAACAGAGCACCAGGGCTTGTTTCTGCCCCCCTTCCCCCCCGAGATCTGTGTGCCCAGAGAGGGGGTTGTCTGTTTTTCTTCTCAAGGGGCAAATTGCAGAAGGCGGCACGGCCTGGTTTCTCCAGGCTGAAGATCTGATATCTCAGAGTGAACGGTGTCTTAAAGTGGCAGGCCTGTGATGTAATACTTCAAACCTTTTTTGTTTATTTTTAAAGAAGAAGAGGGGGGAAGAGGAGACGGAGGCATTGGAGAGATGGCTCAGAGGTTAGGAACACTTGCTGCTCTTACAGAGGACCCAGGTTCATGTCCCAGCATGCACATGCTGACTCACAAGCATTTATAAGTGCAGTCCCAAGGGATCTGTTGTCCTCTTCTGGCCTCTTGGAACATAAGGCACAAATGGAATACACACAACATCCATGCATGCAAAACAGATAAAATAAAACAAACAGATAAAATAAACCTTTAAAATAGAAAAATTAGGGGCTGGAGAGATGGCTCAGAGATTAAGGACATTGGCTGTTCTTCCAAAGATCCTGAGTTCAATTCCCAGCAAATCAGATGGTGGCTCACAAGCATTTATAGTGAGATCTGGTGCCCTCTTCTGGTGTGCAGGCACACAGGCAGGCGGAACACTGTATAAATAATAAGTAAGGAAATGTGTAAAAAATAGGAAAAGTAATTTATAGGAAAGGAAAGTGAAGGAGACCAAAGGGTGATGATCACTGACTAGACACGTCTCTGGCTTTTTTTCCCCTCTGATTTCAGATTTATTTATTTTTATGTATATGAGTGCTCTAGCTGCATGGACACCTACATGCCAGATAAGGGCATCAGATCACATTATGCATGGTTGTGGGCCACCTTGTGGGTGCTGGGAATTGAACTCAGGACCTCTGTCAGAGCAGCCAGTGCTTTTTACTGCTGAGCCGTCTCTCCAGCCCCAACCAAGGTATCTTTGTAACTCCACCATTTGCTTGGGTTGGTGGTTCTTTAGTCCAAGCACTCAAGGTGCAGAGGTAGGTATATCTCTGTGATTTCAAGGCCAGCCTGGTGTACATAGTGAGTTCCAGGACAGTTAGAGTAACAGGACAAACCCGGTCTCAAAATAAAAGTAAATAATAAAAAGAAAAACTTTAAAAAGAAATATTACGAAGAACTGATCACCATTTATTAAATCAATAACTTTTGTTTGACATTCAGATACAGCCCAGACACAAAACCCAAACAGTTTTAAATAAATGTCAAGCTGTCAGTTTTCCCAAGTACTCAGTGATCTTTGTTAAACACAATCATTTAAAGACACTGCTTATAAACCTCACCATGAGCAAATCAAAATAACCTTGAATGACAAAAAAAAAAAAAAAAAAAAAAAAAAGCTCACACCCACACTTGTGCCTGCGTTATTCTCCGTAGCCTGCCTTGAGGAGCCCGTACCTATACTTTCTGCAACACTCCACCTCAGAAAAGCCCAGTTCCATGCTCTTGGATCTGTTCCATTTTCTCGCTGAGTCACACTTTTCCCCTCTTGTCCTAATGCTTAAATATCTTTATTAGACTCTCCAACTCTGCTTCACCATAATGTCTAGTTCTGAAATTCCTTGTGTGTGTGTGTGCACACAAGCACACACACACACACACACACACACAAATATAAAAAAAAAATAAGAGAAAGAAATAGCATAAAGGCAGCATAGTGGTCTCTCTGATCATTGGCTGTTCTTTTTTTAATTTTAAGATTAATTTATTTTTAGGTGTATGTGTTTGCACAGGGATGGGGCTGACTGTGGAGCTCCAGGATAAATCCCTGCTACTCTCCTTTCCTTCCAGTTCCCTGTCAGAAGTTTTTTTTTTTTTTTTTTTTTTTTTTTTTTTT
>NW_026596079.1:693874-742195 GCF_907164565.1 Psammomys obesus | reverse complement strand
TTACTTCAGGTATTTAGGTCATAGTCTTCTTCCTCTCTTCTCTCCTTCCCTTCCTCTTCCCCGTTTTTTTTTTTTTTTTTTTTTTTTTTTTTTTCTGCCTCCCAGTGGAAGATGTGGGGAGTGAAGGAGGTATGTCGATGGGGAGGGAGCCAGGGACAATGAGTTGTAGAGATGGCCTTTGTGGGTGGGCTTGTCTGGAGGGGCACAGGAGGAAGAAGACTACGTAATAACTAGATGATGATTAGCTGGAGTGGACCTTCTGCGGCAGGACTAAGGGATCCTGGGTGGCCGTGGAACCCCCATCCACCAGCGGGAGCTAAAATGTCACCTGGGAAATGTAAGAAACAAGTCCACAAAGGGCATGTGTTTGCCTGCGTTCTACCAGCAAGAACTGGTAAGGCTCGCCCGCCGGGCCAACCCAAGTAATCAGCACACCAAGAAAGAGAGGAGGCTTTGTTTGAGAATGGTAGGTGTGAATCCAAGTATGTGAGTTCAGCTGTGGAGATCCAGTGGATGAGACCATTGTGGGTGCAGGAGAGAGCAACCTGGTCCTACACAGAGAGAGGGCAGGGTCAGGCCCGGGGAGGCTTCTGCAACAGGAGGGACAGACCAGGAGAGGAAGGCGTTCATGGGCCAGGTAAGTTTCCCTAGGTGTAAGGACTAGTAGGGTCATTGAGAGAGGCAGGTGGGAAAGACTGCAGTCTTCTGGGAGGGCTGTTTGTACACACACACACACACACACAGGCACACAAACCTGCTCCTAAGGTCCCAATGATAAACCCAGGTATCAGTCCTCTGAAGCTCTCTCTGGGGGAACCAGTGGTTTTATTGGGCTTCCTTACAGTGCACTGGGTGAAGGGGGTCACTAAATGGAATGGAATGTGGGTGCTCCCACCCAAAAGTCTGCACTGGAGAGCCTTATCCAATAGGGATGATAGCTTTGCCGTAGCTGGCTAGATGGAGCACCCTCTCCTAGTCCTTGTGTATCTCTATCCTCTAACCCCTCCCCCAGCGCCCCAAGGCCACATGCAATTAGGGCAGAATTGCACACACATGGTCGGGAGGGGCTGCTGGATACTGTGACGAGGGGTCTCATGACTACCTCTAGGAGGGAAGGCACACAAGCAGATGTTTTCTGAGCAGGCCCCAAAAAACTGAAGCCGGTGGCAGTCTTTTCAGAGGAGAGTTCTTTAATGCAGATTCACCCAGAAGGGTCCTGGTGGTAGCAGCCTTTGAGGTCTAAGGTCCTGAGAGTTGGACACCGGGCCTCATCCACCTCTGTCTGCCCATCAAAATCTGGGGTGCAAAACATTCGGTGTTTGCCAAGCAGATCTGCGGGGAAAGATGCTACAGTATGAGAGAGAAGTCAGAGCCTCTCTATGAGGGAGCGGAGCTCCCAGGGATGAAAATTTAAGAGGTGGCAGGCTCTGGAGCCAGAGCCAGAGCAGGGCCAAGCACTGGGGCACAAGGAGTCTTGGCAGGGACACAAGCTGCTGCTGGAGATCCCGGTCTTTGCTGGTTCCTGCTGTGCTGTGTCTTGGAGGTGGCTCTTGGCCAAAGCACAGGTCTAAGCCCTGTCTAACTGTACTTGGCCTCCCTGGTGGGAGGGGGTATTGGACATGCCTGCCTCGGAACAGGTTGCACCTCATCTCCAGAGCCAAGCACCCTCACCACCACCCTTTCCTACCCTCTGTGTGCCATCTGGAGCTTAGGAAATCCCAGCCTCCTACTTGTCTCTCTCCATAGTACCAATTTTATCTGCAAACACCCTCTGCCCACTCTGGAAGTCTCTACCACGAGGTCGCCTTTCTGCTTATATCACCAAAGCTCCAAGCCTGGCTTTTAGTTTCCTGTGAGGTCCATCACTTTGCGCTGTGAGTTTTGAGACCTCCCGGCGTCTGAACCTCTGTATGGCTGAGTGACTTTACATATACCTTAACATAGGGCACCAAAAATACACAGTGTTCCAGCTCCTGCAGATTCTCAGGGACAGGCTTCTGGCTGAGATTGTATACCAGTTTGGAATGGTTTGGGTTAACTAGTTGTCCTGGAGTTTCCAGGGCTACCTGGGCCCCAAGACTTTCCAATATGTCCCTGGCAGCACCCAGATAGATCTTTCTGGTTCAGGGGTGACCTCACAGAACCTACTGTATATCGGATCCAATTGCCTCCCTTCACCCACCGCTGACATTTCCTATCTGCTACATGGGTAACCTGGTCTTGGAACACTTATCTCTTCCTGTTAGTCTTGGTGTTTGTGCACTCTGAATCCTTTTTGTCCCTGACATTGAACTCCAATTGCTCCCAGGCATCTTAGCTACTTCCTAGTCCTGGCAAGTGCTTCCTGGGCCTGGCAAGTAGCAGCTCCAGAAAGAGTGGACTAAAATGTGTGCCACTGTCATGGACTCTCTGGCTCACAAACCTTTGTAACCCCCAAATATTTGATACTCTGCTTCCTGCCAGGCACTCTAAACCCAGTTTGGGATTGAAGGCATGACACCGTCTTAGAGCCTGCTTTCATGACCAACCAGAAGGCAACTTCCCAGCTCCAGCAGGTGTGGGGACAAAGGAGGAGGGTGCTCAGGGTGACCTCAAAGAACACAATGGTCAACACAGTGTGGTCTCCTGGCCCTAAGGGCCAGCTGCTGAGAGAGGCACCTGTCGCCAGGAAAGTAGGAACTGCAGGGGAGTTCTGAGGAACCAGGTGGTGTTGTGCCCCCCAGAAGAGAATTTGCAGAAAGAATGAGTATCATAGAGAGTAAAGAACAGGGGGACACAAGTTCCCAGATTTGTAGAGGAATCTTAATTCAGAACATGGCTGCTCTGGCAAGAGATCACATCCAAAGACCTAGGTCTGTGTGATCCGGCTGGAATACAAACATGCCTTTAACCCAGTAGACAGAGGCAAGAAGATCTGAGTTTAAGGCAAGCCTGGTATAGAGCAAGTTTCAGGTAAAGAAAAGCTTAGGTCCAGGCGTGGTGGTACATGCCTTTAATCCCAAACAATGAAAGTAAAATTTGTTTGTAGAAAAAAGCACTCATGTTTGAAAGTGATGTCTAAATGAGAGAGGAAGAGAGGGAGAGAGGGAGGGAAGAGATAGGGGACTGAGAGGAGAAAGTGAGGAAGGGAGGAGAAGAGGGGTGGAGAGAGAAGAGGAGGCAGTTTTACCAGGAGTTCTTTACAGAGAGAGGTTGATTGAGAGAACAAGTTAGAGAGACAGGTGAAGACAGAATGAGCCAGAGGATGAGGAGCCAGAAGATTAGAGCAGATTGCTGGAGTTAGTCTGAGGCCAAGTAGAGCAATTCAAAGACTGAGAGAAAAGCCAGATTGAGTAAGTCAGCTGGGAGAGGAGCTTGAGCCAGAACAGCTGAATTGAACCAGCCAGCCCATGGCTCAGTAAGAACAAGAAAGGGTGAGCTCAATATGCAATATGTCTCAGAGGCTGAAAACATTCTAGGCCTTGGTTAGATTGCACAGAGGTTAGAAACTTCCAGGACTAGGCCTAGGTTACCAGACAGAGGCAATAAGCCTCCAAGGCAACAATTGAACCAGGTGAATAAGAAGTTACCTTTATACTAACAGGCATAGTTGGCAAGAAAGCTAGGCTGTTTCTGGCTCTCTGGGTGGCTGACTCAACAGGTGCTGCCAACTCTCACCACAGCCTGTGCAAGTGAATACTGAGGGTTGCGGTGAAAATGACCAAGTGGTAGCTTCATGTCACACCATCACTCTTCAGGAAGGAAAGGGAGCTTGACAAAAATAGAGCCAACTCAAGGGTCTGGGAATATGCCTGAGTGAGTAAAAGTGCTACCTAAGAAGCCAAGTCCTGGAACCATGTAAAAAACAGTCCTACGGTGAGATAGGAGAGGAGACAGAACTGCCTGCAATCTTAGCCTGGTGTGCACAGCACAACAGAAATAAAACCCTGCCTCAGAAAGTAGAAAGCATGAAATCAACTGGCTCTTGAAAATTGTTCCATAACATCCACCTACAATAAAACAAACAAACAAACAAACAGCCCCTCTTGGGGCTGGAGAGGTGGCTCAGTGGTTAAGCCTCTTGCTTCTCTTTCTTTCAGAAGACAAGGGTTTGATTCTCAGTGCTCACAGGGTAGCTCAGAACCATCTGTAATGTCAGTTCCAGGAGATCTGACACCCTCCTCACACACATACATGCAGGCAACAAACAAACAAACAAACAAACAAAAACTATAAACATAAAATAAAAATAAATCCCACTTGGGAAGCAGAGGCAGGCATATCTCTGAGTTCAAGGCTAGCCTAGTCTACAGAGTGAGTTCATGGATAGCCAAGTCTATACAGCGGAACCTGTTAAATCTGAAATCACCGTGCAGAGATCACCACTCACATGTGCAATTGGCAAGAGTGTTTTATTTCCTGAAAACCTGCATGCAGGGTCAAACCATTTTACAAAATGGTGACCCTAGACAAAGGCCTTTTTATAGAAAACTAGGGGATTCTAGCAAGGGTTAGGTAGTCTAAAACTTTATTGGTGGGTGCTGGGGAAGTTACAAGGATCAATTCCTCACGGCTTGCATCCAGGTGGTGGGTTGGTTGCAGTCCTTTGCTCTGATGTTTTACTTCAGGATGAGGTAAGGCTGCCCAGCACAGATGCCCCATCCTGAGACAAGATATTTTCCCATCCTTGTGGTCATTTCCGGATTGTTCCTTGGGTATGGAATTTTATGGTCTCGTTCCTGGAACTGATAACCTATGGCTTAGTTCCTGAGACTGATGACTTTTCCTTGAAAAGCAGGCCTGGTCCTAAAATGGAGACAAATTGGAGTTTATGTCATCCCTCAAACCCTGTCTCAGAAAACTGAGGAAAGCTAAGTACCAAACCCACAGCCTCGAGCTGGCCAGGCAAATTCAGCTTTATCACTGAGCTGAATCCCAAGAGTGAACTTAAACAAAAAAGTCACCTCTGGCTGGGCACACAGCTTAATGATGGAGTGCTTGGCAACCATTCATGAGGCTTTAGGAGATTCTGAGCGGGAAGTTTAAAGTGCTAGCTTGTCAAATGGCCATGGTGGCTCAGATCTGTAACACCAGAACTTGAGAGGCTGAAACAGAAAAACTGCCAGGAGTTCGAGGCCAGCCTGGGATGCAGAGCAAAATGCTGTCTCAATTCAAACGAAGTTCCGTCCTTGTGAGCATGAAACTGAACTCTCCCGCGAGGCTATGCCCCAGGCGACCTCAAGGGGTCGCTGCGGCGTTGCAGAGGCCGGCGCGTCTTGGGGGCGTGTCTCCTCTACACCGCTCTACCCAGCGCGCATGCGCTCTTCCTCCTCTGCCTCGAGGACCGCTCGGGACCAGGGACAGCTGCGGCGAAACCGGGAAGAGAGCGCTGCCGGGGACATGTGGCGGCCGGTGAGAACCAGGGCCCTGACACTGTGCGCCCCGCATCCCTGCGTTGAGGTCTAACTCTGTATCCCGCGATCCTGGACCTAACACAGGCCGGGGCCTTGCCCGTCGACCCCAAAGCTTTGGGGAACTCTCAGGTCGTGGGTAGCCCCTTTGGGAAGACTCAGCATCACTTAATCTTACCCCAGAGTCCTCCCCCTTCACCGCTCGGGTCTCCACGGGAAGAAGCTGCTCTGTACCCTCTATCGCTTCTGGGAGGGAGACAGTCCTGTGATACCCTCTGGGTTAGGCTTGCCCTCGCTCTTTTGGCCCTCTGTTCTGTCCCTGGAGGTGTCCTCGTCTATCCTGTCCTTCGAGTATGGCCCCTCTGCAGTTGGGCTGTTTTTTAAACAGAGGTTGTTTTTCTAGTACATCTGGCCTTGTAAATGTAGCTTCTGATAGGCATGGAGTTAGGTTAACTTTTGGCTTGCAGAGTGCTGCCCTGCTGTGGGTGTGCTTTCTGATAAAGCGTCCTGTCAGTGGTGATTCTAGCCTGCTGGCCTTTCACACAGCCCTTTACAGTTGCAAAACTTCTCCACATATCCATATCACTTGATCTTCCAGACAGGCCCTGGGAAGTTTGTTTTGTTTTGTTTTTTTCAAGACAAGGTTTCTCTGTGTAACAGCTCTGGCTGTCCTGGAGCTAGCTCCGTAGACCAGGCTGGCCTTGAGCCCAGAGATGGGGCTGATTCTGCTTGAAGGCTTGCACCACTGTTGGAAAAGCTTACAGGTTACTGTTTCAGGATGGTGACACCATCCTCTAACTCTCCCCCCCCCCCCCCCCCCGTCTGTCACCTCCCAACTTTGGGAATTGTTCTGTGCCTCCATTTCCCTTCCTGTTGAGGTGCACTGGGATAGCTACCCTGTTAAACTTAGCATTCTGATCCCCTTTTTAGGGTCCTATCCTAATCTTGGCAGGCATTTCCTGTTGCAGGCTGGCTTATATGGACATCTTTTATCTACCTCTAGCCCACTGTGTCTGACTCTAGGATTCTCTTTAGATTGTGATTTTGCTGCTTCATGCAGTCACTGGAGAACTCTGGTTGAATCTGTGTGTGTGTGTATGTGTGTGTTTCTTCTGCAGACAGACTGTGTACACATTCATTCTTGGTAAAATGCATGAGAACTACCCAGCATGATGTCACAGCACTTGGGAGGCAGAGGCAGGAGGATTTCTATGAGTTCAAGGCCAGTCTTGTTTGCAGAGTGAGTTCAAGCCACATAGTGCCTTAAAAAAAAAAAAAAAAAAAAAAAAAAAAAAAGGAAAGAAAATGAGAACCAAGTGCAGGGAGCCTGTGGCACTCTGTCTAAACTGAAAGACAGTTAGAGGTCAGCATCACCGCAGGCTCTTGAGTATGGACCCAAGGGGTATTCTCCTGTGGCATCACAGGGTCCTGCAGAGGAGGGTCATGGTAGACAGAGACACAAGACTCTGGGTTCACCTCAAGAATAAAGGTTTTGTTTTCCCCACTGCAGTTTGTATAGTGTTTAACTGCTGTCATGACAGACAGAGCTAGAGCAAACAGTACCTTTAACCCCTAATCTGAGTCCTTCCCTCTGCACGTCTCTGACCTTGTTGACCTTGTTGACCTTGTTCTGCTCCAGAGGACACTCCTTCTTAGCCTTATATCCTGCCTCCAGTCTTCCCCCATAGTCATGGGGCTCACTACAGGTAGGTCAGGGTTTCTGCTTGAGAAAGGAACTGTAGACCATGGACCCCAAAACTGGGTGGCTCTTGTTTGGAATTCGTTTGGGTTTTTGGCAGGTCTGGCTGTAGGCTTGGCCCCTTGTGCCTTTTGGGGCCTAAGATTCTTTCTCATTTTATGGGTATTTCAGAAGATAGCTTAATGGGTGCTAGGTAGCCCATCCAATAAGTACCCAGGTTGGGGCTGGAAAGATGGTTTAGAGGCTAAGGGCACTACTTGCTCTTCCAGAAGTCCTGACTTCCAGAAGTCCTGAGTTCAATTCCCAACAACCACAAGGTGGCTCACAACCATCTATAATGAGATCTGGTGCCCTCTTCTGGCATTCAGGTGCACATGCAAGCAGAACATTGTATACATAATTGAATGAATGAATGAATGAATGAATGAATGAATGAATGAATAAGAAAACCAAAAAAGAAGAAGAAGGAGGAGGAGGAGGAGGAGGAGGAGAAGGACCCAGGCATTTGGGTAACCCTGGTAGAGGGTAGTAGCTCTGGAGTTTTCATCACAAGGCTTTATCTACTTGATATCATGCCTAGAGCCAGACTTTCATCATCTTACCTGACTGTGACCTTTTGCTGTGGATGAATCCTGGTGGGGCAGAGGGCATTACAGGTGCCCCCTAAAAGAATCTTTGTTCTACGTGCTTTGTGGGGAAGGGTAAGAGGCAGCCGGAGCTTTTCAATTGCAGTGCTAAATCCTAAGAAGTCACAGAGGGAGGCAGGCCCTTCCCACTCAGCACTGGTTGGGCTTCATGCTGCTTCAGCCTGCCTTAGTCATTCCATGCTTCTGTGTCCTCAGTGGCAACATGCCTGAGTCAGTAGCCCCTTTCCTGTCCCATTGTCCCAACTAGTGAAAGGCTCTCTGCATTCTCAGTGTATAACCTGTCTTCATGTGTTGGAAATGGTCTTCCCTTCTGAGGGCGATAAACCAATTTCTTCTCCTGCTCGAAAAGCAGTGGGAGCCTGTGAGCTGGACAGGGTGGCACACACACATATGTACCTCCAGCACTGGGGAGGCAGAGGCAGGCTAATCTCTCTGAGTTTGAGGCCAGTCTGGTCTATAGAGTAAGTTCTAAGACAACTAGGGCTACACAGAGAAACCCTGTCTTGAATCCCCTCATCACCATCCCCCCCCCAAAAAAAAAGAAAAAGAAAGAAAAGAAAAGCAGTGGGAAGCTGGGGAGGCTATAATACTCAGTAAATGATTCAGCCTGGGGAGAAGGAGGAGTCAGCTGTGTTAGATGGAAAGAGCAGAGGATACTTGACCAGCAAAGACCTGGCACAGGGACAGAGCCTTGGGGTGCTGTGTGGGGAATCCTTGATCCCGCTGTGGCCTTGGTACTCTCCCGCTGGGCACATGTTCACAGAATTTGTTTTGTTGGGCACTGCTCCAAGGGCTTGCAAAGCATTTTGTGAGCTTAATTTACTCTTTTTTTTTTTTTTTCCTTTTGAGACAGGGTTTCTCTGTGTAGCCTTGGCTGTCCTGGAGTCACTTCGTACAGACACCAGGCTGGCCTCGAAATCACCTGCCTCACTGACCCCTCCTCCCCCACTAGAGTGCTGGGATTACAGGCCTGCACTACCACACCTGGCGATTTGTATTTTTCAAAGCAAGAATCTGAGGCTTATTGAGGAAAATGAAGTTGACTTGATAGATCAATGCCACAGCCAAGATCCCTTTCCAGATAAACACAGGGCTCTGTGACAAGCTAGGAGCTGCATTTGCTTCAGCCTTTTATCTTTTTGGCCCTTAAAACCTTCTTCTTCCGTGACAGCCTAGGCTACAGTGAGACACTGTCTTCAAACAAAACAAAACAAAAACTGATGCCAAATAACTGGGGCACAGCATTGTCTCAGATTAGGGCGCCTACCATGAAAGAGCCACCTCACTGGCAGAATGCTGCCTCTGACCTGAGATTCTGATGTTATAGAAAACCTTCTGTAACTTGTTTTCCCCCTTGTGCTACTGGAGTTTGTACAGGTCTTGTGCACGCTTATCCCCGAGACGGGTTAACCTGTGTACAGCTCAGCGGCCCTGAGTCTCACTGTGTAACCCTGACCGGCCCTTGCATTTTTCAGTGATTCTTTCTTTGGCCCATGGGGTGTTGGGATTACAGGCGATTGGTTTTTTTGTTTTTTTTTTTTTTTCCTTGACATATGAGTGCATGTATTCATGGAGTGCAGAGTGTGTACAGACAGACATGCAGTCAGTGATGGAATCGGGGCTGTTAGCACCTGCCCTGCAGTTAGCATTTAAAACCTCACCCCGAAATCACTGAAATGTGCCGAAGAGTAAGATAAGTGGAGTTGGGGTATTCCCTAACTGGTGATACCTACTGCCTGAATCTACCTATTGTTTTGGTCAAGAGCCTTGCCTTTAACATTGGAGTCATCTCTCCAGTCCCTGGAGTACCCCTTATTAGTAAGTTGCCTTTCTACTTGAAATGAGGTTTTTGTTGTTGTTGGCCCATTTGAAAGTAAGCCACAGATACTTTGATACTTTTAAAGTCTTTTTTGAGACAAGATTTGTCTGTGTAGCATGGCTGTCCTGGAACTTGGTCTGTAAACTTGGTCTGTGTAGCGTGGCTGGTCTGGAACTCACAGAGATCTGCCTGCCTCTGCCTCTGAATGCTGGGATTAAAGGCGTGCGCCACCACTGCCTGGCTTAACATGTCTTTTTGAGAAAGTCTCACTGTGTAGCTCTTGCAGGCCTGAAACTCATTATGTAGAACAGGCTGGCTTTGAACTCACGGAAATCCACCTGCCTCTGCCTCCTGAGTGCTAGGATCAAAGGTGTGGGTCACCACACCCTTCATTATCTTTCTGCCAACACTTCCTGGGTGTTGGGATGACAGAGTGGCCTTAACTAAGACAGTCTATCAACACTTCTATATGCCCTTCCTAAGCAAGAACGAATTCTTATATAACCATGGCAACATTTTGAGTCTAAGAGACAGTGATGGGAGCTGGGTGTGGTGGCTGTAATGCCATCTCTCGGGGAGGCAGAGGCAGGTAGGATATCTGGGTTTGTGGCCTGGTCTACAAAGTGAGTCCAGGAGAGCCAAGGCTACACAGAGAAACCCTGTCTCAATCCACCCCCAAAAGAAAAAGAGAGAGATGTGGCAGCAAACCTCGCCCTGGAGAAGCAAACGTCAGGCATGGGACAGAATCACTGTGGCTCGTTCGTAGGCAGCGGTCTTGGTATTGTGCTGTGAATCCGCTTGATTCTGGTACCCTTAGACTCAACACCTGCCCTTTCCTACTCTTATTGACCTTCCAGAACATAGTCACTCTTCTGTTGGGGTCCTTGGCCCAGCTCTCCTCACTTCCTCAGTGCTGGATAGCTGTGTGGGCTCCTCAGAACATCTGCCTAAATTCAGGCACTTCCTGTGGAGCAGCCCACACTCTGTTTGCCAGTTATATGGCATCTGCTGTGTGTGTGGACCACGTCAGTGTGATACTGGAGAAACTGCTAGGCCCTAGGTCCCAGATGAGCAGCAAGACAGTTGGGATCATGACTGGACTGTAAGCACTTCCCAGCTCCTGGCTCTGAGCATCTACACAGTTACCATTCTCCAGGCCTTCTCCTCTGCACTACCATCAGTCCTGGAGACACTAAAGCCAGGTGTGTGTCAAATGAGCTACCAGGTTAATGGTGCCCACAAGTCTCCCATCTGCCTGGGATGTTTGAGCCTCTCATCTCCTTGAAAACCAGGACCTGTTTCATCTGGTCTCACAGAGCAGAGAGTTCAGTCAGTGAGCTTTTCAGGGAGGACAGGGCGCAGACCCGATCCTTTGACTTAGGTGTCATTTTCTGCTCATTTACATTATTAGCAGGACAGTGTGCCTTGCCCAGAAACCAACTGGAGTCTGTAGATTTGGTCCAGTATTTGAGATAAAAGTTCGTGTGTACCTTGTGGATGTGCTCCAAACAACAAACCCTGTGCTCTGAACAACAAACACTGACTTTCTAGAAAAATTCACTATTTGAAGATCAGGAAGCCAGTTACAGTGGCCTTTGGTCCTAGCTACTCAGAGGCTGAGCCAGAAAGATTTCTTGAGTCCAGCAGTTTGAGGCTAGCCAGGGCAACACAGTGAGAAAAAGAAGACGAGGAGACCAAGGTTCAACACATGCCCAAGAGCAACAGCCTCTCTATGTCATCTTTTGCCCCAGTGCTTTTGGGAATGTCTCTCAGGCCATGCACATCGGCCACGCCTCTACCATTCTCTAGCTGGGGCCGACAAGTGTTCTGCCTCTGGGTTCTTAGGTTTTTGAGACAGGGCCTCATCACGTAGCCCTGGCTGTCCTGGGTCTCACTATGTAGACTGGCTCTTCCTCGTTCCTGGGGTCCTTGGCCACCAGTCCTCAGGGACAAGGGAACAGAAGCAGGAACAGGGGATTTGGAAGGCCTGCAGGTACAACAGAATGACCTCCAGGAGCCACTTCAGCAAGATAGCTCAACTTTATTCAGCTGAAAGAGACTATCTAGTCCTTGGGGAGTTCACAAGATAGGTGTGCACCATTAGATGTGGCCAGGAGGGCCAGGCTGCACAGTCCTAGCATCTGAACAGGAACACAGCACCTAGTTATTCTATAGGCGCGGGGAGGGGAATGCCCAGCAGGGAGCTGTGCCAGAGGACATACACCAGATATATGCCTGAAGACACTCTCCAGATGAGGTCAGGCCCAGAGTAGGAGGCCCTGCTGAGGAGAGGGAGTCCTTCATCTAGCGCTGAGGTATCCAGACTGGGAAGACTGAAACGTCGAACAGCAGGGTCCTCCAACAACCAACCATGATGGCTTCAAACAGAGATCTAACTGCCTCTGTCTCTCAAGAGCTGGGATTGAAGGCATATACAACTATGCCAGGTTATCTTTTTTTTTTTTTTTTTAATGTTTTATTGCCAGGTGTGGCGTACCTACCTCTTTTTTTTTTTAAAGATTTATTATTTTAAAAAAATTATGTGTATATATTTATGTGTTTACATGTGGGTATGTGCACATCCGTGCTAGTGTTCAAGGAGACCATAGGCTTGGGATACCCTGGAGCTTGAGGCACAGCAGTTGTGATCTGTTCAGTTGGTGCTAGGAACTAAACTGGTCCTCTGGAAGAGCAGAAAGTGCTCTAAACCTCTGCACCATCTCTCTGCCTCATGTACCCCTTTAATCCCAGCATTTAAAACGGAAAGGGAGGTGGATCTCTGTGAGTTTGAGGCCAGCCTGGTCTATGTATTGAGTTCCAGGCCAGCCAAGGCTACATAATGTGATCCTATCTCAAGTAATAATGATGTTAAAATGGTGTTATAGTAGCATATATTAATTATACATTATAGAGAGTTTCTTTTTTAAAGTTAAAAAAATATGTTTTATGTTTTTTCTTTGCATGTCTGTGTGCCACACGTGTGCCTGGCTCCTGTGAAGGCCAGAAGAGGGCAACAGATTCCAGTTTCAGATGGTTGGGAACCATTATGTAGGTGCTGAGATTCAAACCCAGGTCTTCTGTGTGAGCAGCCAGTGCTCGCTCTTAACCACTGAGCACCTCTCCAGCTCCCCCCCCCCAACGCTTCTCCCCTCCCCTCTCCTTTTTTTTAAAAAAGTAACGTCTCATTGTATAGCCCTGGCTGCTTTGAATTTGCTCTGTAGACCAGACTGGCTTGTAACTCATAGAGATCCACCTGCCTCTTCTCCTCCTCCTCCTCCTCGGATTAAAGGTGTGTATGACCGTGTGACCGTGGCCAGTCCACAATAATGAATTTCATTCTAATGCTTCCATCCATGGTAATGTAGTTTAACTGCATTCGCCTCCCGCTATTCTCTCTTCTCTTCCCTAGATGATCCTCTTCTTTCCAACTAGTCCACATTCTGTTTTCAGGTCGTGTGTGTGTGTGTGTGTGTGTGTATGTGTGTGTACCAGTGAGTTTCATTATTGTCAGGAACACGGATAATGTTAACAGAAGCATGGGCCCTTACCAGTGGTTTTCTGCTGAGTTCTTCTTCATGACAGGCTATCAGTGGGTTCATTCTTGCACAGTCTTATGCCCTCCCACTTCCATGGTGTCAGCACCAAGGTGCTGTCACAAAGGTGATGTTGGCCCTTACCACAGACAAGCTGGGTGAGGGTGCATTTTCTTCCCTCTGCTGCTTTCGGCTTTCTCATCCAGTAGGCAGCCTGTGTCTTCAGTGCTGGGACTGGTATCCAGCCAGCCCCCTGCCAGGAGCCCTCACAGCCCTCACCGAGTGAGAGTTTGAGGACACAGTTTGCCGTAGCTCCGCTCCAGGCTTGTGGAGGTGCCAGACAATGGCAGAAGCATGGGCCGTGTCCCTGCCTCTGCCAAGCCTTGCCATCCTCCTCCTTCACAGATGCGGCTGTGCCACTTCCACTCCACCCTGCTGCAGAGCAGGCAGAAGCCCTGGCCATGCCCTGCCATCTTCTTCAGGAGAAACTTCAAGAGCCCGCTGGCAAGGTAACGAGACCCCCACAGCCAAAGGCAGGCCCCCTTCACAGGCAGGGAGATAGTGTGTATGAGCACAAAAACAAAGAGGCCCACGCTGGGCCCCCAAACAGGATGCATTTGTATCTTCCTGTGCTGTCTTGGAACCTGAGACCACAAGGCTCTCATTCTATAAAGACAGGTGCTCCCAACAAGAACTCTATGATGAGCAGACATTGGCAAATTGGGGGGACTTCACACAGAGGTGCCCACTCCATCAAATAGACAGGGCTGACTTAGAGATGGAGGGTGGGATTGCCTCACCAGGCATCAAGCAAGGGGTGAGAGCAGCCAGAAGAGATGTGGACACTGCATGGCTCTGTGAGCAGGGAGGAAGTTCCTTTCTTTCTTTTTCTTTTGGTTTTTCAAGACAAGGTTTCTCTGTGTAGCCCTGGCTGTCCTGAACTCGCCCTGTACACCGGGCTGGCTTTGAACTCACAGAGCCCCACCTGCCTCTGCCTCCCTAGTGCTGGGATTAAGGGAGTGCGCCACCACCGCCCAGCTGGAAGGCCCTTTCTTTTGGTGTGTACCATGGCACAGACAGAGGCTGAGTGAGAACATGGACGATGCTCCTGCTGCTGCTGTATTCAGCATATGCAGACGTTCGCTGTCTTGGGCAATGTGAAACTGTTCTGTTCCTTGTTTTGAGTTCTTGTTCAGTTTGGTTTGTTCTGACTTTAGTACTACCATGTCTCACTTTCCATCACTTAGGATCTCTTGCACCTCATAATAGGGACAGAGATGGTGGTCCAGTCTGTAGACTACAGATCTGTGCCAACCCACCTGATGAGCCCTTCATACCCAGGGCCGGAGCTCAAGACAGCTGAAGGATGCTCCTTCAGCATCTTGCATCTGTGCTGTCGAAGGGTCTAGGAAAAGGTCCTTGAATGTGGTGGGTGTCCTCTGGTGGCCACAGGATCCCATAGACAGGACTTAGAGTTGGCTCTGCAAAGGTGGAAAAGAGGCAAACAGCCCCCAGCTTCATTGCGAAGGAGCGACACTTCCAGGCCCTGCCATGTCTCCTCAGGACCTCAAGAACCAGGCTGCTGTGGAGGAGGGCTCTCTCTGCCACTGTGGTGGGCGTGCCCTTGCTCCTTGGAGCCCGCTATTTCATGGCAGAGGCCCATGAGAAGAGGAAGCTGCGACTTGCGATAGATGGTATCGGGCGCTTTGGCAGGTAGGAGGGCTGTGCCAGCTCTGGCACAGGTTGGATGGGATGATCTTCTCAACATCCCTGTCCTCCAAGGGCTTTTGGGTTCTTCTTGGACTTTTGCAGTTAACAGACAGCATGTAGACTGGGTGGCGGGACCATGATAAGAGTTCCCTAAAACCTGTGTTAGCTAGAACTTCAGCAGAGGTTGCCAGATCAGCCATGGGCTTCAGCCCTGGTCATAGGGGAGCTTCCCTATTCTACTCACTCTACTGTCCAAGGAGATCTGTTGTTCCAGACACAGAGCTTGGGAACTGCCCCCTCACTCCTAGCACAGTGTGGAAGGGTTTCTACAAAGTTCCTTCCTCTCCCAGGGTGGGAATCCCCACAGCTGCCGCCCAGCCTTATCGGTTTTTGTTAATGAGAGAAGCCTCATCAATATTTTCTCATTGTTAATGAGAGAAGCCTTAACCTGAATGTTTTTGAACTGGTAGAGGTCAGGGTCCTGGGTGCAGGATGGCATCTTGTTCCATGTAGCTCTGAGCATTACTGCCTCCCTGAGCTGGGGCCGCCTTCTCAGGGAAGGCTTAAATCCCTGGGTCCTTGGGCATTTCATAAGAAACATCACTGAAGCTGGGTGGCGCACACCTTTAATCCCAGCACCGAGGGAGCCAGAGGTAGGTGGATGAATGTGAGTTTGAGGTCAGCCAGGTCTACAAAGCAAGTCCAGGATAGCCAAGGCTACACAGAGAAACCCTGTCTCAGAAAACAAAACAAAACAAAAAAATCACTGAGATTTAATCCAGTTATCCCACAGGCATGTCTGTGGTTGGAGACCTATTTCCAATCTTGAGGCCCTTCACACCTGTCCTTCTGGCTGGCTTTGCCTGGAACTCTGAGGCATCCCTATTGACAGGCTGAACAAATACCTCCTGTGTTCTGTAGGCCCTGAGTTCTCACAGCCCTGAGACTGCTCTGGACAGAGCCTCATGTCCTTACTCTTAATTCTGCTGCTTGGCCTGCACTGTGTAGGGACCTTGGAGATCCCTGGCAGCTCTCATGTGGCCCTCTGTGACTAATGGGAGACAGGCTTCATAGTTCACTGCTAGGGGCCAAGTTGGGCCTTGGCCAGGTCCTGGGGTCACACTCAAACACTGATCTTCCTGGTTCTGCAGGTTCTCTTCATCTGGAAGCCTTTTATGGACCAGGCCAAAAAGCCTGGGGGAGCCTCACCAGCTGGCTCCAGGGCCACACAAAACATAGGGAGGGAAGAGTTTGAGGGAGGAGCGAGCTGGGGAATAAATCAGGTCAATTCACCTTGAACAAAGCATTCTGACATAGAAAGTCAGGGGGGCAGAAGGCAGAGGGACGGAGGGGCTGGTTGGAAGTACTGGGCCTTCAGACTGCTTGTGGCAGGCGTTTTCGCTGCTGCAGAGCCTTGCTCTTAGCCTTCTTTGTTCTTGAAACAAGTTTATACTATGTAGCGCTTGCAGGCAGGCTTGGAATTTGTTAAATAGATTAGGCTGGCCTCAGATTTACCTCTGCTCTCCCAGGTGCTGGGATTAAAGGTTTGCACCACTACACCCAGTTTTTTTTAAACCTTTGAGACAGAGTGTTGCTAAATTGCTTATTGATCGTGTGGTCCTCCTACTTCCGTGTCCTGAGTACCTGGGATTTTTATTGTTGCTGTTAGTTTGGTTTTTGAGACAGGGTTTCCCTGTGTAGCCTCAGCTGTCTTGGACTCTGTGTGGACCAGTCTGGCCTTGAACTCACAGAGATTGCCTGCTTCTGCCTCCCAAGTGCTAGGAAGAAAGGAGTGTGCCACCACCACCACCCACCCCAGCTGAGTACAGGGAATTTGAGGTACCCTGCCAACGGGCTTTACTTCCTTTTCTGTTTTGAAGTTATTTCAGATTATCTGAAAATGGCCGAGTGCGGTGGTTCAGGCCTTTAATCTCAGCCTTTATGAGGCAGAGCAGTCAGATCTATTGTGTGTGATGCCAGCCTGGTCTAGTGAGCTTCAGACCAACCAGGGCTGTATAGAAAAAAAAAAAAGTAATCTCAAAACAAACAAATGAAGTATCAGAAAAGCTGGAAGAATAACAAAAACATTTTTGTCTTAAACATCTTTGATTAAGCTCCATTATCCTATTTCCATGCCTCGGAGCATACTTTATGCAAACAAGGACAGAGATCCCCTTGCCTCTGGGGATCTTGCCTCTATGGTCCCTGGGCCAGAGGCAAGGACCTCTTGAACAGCTGCCTGTTGGGTGAATAGTTTTGCTGGAGGACACTGCTCCTGGACCATGTGCACTGCAGAGGCAGAGGGGCACAGGTGCCCCTGGGCTTGTGGGGCGGGAGGCTGGAATAGGTACTGTCCAGCTTTCCTTGGGATGGGTTTTTCCATGTGTCCTCCAGTCAAGTCCAGCTATGTACTGGAGATACACTCTTCTGGCTGGAACAGCACAGAAGTAGATTTAGACTCTTGTGTGTCCAGCCTAAAGGCATGTGACTTCTGTTTCTTCCTTAAATCCAGTAATTGTTGCTGTTTTGTTCCCTCTCCCAGCCCCCATGCCCAGAGAGGGTTTCTTTAAGTAGCCTTGGCTGTGCCAGAGCTCCCTCTGTAGACCAAGCTGGCCTTAACCGTGCAGAGATGTGCCTACCTCCCCAGGGCTGGGATTAAAGCTTTCGCCAGCACAAGTAAATCCCTTACTTGTTTGTCGCCTCAGTGTTTAACACAGTGCTTTGTGATGTTGTCTGAGGGGCCTCATCATCCTGCTCACTCTGGGCGTCCATGGATTCTTTGTGGGAGAATTATTGATGGTGACTTCTCTAATTCAGTCATTCAATATTAACTGTTCAGCCTCTTCCTGTAAAGAAGTTTCCCTTTGGAGCTGGAGAGATGGCTCAGTTGTTAAGAGCACTGGCTGTTTTTCTGGAGGTCCTGAGTTCAATTCCCAGCACCCACCATGGCTGAAATGGGGTCTGATGCCCTCCACTAACTTTCAGACAGAGCATTCATACAAGTAAATAAACCTTAAAAAAAAAAAGTTTCCCTTCTACCATTTACAAATTATTAGTTTATTCACACCAGTCTGGACTAACATATCTATTTTATTTGTCTGTTACCTGTATTTTTATTTTATTTTATTTTTTTTACCAAGACTGTTCCAGATTTGGCTTAGCAGAGTCCCTTCAACGTGTTTTTTGTTTGTTTTTTGTCCATTCTAAGCTTTTTCACTTCTGCTTCATCACATATGTCTATGCCCAGATTTCACCATTAGCCTTTCCATGACCTTTAATGCCTTTTTGGGGGGCATTTTTGACCCTTCCCTGCCCAGCTTCGGAATCAGCTCTTAGGAGCTAGTGCCTTGCAGTGGAGATGAGAGCTGGGCCAGTGTGAGTTGTGCTGTGCTGTATGTGTGCATGCTTCACATGACCTGCTAGTGTCCAGCCTTGGCGAGCAGAGACGTGCATTCAAGGAGACATTCCCTGTCTTGTCTTCCCTGTGTTTCTGGCATTCCTAGCCCTCAGCTGCTGCGGGTGTAGTCACTGTCCTTATCTGGAAGCACTGAAAGCCTTAGGTCTACACTGCCTGCACTCTGGGAGAGTTTCCTAGAGTGGGAGGGGGCCCAGAGCAACCCTGGCTTCTGCACTCACTGTCAGGAGCAGCTCTGCAGCCCAGGTTCCTGCTTGCCTTCTCTATACCACTGGGCTGAGTGGGAAGCCCGAGTTTGTGAAGTTTAGCAGGTTCCAGGCATGGGCTGACTTCTCTCTGGGAAGAGGAATCCCAGAAGGATTGGGAGCCCTTTATGTTAGGTCAGAGACCTGCTACCTTTTTAGTTCTGAGCTTTCCTGTAGTGGAATAGCCAGAAGTGCGACCCTACTGACGTCACCCAAAGGGACTTGGCTTTGTGTCCTCCCACCATGAATAGTAAGAGCCCCTCAGCTAGAGCCCTGAGTCCTCCAGAGCAAGGCTCATCCTGGTCTACAGCATGGGAAGAAACTGGGATCCTCTTAGTCCACAGAGTAGTGGGTAATCCAGCTTCTCTGGCTTTTTCTGAATTTGTAACCTTTATTTATTGTATATGTGTGAGAATGCACCATGGTATACATGTGGAGGTCAGATGACAAATTTGGAGAGTTGATTCACCATGTGGTCCTAGGGACTGAATTCTGGTCAACAGGCTTGGTGGCAGTTGAGCCGTCTCACCAGCCCTTCTCTGGTTCCTAAATACTTTTTCTTCTTCCCTTTTGCCAGTGACCTCCTTGGGGGCCATGATGCTGCCATGCCCATCACTGCTCCCCTGCTCACCCCTTTCCCCAGTGGCATTCAGCACCTGCAAGATATTGGCTTGAAGCGTAGGGTAGTACCCCTTGAGCCCACAAGGCCCCATGTTACCAGAGGCTGAATCTCAGCCCAGCCTCACCTTGGGCACAGGGTCTGGTGGGCAAGGCCAGACTTTGGACTTAGGGCAGAGGGACCCACAAGAACCAGCACACTCCTCAGCCTGCCTGGGGCTTAAGCCACTCTGCCTACAGGTCTCTGAAGATTGGTCTGTTCATCTCCCTGGACTACTGGTGGTGCACAAATGTTGTCCTGCGAGGAGTGGACGAGGTTTGTCCTCATATCCTGAGCACATAGCAGGGAGCGGAAACGCTGGAGGTGGTGGGTTCTGAGGGGACCAAGGATTGGCAACCTGTCCCCAGCTTCTCCTCTATGCCTGTTGTCAGAACAGCCCGGAGTATGAGAAGATGATGTCTGCATGTCACCAGCGTGCGGCTGACGCCCTGGTGGCAGGAGCCATTCGCAATGGAGGCCTCTATGTGAAACTGGGCCAAGGGCTGTGCTCCTTCAACCACCTGCTGCCACCCGAGTACATCCAGACACTGCGTGTGCTGGAGGACAAGGCTCTTACTCGGGGCTTCAGGGAGGTGAGCGCCACTGATGGGAAGGCGGAGAGAGGGGGCCGTCTCAGCGGTCCTGGCAGTGGCTCCACATACGCATTCTTGCCAGGTGGATGAGTTGTTCCTTGAAGACTTCCGTGTGCTGCCTAGTGAACTCTTCCAGGAGTTTGAGTACCAGCCGGTGGCTGCTGCAAGCCTGGCTCAGGTGCACCGTGCCAAGCTACATGATGGCACTGATGTGGCTGTGAAGGTATCTATGCTGC
Source organism: Psammomys obesus (assembly GCF_907164565.1). Classification (NCBI taxonomy): domain Eukaryota; kingdom Metazoa; phylum Chordata; class Mammalia; order Rodentia; family Muridae; genus Psammomys; species Psammomys obesus. Next base: position 722,250 of record NW_026596079.1, on the reverse strand, counting down.
TGCACACTAGATGGATCCCGGGTCAGTGGTGACCTGGGTTTCAGTGTGCCCTGGCCTACTGCAGGTACAGTACATTGACCTACGAGACCGCTTTGACGGGGACGTGCACACGCTGGAACTCCTGCTGCAGCTCGTGGAGCTCATGCACCCCAGCTTCGGCTTCAGCTGGGTCCTGCAGGTAGTGCCCTCCCATAGCAGGTGGGGATGGCAGCCAGTGGTGAATGCTAACCATGGACCTGACTGGCCCTTGTCTGCCCATATGGAACCTCTAGGACCTGAAGGGGACCCTGGCCCAGGAGCTGGACTTCGAGAACGAGGGCCGGAATGCTGAGCGCTGTGCTCAGGAGCTAAAGCACTTCCACTATATTGTTGTCCCTCGGGTGTATTGGGACAAGTCCAGCAAGGTGGGCGGGGCAGTTTTCCCTGGGGGCGGGGCCACACAGGCCCTGCTAAGCTCACTTAGCCTCTTGCTCTCTCCCAGCGGGTACTGACAGCTGACTTCTGTGATGGCTGTAAGGTGAATGACATGGAGGCCATCAAGAGTCGGGGGCTGGCAGTGCAGGATGTGAGTACCATGTGCTGGGGCAGGACAGTGGATGCCGAGCAAAGGTTGCTGACATGTATTTCCCATGTGCCCCCTAGGTAGCAAAGAAGCTGATCCAGGCTTTTGCTGAACAGATCTTCTACACTGGCTTCATTCACTCTGACCCCCACCCTGGCAATGGTAGGAAAGACCCCCCAGGGTGGGATTGCAGAGGGGTGGCTTGAGCTGACATGCTCTGTTCCTAGTTCTGGTGCGGAAAGGTCCAGATGGAAAAGCAGAGCTGGTACTCCTGGACCATGGGCTCTACCAATTCCTGGATGAGAAGTAAGCTGGGGCCAGGCACGAGGGGAGCGGGCCTCATTTGGGCCCCTCTTCCTGCAGCTTAGAGCTTAGAGCTCACAGCTAGGCCTTCCTGCAGGGACCGATCCTCCCTTTGCCAGCTGTGGCGGGCCATCATCCTGAGGGACAATGCTGCAATGAAGACACATGCGGCTGCACTTGGGGTACAAGGTAAGAAGAGTAGGTGTTTGCCAGGGTGGAACAGGCGGAAGCCTGCCACCGTGCACCAACCCAGGAACTCCTGCTTTCTCCAGACTACATGCTGTTCTCTGAGATGCTTATGCAGCGACCTGTGCACCTGGGCCAGCTGTGGAGCTCCCACCTGTTAAGCCGGGAGGAAACGGCGTACATGCAGGACATGGCCCGTGAACACTTTGAGGGCATAATGCAAGTGCTCAAGGCACTGCCACGGTCCATGCTGCTCGTGCTGCGAAACATCAACACGGTGCGCGCTATCAACTCATCCCTGGGCACCCCTGTGGACCGCTACTTCCTTATGGCCAAGAGGTTGGTGACCCAAGGGGAAGCCTGGAAGCGCTGTCGCAGGTTAGCGGGCTGACGTGTGTATCTGCTGCAGCGCTGTCCGGGGTTGGAGCCGCCTGCTGGGTGCAGCATACCAGGGCATCTACAGCAGCAGCCTCCTGCGACACACCAAGGTCATCTGGGAGACCTTCAAGTTTGAGATGGCCCTGAGGTGAGTGAACATGTGGGCTGAGTGGGTGGCTGGCCAGGATCTGCTCCCCACCAACTTATGACCTTTTGACCTGCCCCCAGGCTGGAGACCCTAATAATGCGACTCACTGCCCTCCTGTTGCGTGTTCTGGTCCGCCTGGGCTTTGCCCCCAAGGCTAAGGAGGTCTACCAGTACCTGGAGATGTAGTTCCCTGAGCCAGACTGACTGCAAGGCTGCAGGGGCCAGCAGAGTTTCCAGCATGGGCACACTGAGCAGGCCCCGGGCAGATTCTTACCACCCGGAGCCTGGAATGGGAGACCCACTATGGGGCCCTTAAACATAACGACCACACACTCCTCTGAAAGAAAGCGTTTCTTTGTGTTTTCTACAAAACGGGTAGAGGGACCTGTTCAACAGCAGGGTGGCACCAAAGGGCTAGAAGTGAGCTGTGACACGGTCTGTCTCCAGCAAGTCATCCAGGATCTGTGGGATGATGGAAAGGTAAGGGTGTGGGTGGGCGGGGCACATGATGCAGATGGGCAAGGGCGAGAGGCGGTACTCACAATGTCGGGCGTGGTACCTATCTTCTTGGCCAGCTCACTGCGCTCCATGGTGCTAAGGTACAGGTAGCGGTTTAGCAGCTCCCCATCAAGGACATTTCGCACAGCGTTTTGCAGGATGCGCCGGTCTACATGCAACATTCTGAGTGGCAGACACAAGGGGTCAGAGCACATCTGGAGTGCAGGGAGAGACCAAGGCAGGGTCTCACACTCACCGGAAGGCTCGGGGGTTGAGGCCAGCATGGTGGGGCAGCATGGTTGTCAGTGCATTCTGCAGCATCAGCAGCCGTCGGTACGTCTTCTCTTGCATGGGCAGCAAGAGTCCAATGCCACCATCCAGGGTTGCTGAGGGGATGCTGTGTGAGTCAGGCTGACGCTCCCATCCCTAGACACCCCTGCCCTGGCACTCACCAAACCATGTGATATGCTTGTTTTCCCACATGACCGACTTCTTGCTGGGCCCCTCAGCAGCACCTCGGCACGGGGTCCTCCAGAACGTGTTCACGTGGGCACCCACATGGAAATCCGCTCGGCGCAGCAGGCGCATGCCCCCAAAACTTTCTTTGGCTGGGCATAGGAACTCAGGTCATGACCTGCCCACTGCCTGGTACCCAGCCCAGGAAGAAGCCGGAGAGGAACCAACCACTCACCTTCTGGCAGATACATATACACCATAAGATTGCGGTCTCGGTCAGACACTGATGAACAGAGACACACAGTTAGCCTCAGCTACCCACACTCCACTAGTGTAGCCTCCTAAGGATCCACATACTCACCCAAGAAGCCCAGCTGGGCATTGTCCACCATGAAGTCCACACTGTATACCTCCAAAGGCTTGGCATCCTGGGAAAGGGAAAGGACAGTGTGAGAGCAGGCCCCGGACTGGTGCCCACCTGCACACCTGGCCCTATGAGTACCCGGGACACCAGGCTCAGCGTCTTGCTCTCCTCCTGGTAACGCAGCAGTGAGATGCTCTTCATGACGTCTGCAGCCAGGATGAAGTTCTTGACACTGATCATCTGGTGAATGTACAGCTGGGTGTCAATGAAGGCCATGCCGGTCAGCTCGCTGGCTCTTAGGCTCCACAGGAAGATCTGAAGGGCAGGAGAGGGTGAGCAGAGCAGCTGCTGCAGGCACAACAGCTGCTACAGGAGGGGAGGGCAAGAAGAACACACTTTTTGACCAATGGCTGACACCAGGTGGCCATTGCAGTGGCAGAGCGCAGTCACAGGCCCTTTCTGCTCCTTCTCATACAGGACCTTGAACTTGTTCTTAGTCAGGGGCTGCCCAGGCTCAGGTACCACTTCAATCACATCCATGATCAGGATCTGGAAGATCAAGGGAATGAATGGAGATGGCAGAATGGTCTGTGGGGGGTTACCTGCCCCCCAACCCAAAGGCCCTTACCCGCCCACGGCACGTGACCTCCTCCCCCTGCATGAGGCAGGTCCCAGCAGCCACATAGCCCTTTAGGCCTGACACGGTCTCCTCACTGCGCAGTGACACTGTCTTCATGCACGTGACATGCTCCCATTCCTCTAGCTCGATCCTGCATGAAGCCAGGCTGTGTCAGCACTTCCCGCCTCCAAGCTGCCAGCCAAGAGCAGCCCCTGGTAGATGCGGCCTCACCTGGCATTGGGAATGGCCTCCCAGCTGACTGGGGAAATGAGCTGGATGGAGAAGGCTTCTTGCTGGGGGTGGATGTACCTGTCATCTGCAAGAGCAAGGACAGTCAGTCACTTTGCAGACAAAGTATAGCCAACCTCTGCCCACCCTACCCTCAAGTGCCACATATACCTCTCTCGATGGCCTCAAACTCCTTTTCTTCACCAGTCATGCGTGGGATCCGAGTGCAGGGAGTGTTGGTGCTGGTGGCCACAGCATACACCTGTGGTGTTAGCAGGTGTCACATACCAGAGGCCAGGCTCAGACGGGGCCTGGGGGATCTGGAGGGGGACAGACCTTGGACTCTACATGGTAGGCCACATAGTGGGCTGTGCATCGCAACGGGATCTTCCTGACGGGCCACGGGGCATCATAGGACAGGTAGGCAGGCAGGACACTGATTCTCAGCTCGCCCTAGGGGTGCAGTGGGCAGAAGAGTCAGTTTGGCCTGGGTGCACATGGATAGGGCCTACCTAGGCCTCCAATATGTTCTCTTGCGGTGTGGCAATGGGACATCAGGTCTGCCGTGTTGAGCACTGCCTGGAGAGGCTAAAGCTTTGGCAGCCTGACTGTCTAGGCTCACTTCATTTTGGGGGACATAGTGCAGGGCACAGGAAGGCCAGGGCCAGAGGGAGGCAGCCAGCAGAGGACCCCAGGGACCAAACACAATAGTAACTCCACCACTTAAACAGGCAGAGAAGCCAGTGTCAGTGAGCCAGGCAACCCTTTACTAACAGTCCTGGAGAGCACCTGCCTCCTCAGGGTCTTAGTCACTGCTGTCACCTGAATGGCACAGATGTTAAAGGCTAAGAGGCGTGTGCCTATCACAAAGCTATACAGTGGCTAAGAGCAGAGCAAAGGCAGAGCCAGCGCAGCCTGGCTCTGGAACAAAATCCGAGGCTATAGCAGAGCAGTGAACTCCAGGCTGGATCCTCACCGCTTACCCCTCCATACCCCAACTATCCCATTCTCAGTCTTCCCAGGATAAGCCCAGAGTTGAGTTCCTTGACCCTGCCAGTCTCCACTACAGCTGTTCTACAGCTGGTCTGGCCTAGGGCAGTATCAGCGGCACTGGAGGAAACCAGGTTAAGCCTTCCTTCCTACCTGTCTGTTAAAGTACAGGAAGCCACGGGGGCAGTTCACATTGTGGAATGGAGCAAACGAGTCAATGGGGCCATCAATGCCCATGGGGTGCAGACGCAGAGCTCCTCGGCCAGTCACTAGGAGCCAGTGAGGTGAGGGTCCACAGATGAAAACCTGGAGATGGGCACTTTTGAGTACATTGTGAATGAGGCCCCACCCTCAAGTCCAGTCCCTTTCCAAGCCACTTACATACCCCAGAATAGCCATAAATATCCTCAAAGTATCTGAAACGCGCTACGCGACCCCGGACGCCAGATCCCTCCTCAGTGCTGCAACCTTCTGCCTTCTTCTTAGATGGCTTTGGCTTCTTTTCACGGAAATTGATGTTGTGGGGGACCTGACGGAAGCCATAGTTAAGTGTTAGGTCCTTTACACCCTGCTGGCCTAGCCTTCCACCCCATGCCCCAGCAGGATGTAGCCACTGGCACCTTCTTGAAGCGGACTTTGAGATTTCCCTGGCCGAGCTGAGAGTCATGGGGGAAGGCTTCATAGATGAGCAGCTCCTGGTCCACGTGCACCTGGGGGTCCAAGCAGGGAAGGCGACAGTGCGGGTATGGTAGGGGGCAACAGCAGAAGGGCCTGAGGATGGGACAGGGCCTTGGGAGGCAGGTGGCAGGAAGGCATTTACCAGCAGGTAGGGCCTGCTCTGCCGGCTTCCCAGAGCAACCAGCAACACCTCCTTGACCAAAGGCAGCTCCCCCTGGCGTGTGGCCTCCTCCTTTCGGACTTCACCTTGTGTAGTGGGCTGTCCAAAGGAACTGTCCACCAGGACCCGCTGTCCCACAGGGAAGTTCTTAACCAGGAACACCAGCCGCCAGTCTGGGAGCTGGTAGATCTGGAGAGAGGACAGTGGTTAGGAGTGGGAGCAAAGGCTGCTGTGCTGTGCTACTGCTGTGTGATGTGCCCACCTCCATGGTGCCATTCTCCCGAACCAGTAGGCACCAGTGGGTGGGGTCCACCCTGAAGGGTGCAGGGTCACGGTCAGCTGGGGGCTGGTTGCTCCTGCGGGCCTCCTCTTTGCTGGGACTGAAGAGGGAGCCAGAATCCCCATAGAGCATCTCTTCCTCATCGTCCACTGTGGGGCTGGGAACCAAGAGACAGATGCATCACTGCCTGCCACAGGGACCCTGGCCCCTCACATATCAGTCCCTACGTACCTCGTTTCCGAGCCCAGGCCTTCAACCTCTGAGCCACTTCGGCCCCCTAGTTCATCGCGGGCCCCGCCCAGGCGGCTCTCAGTGGTGAACATGCCACTGACGTCACGGTACAGGCAGAGTGCAATCACCTTTGATTGCTGTAAGAAGTGGGATAGTGTTCAGACAAAGGCAGGGGGTAGGCAGTGGGAAGAAGGGCATCAAGGGTAGGGGGCCTACATGATGCAGTGGAGGCTTGTGTAGTGCCAGGCGGTGGTGACGGCCACCATATGAGTCACTCTTGAGTAGAAACATGGTAACGTGGCCCTCAGCACTCATGATGACCACATAGGGATCAGCCACAGCACACTGCACGATGGGGGCACCCAGGTCCACAGGGATGAAATGCAATTGATTCACTGTGGATACAAGGTGGTTGGGGTGAGATGGCAAGCACATACATACCACCCTTCAGGATAGACCCCACCCACTGGTGCCATGAGAGAATGGCACCATGGAGGTGGGTGTGTACACAGCAACACCACAGCGCAGCTGCCTTTGTTCCCCCTCCTAACCACTGACCCATTCACACACACCTGCCTGCCTACCTACCGCCTTCCAATAGACGAATGCCCAGCGGTGAGACTTGCACAATATAGCGATTGTCCCCAATGTTTCCAGCAAAGACAGTGGGGCCCTGTGTGGCAAACCCACTGGTGTCCAGCTCCATGATTTCCTGGCCAGTCTGTAGGATCTATAGTGACAGTGGTGAGTGCTGCTCTTCCCCAGGGGACCCCGTTCCCAGTCCCAGACTCTACTTTTTTTTTTGTTACCATGGTTGAGTCTTCCCGGCTAAGAATAAGGAACCCATGTCTTCGCCCATCCTCCTCTGCTTTGGGGGCACTAGGCTCCTGCTCTGCGCTCTCTGCTTTGGGTGTTTCTTCCTGTGAGGGCAAGGGGAGCAGGGTAGGGCCACAATCTGGCAAGGGCAGTGTGACCACCTGGGCCCCAGTGTCCCCAGGTGCTACATGCATAATTCCCTGCCCCTCATGGGTCTACTTCTCACCCCAGACTCATCTACCTCGTCTTTCCGCACAGGAGCAATGACTGTCCACATATCATAGCAGCCAGGAAGTTCAAAGGTTGTCACCACCTGGGGCCGGATACTCTTCTAGAATAGAGATGGGGTGGGAATGAGGGCTCAGTCCAACCAAGTCCTCCTCCGCCACTCCTGCCTCCACATACCTGCAACACTGACAGGGCCCCGTTTTTCCCATAGCCGGAACAAACCACGATCTCCAGGTCTGGCTCAGGACTGTTCTGAAACTACAGAGTGGGATAAGGACACAGCTTCCCAGTCAATCTCTAGGCTCCATACCTAGTCCCAGCCCCTTGAGTACCTCTTCGGAGAGGAAGGCAGGCTCGCCCACAGCAGCGTTAGCACAGGGTCCAATGTTGAGCATGCTGTCACATACCTGTGGGCACAGCAATGGTCAGGTAGGGTGAAGGGGGTGGATATCCACGGTCTTCCCCAGTCTCACCTCAAAGGAGTAAGTAGCCAGCTGTGTGCCTGACTGCGCCTCACTGCCATATACTTCAATCTCATCCACCTCGTCCTGTGGCACCGTCTTGCCTCCTACAGCAGACAGAGTTCAACTGAATCCAACCATGGACCCTGGCCTTCCCCTGCTCATTCTAGCCCAGCTGCTCACCTGTCCAGCCCACTGTAGGGTCCACTCGCTTCTTCTTAGAGGGAGGCTCTTCCTATGAGGCAGGAAAAATAAGTGAGCAGTCCTGAGGCTGTCCCACACATGAGGGTCCCTGCCATGAAGGTCATGGCAGAACAGGACCAGGGACTCCACATTGTGGGCACTGACCTTGTCAGCAGCCTCACGAACAGAGCTGGCTGGGGGCTCCTGCAGCTTCTCCGTGTACTTGAGGAGGAGGGAGTTGCCCAGGCGAGAGCCTAGGAACAGGTATCCAGGCTCCATTGTAACCATCTGAGGGAGAGGTGTGAATAAGAATACAACCAGATCCAAACCCAGGACACTCCCAACTCTGTTCCTACTCACACTGGTAGTAAGGACACTAGCAGCTGCCTTGTCGAAGTGAAACGCTCGGACACTACGCATGCCATCAGTGATGAGGGTCAGCACGTAACTGTGGGTAGGGTTGAGGGCACTGAGTGGGTAAGGGACATAGAGGCACCGGGAAGGCAGAAGATGTGTGTATCTCAGAGGTCAGGGCTCATGAGCTGTGGACTCACATCTCACCACCCTTGAGGGAGATGACCATCTTGTCGTAAGAGATAAAGGCTGCCTGTGCACAGTCCAGGGTGATCCGTACACCCTCTTGGGTACCTATGGGGTACATAATCATGCACACTAAATGCCTTGCCCTGACCATAGCCCACCCTGTGCTAGGCACATCCCCCTTTGCCCGAAGTGCACCCTACTCACGCAGTGGGAAAGCAGTGGTGCCTGTGGTGAGACTATTGAGAGCCACACCATATGGGGGAACACTCTGGTTCAGGTACAACAGTGAATTGACAGCGAAGATCACTACTCCACCTGGAGGTAGACGCCACTGTTAAGCAGCTCGTTGCTGCCCCCTACCCCTATTGCCATTCAGTACAACCATACCCTTACCTATGGGCTTGGGCACAGCCAGGGCCTGGGTACAGTCAAAAGGCAAGCTGGTGAGGGACCAGATGACCGGATGGACTTTCTGTGTGATGTTCAGCGAGATAGCCACAATGGAGCACGTGTCCTGCCTCACAGCCACCCGCCTAGAGCAGCAGGTAGGTCATCCAGAGGCAGTCACACTGCTCCCAAGGACAGTGACCCAGTCACCCCAACCCCCTATACATAGCCCTGCCTAAGCAAGACACCTGGGGGCCCACAGCAGAGGGCCCAGCCTCACCCTGGCCAGGTCTGGTTGGGCTCGAACAGGATAAGCAAGGTGGGCTCATAGTAACCATGTAGGAACTGTAGGTCGATGATGTTGAGCAGTTTCTCATCCAGAGCCCGCACATCAATGATATAGCTGGGCAGGAAGCTGGACCTCTGCCTATAGACCAGAGACGGTCAGCAGGAGGAAGTGACAGAGCAAAACCTCAGGGCCCTTGGGCCCTCAAAGCCACAGCCATCCCCGCTTGGTACTCACCCTTCACCCATGAGCCCTTCATGCTCCTCAGCCAGGCTCTCTCTTCGGAAAGGCAGAACTACCAGCCTTGTGCCATAGATGAGCATAGCTGCACAGCGCCCGTCAGGGTCCACCCGCACACGGGGTGTATGCACATTCTGCACAAACCCATCCTGGGGGTAGAGGGGACATCAGCTGGGCTACAGAGCATCTGAGAGAAGCACTGGGACAGCAGAAAGAAAGTCGAAGAGGGAATTGCCAAGCTTTGCCTGCAGCACTCCTGGACTGGACTTACCCGAAGTTCAGGCTCCTCAAAGTAGTGTAGAGACAGGGTCTTCAGGTCATGGGTGCCTGGGTCATACTCCACTACTGACAGCTGGAGGCAGGAGGTCAGAAGCACAGCCGGTTCAATACTAACCTTGATGACACTGACAGATCCCAGCCCTGCACTGCTCCCTGAAACATACCACTGTGCCCAGCTCACACTGCTCACCTTAGCATCTTTGAAACTGAGAAGCAAGGCATCACGCTTGGCGCCTGCAAGCTGCACGCTGGCCATGGACATGACATTGCCAAAAAAGGAGAAGGAGGCTACCAGCTCTAGTTTCTCTCGATGGGCCTTACCCTCTGGAGATCAGAAAGATAGGGCTGGGTCCTGTCCCCAGGCAACCAATACCCATCCCATCCTGATGCAGAGCTAGAGCAGCTAGCCCATACTTACCTGTGCTTCCCTCACTCTTGGTTAGAGCCTGGAAGAGAAAAAAAAATAGCAGTAAGAAGCCTATACAGTAGGTAGCCCTATCTCACCCATGGATACAATCATCTGAAGAGCAGGAAGGTCCACCCAGGGTTGGCCCCTGCCTTCAGCAAGCCCTATTTTGCGAGGTCAGCCTGTAAACTAGGTGATCATGGGCAAATTCATGCTTACATATCCCTACCTCTATCCACAGGCTCATCACTTGAAAGCTACCCCCGCTTTCCCAGAAGCCCACTCCTATGCTGTACAAAGTCATTCTCTCTACATTCTCAGACTTGCTCAGCTGTGGACCCATAGGCTTACATCTGATACCACGCCTTTCAGCACCAAGGTCCAGCACATATAGCAAAGACATATGAGACCAAGAGGTAACAGGCATTGTAGCACATACCTGTGGTTGCAACTGCTCAGGAGGTCAAGACAAAAGGGTTCTTCTAAGTTCCTGAGTTACATGGCAAGACTCCCCTCATGGTTTATGTTACAACCATAAAACAGAAATGAGGCCTTGAGGTTTCCTGGCCACTCCAGGTACCAGCTGTGCGAGGATTGTGTCCCCCAAACACATGGCTGCATTTTCTACTAGATTCACAGGAAGAGACTCAAAACAGCCACAACAAAAGGGACACATTAACCTTTAAATGTTCTGGGGGCTGTGGGAGCAAGGACACCATGTCCTCCGAGTCCCCCTCTCACAGTGCCTGGCATCTTCAGCCTTGTTCTCCTAGAAACCTAAGTTGTAGAAAGATGCCTGACTAATCTTCAGCTACCCAGCTGCCAGGATAGTCACAAAGAATAGAACAGAACGACTGACAGACGACAGTCCAGCGTGCTCCTTCTGTATTTGTCCAAGCCTGACCCACAGTGTGTCTTGGTGGACTGTGCCTATCTATCTCAGCACCCTGTTATGAATCAATGAGTGGATTGAGCCCTCCTTGCACTTCAGTCTGTAAGAAAGAAGTAGTCATACTGTTCTCCTGGGGCCAGAAAACGAGGAACTGCTATTTGCAGCTGCATCCTTTGCTTCAAGGATCTATCTTTAGAATGTTCCACAAACATCAAAAATGCAAACACTCCCATTAATTTCCAGTGCACAGGTATGCTGCTTTCTCCCTCATTTTTAAAACCCTTGCTCAGGGCTGGAGAGATGGCTCAGGGATTAAGAGCACTATCTGCTGTTCCCAGAGGTTCTGAGTTCAATTCTAGAAATCACATGGTGGTTCACAACCATCTATAATGTGATCAAATGCCCTCTTCTGGTCTGCAGGTGTATTTGCAGGCACAGCACTCATATATATATATATATGAGTGCTGTGTTCTAAAACCCTTTTAGAACAAGGGTTTTAAAAAGTATATATATATATATATATATATATACTTTTTAAAACCCTTGTTCTTGCCAAGCCTAGCATTCACGAGGCAGAGACAGGCAGATCTCTGTGAGTCTGAGGTCAGTCTGGTCTACAGAGCGAATTCCAGGACAGACAGGCTCTTGAAAAACCAAAGAAAACAAAGCCAAAAAAACTTGCTTTCTACCTGAGTTCCATTCTTAGCACTCACTCTAGGCAGCTCACAACCACCTATAACTCCATCTCCAGGGAGATACAATGTCTCTGGTCTCTGTGGGCACTTGTACTAGTGTACACATACCCCCACACAAACACACAAAAGGATAATTAAAGATAAAAACAAGGGACTGAGCAAGCCATAGTGGCACAGCCTTTAATCCTAGCACTCAGTGAGGCAAAGGCAGATGGATCTCTGTAAATTTGAGGCCATCCTAGTCTACAGAGCTAGTTCCAGGACAGCCAGGGTTACAGAGAAACCCTGTTTTGAAAAACCAAAAACTACTGGAGAGACGACTAAGCAGTTAGGAGCCCTGGCTGTTCTTCCAGAGGACCCAGGTCCAACTCCCAGCTCCCATATACAGCTTAAAACTGTGACTGCAGCCAGGCACAGTAGCACACGTCTTCCATCCCAGCAGGGTCATCTCCTTGAGTACAAGGGCGGCCTGGTCTACAGAGCTGTTCTAAGACAGCCAAGGCTACACAGAGAAACCCTGTCTCTAAAAACAAACAAACAAAAGTAACTCCAGTTCCAGGGGATCCAACACCCTCAATACAGACATGCATGACACAAGCAAAACACCAATGCACAGAAAATAAAAACAAATAAATCGGGCTGGAGAGATGGCTCAGAGGTTAAGAGCACTGCCCGCTCTTCCAGAGGTCCTGAGTTCAATTCCCAGCAACCACATGGTGGCTCACAACCATCTATAGTAAGATCTGGGGCCCTCTTCTGTCATGCAGGTGTACATGCAAATAGAGCACTCATATGCAAAATAAAGAAATAAATCTTAGATATCTAGATATCTAGATATCTAGATATCTAGATAGATAGATAGATAGATAGATAGATAGATAGATAGATAGATAGATAAAATAAAGAGCACTGGCTGCTCTTCTAGGGGATCTAGATTTGGTTCTCAGCACCTACTTAGCAGTTTACAACCATCTGTAAATGTGATCACAAGTGCTACAGACACTCATATACACAAAAATAATAATAAAATAATTTAACAAGCTGGGCGAGGTGGTGCAGGCCTGTGATTCTGGCGCTTGGGGAGGCGGAGGCAGGAGCATCTCCGTGAATTTGAGGTCAGTCTGATCTACAGAGCAAGTCTGGGACAGCCAGGGCTACACAGAAAGACCCTGTCTCAGAAAAAAAGCAAAAACTAACTAAATAAATAAAAGTTGTTGGGGGGTGGTGGTGGCTGGAAAGATGGCTTAGCCGTTAAGAGCACTGTCTGCTCTTCCAAAGGACCCAGGTTCAATTTCCAGCACCCATATGGCCGCTCACAACTCTCTTTACTTCCAATTCCAAGGGGTCTGACACTTTCATAAATAAAATAAAAAGTAAATAAATTATTTAAAAAAATAATAATTTAATAAGTGAAAATTACAACAAATGGTTAAACCCTTGCTCTGTACTAGTTTCTGCTCCATTTCTCTGCTGCCTTTTGGACAGGTCTTCTTCCAATCAGCTACCTGATTCTCTGCTACCAATTCACCACAGAACTCAACCATCCTCACTGCCCTGCCCATACCACTTTGTCACTGTCTCTTAAGACGCAGAACATAGAACCATGGGGCCCACTCCCACCATGCCCCCCCCCCCCGCCATGGTTTTTCCAACTCCTGAGTGGCTGCCTACTCTTGGCCACCTCACCCCCATACCACCTCCTGCCTTTTCCGCCTCAGGGAGTAGCAACACCATCCCTGTATCCACTAAGACCAAATCCACACCCGCTGCCCACAACAGTGACAGATTCTTGGCATCACCCTGAGTTCCTCTCAAACCCCACCTCTATCCACCCTGAAACTGACTTGTGTGCACATAGCCACACAAAAATACACATACAAATAATTAAAAAATAGGGCTGGAGAGATGGCTCAGAGGTTAAGAGCCCTGGCTGCTCTTCCAGAGGTCCTGAGTTCAATTCCCAGCAACCACCATGTGGCTCACAACCATCTATAATAAGATCTGGTGCCCTCTTCTGGCAGGCATGATACTGTATACATAATAAATAAATAATTTTTAAAAATAATTAAAAATAAAAATAAGGTGGTTCAGCCCCCATCACTTCATAGCTACACTGGTCCAGGCCACCATCTTGCCTAATAGCTAAAGCCACTTCCTGACTAGTCTCCTTGGACTATTCTCTTAACATCTGAGCCACCTCTCCAGCTAATTTTTTTTTTTTTTCCAAGACAGGGTTTTTCTGTGTTGCCTTAGCTATTCTGGACTCGGCTTTGTAGACAAGGCTGGCTTCAAAGTCACAGAGATCTGCCTGCCTCTGCCTCCCCAAGTGCTAGGATTGTAGGCGTGCGCTACCATGTCCGGCCCTCCCTCGACCACTTTCAAACAGTTGTTGGGCAAGATCATTTTTTTGCCAAAACTCCCTACTTGGAGAGGACAGCATGAAGCCCCACCCTGTTACCTCTACCTGCTCTTTTCCTCCTCCCTCTCTCCCTTAACCTCAATCACAAAACTTAGCTTTGCTTGAAACCACTTTGTCTAACTTGCATATATGTTCCCATACCTCCTTGTCTATTTAAATCACATCATCTATGGCGGTGAGATTTCCTGCTGCCTTCCCTGTCCAGTTCTGCTGCCCCAGGGACACTGAATCTCACTGGCTTGGCTGTATGTGGCCTGTCAATCACTGGATACACACCCCACAGAGCAGGTTTCTCCCCAAAGGTCTCATACAGCAGACACTAATAAATGTCTGAGGAGGGGAAAAAAGATTCCAGTTGCATTTTTGTTTTTGAGTGATGAGAACTGAATTCAGGGCTTTCCATAGGCTAAGCAAGTGCTCCACCACTAAGCTACATCCTTAGCCCCTCAGTGTTTTCACAGACAAAACTTTAAGCCATGTGGGAGCACTGCTAACTGTGGTGAGCTGCATGTCCATAATCCCAGCACTTGGGAAGTGGAGACAGAATCAATGAGTTTAAGGTCAGTCTTGATTACAAAGAGAGTTCTAGGACAGTATGCATCACACAAGTTTCCATTTCCAAAAAGTGAAAGAAAAAGAGGAAGAAAAAAACAACCCCAAACATAAAAACTTCAATGAATACTTTTAAATGACACAGACTGGGCATGGTGGCACAAGCCTTTAATCTCAGAGGCAGAGACAAGCCTTCTCTGTGAGGCCAGCCTAGGGCTCTGTTATGAAGAAAAACCCAGTCTTGAAAAACAAAAATCAAACAAACAAAAACAACCGAGACAATCAATTACAAACTCCCATAGAAATAGCCCACCGGTCTTCTATTTTGATTACCTTGTCAGGTTCTATCAGTAAAGTAGGGAACATGTAGCATTCACAGACACTTTTGCACAGGGCTAGGAGCCAGCAACTTGGCTCCCCAAAGTGAGCTCTAGAATTGTCCTCAGTCCTTATTCGAAATGCTTCCTTGACACCTTTCTGCTTTGGACAAAAAGAGTTCTGCCTACAATGTACCCTGCATTACACATATTCTTCTACCCTCAAGGATGCTGGTGGCCTATGGGAGGGCCGGAGAGCTGGCTCAGTGGTTAAGAGCACTGGCTGCTTTTCCAAAGGTCCTGAGTTCAATTCCCAGAGACCACAGGGTGGCTCCCAACCATCTAGAATGAGATCTGGTGTCCTCTTCTGGTGTACATGCAGACAGAACAGTGTGTACATAATAAATAAATATTTTTTAAAAAGGCTGGCTGGAAAATGTACTCTTGGCCCTCTCTTCGTATACTACCCACAGATGGAACACCTCCCCTATCATCAGAGATATCTGCTACCTCTTGGCTAAGAAGCTGCCTCTTGGGGCTGGAGAGATGGCTCAGTGGTTAAAGGTACTGTCTGCTCTTACACGGGGTCCTGAGAGCAATTACCAGAAACAACATGGTGGCTCACAAACTTCTATAGTGGGATCTCTCCAGGCATGCATGTGTACAGGCAGATACACCACTCATCTTTTTTAAAAAAGAAAAATGAAAAAAAGAAGCTGCTTCTTTAGGGCTGGAGTGATGGCTCGGCCATCAAGAGCATTTGTTGCTCTTATAGAGGAGAGGACCCACTTGCTGGCATAACCATTCATAACACTGACCTCCATGGACATACATACACGTAGAGCAAACACAAGACTCAAATGAGTAAGTCTAATTTTTAAATTTTTTTTTTGGCGGGGGGGAAGAAAGAAACTTTTTTTGGCTTCTTTTTGTTTGGTTTTAGACAGTATCAATATGTAGCCCTAGCTATGTCCCTAGTTCCAATTTACTCTGGAACACCCAGAAATCTGTCTGCTTCTGACTGGGATTAAAATGCATGCACTAAGCAGGAGCCAGGGAAATTGCCTCTTGCAAAAAGGCTTCCTGAACTACTTGCTGTCGCTCTAGCAACAAAAACACCCCTATTTCTTATGTCTTGACGAGCGTGTTCCACACTACATCTACTGTCAGTAGTCTGTCCCCAGCAACATCTAGCCTTGCTCCTTTAGAAAGAAATGTTCTTCCACCAACAAACCTGCTCAGAAAACCTCAGAAAACCTCTGGTTGTCTGTCTACAAACACCCAGCCTCCTTCGTTAGGTCTTACTCCCCGAGACACTGTGGCAATCTGTGTATTCAGTTTCCTGAAGGGTGATCTCCCTCAAGAGTCTGGCTCACTGCCATGTCCTTACTGCTAAGCACATGGAAGGTTTGCAACAATCTGCTGAAAATACCAAAGAACAAGTAGTAGACCGCAGGCTGGGGCGTCCCGGCCGGGTAGGATGAGGCCAAACAACGCGGTAGTGGAGAAATGGCCCTGGGGGCAAGAGACCTGAGTTATAGCTCGGCTCCCTAACTGGGGAAACCTGCCGAGGTGACTGCGGTACGGCCTCGGCATCTCCGCTCAGGAGACACGGCCTACCTCGGCGTCGCGGTTCAGGCGGTACACATAGAGCTGCGAGGTGCCAGCCACCACGAGGTTGCGCTCACTGTTGTTGAAGAAGTTGCAGTACATGGCAAACTCGAGCCCGGTGGGCGGGTGCGCCTGCTTGTACACAGCGTACATGTTGCCGCCACTGTCACGCCGGAGCCGCCGACTCAGGGGACAGGGACGGCAGCGGACTCGGACCGGCCGCGCGCACAAACCCAAGCCACCAAGTTCCGAGTTTCTGCGCCTGCGCTTCTCGCCCGGACCCGCCTTCTAGGCGGACCAGTCTGGTAGTTGAGAAGCCTAGTTCCGGACTGCTTCGCCTCTGCGCCTGCGCGCCAGAGCTGCGCGAGCACAGCGGCCCCTAGTGGACTAGCTTGATAAAAACTGAAAAGCCTGGTCCCAGAGCTGGAGGGCGCCGATTATCTGCCCCCTCCAAGGTTTACCTCGTTAGCTAAACCCAGAACCTTAATATCCCAGGAAATAAAACCAGGTGTACAGGAACAGAACAGGATACAGAAACATATAAAGTTACACATCACCACTCAGTAAATGAGGGTCTTTTTGAATGTAGTAGCTCACCCCTGTATAACACTGAAGATCTCTCTTTTATTATTGTTATTTTTGTTTATTTGGTTGGTTTGGGATTTGTTTTTTTCGAGACAGGGTTTCTCTACGTGTCCTTGGCTGTCATGGACTCGCTTTGTAGACCAGGCTGGCCTCAAATTCACAGAGAACTGCCTGCCTCTGCCTCCTTGAGCACTGGGATTACAGGTTTGCGCCACTACTCCCACCTAAAGATCTCTTTTTAAAGTATTTTTGTTGTTGTTTGATTTTTGAGACAGGGTCTCGCCATATAACCCTGGCTGTCCTTGTACTCTGTGTCTACCCAACTGGCCTGGAATTCACGTAGATTTGCCGGACTCCCTATCATTGTAAAGATGTGCACCTTCGTGCCTGGGTGAGCTTTTTTTGTTTTGCTTTGCTTTTCAAGACAGGGTTTCTCCGCATAACAGTCCTGGAACTCTCTTTGTAACCCTGGCTGCCTAGAACTTGCTCTGCAGAGCAGGCAGGCCTTGAAGTCACAGAGATCCACCCACCTCTGCCTCCTGAGTGCTGGGATTAAAGGTGTACTCCAGCACTGCCACTTTGGGTGAGCTTTTAGATGATGCAGCTACTTTTGAATCGAACCTATTCCTGTAAATATAACCCTGTACCTATACTTCTGTAAGTAGTCCCAACAAACTCATCAAACTATGTCGTTTGCCAAACTGGACTTTTGTTAGGTCATTTCTTTTCCTCTGTTGAGGTGATTTATCTGGGGTAAAGAGACATTTGATCATATCTCTCTAGGAAGCCACCCTGTCTCAAAAATGAAAAGCTCTTTGTGGTGTGCATGCCTTCCCCTAGCACTCAGAATGCAGAGGCAAGCAGATCTCTGGGAGTTCCAAGCCAATCAAGAATACACAGTGAGCATGCCTGTAATCCCAGCACTAGGGAGGCAGGGGCAGGCAGATCTCTGTGAACTTGAGGCCAGCCTGGTATACAAAGCGAGTCCAGGACAGCCAAGGTTACATAGAGAAACCCTGTCTTAAAAAAAAAAAAAAAAAAAAAAAAAAAAAAAAAAAAAAAAAAAAAAAACAAAAAAAAAAAAAAAAAAAAAAAAAAAAAAAAAAAAAAAAAAAAAAAACAAGAAACAAAAACCAAGAGAAGAAGAGGAGGAGGAGGAGGAGGAGGAAAAGGAGCAGGAGGAGGAAGAAGAGGAGGAGGGGGAAGAGGAAGAAGACATAGTGATTGCTGCACAGCAGTGGGGACACACACTTTTAATCTTGGAACTGGGAGGCAGAAGCAGGCGGATCTCTGAGTTTAAGGCCAGCCTCACCTACAGAGTGAGCTCCAGGGAGTCAGAGGCAAGCCACTCTCTGTGAGTTTGAGGCCATCCTGGTCTACAGAGTAATTCCAGGACAGCCGGGGCTATCCAGAGAAACCCTGTCTTGAAAAACCAAACAAACAAACAAAAAACCAACAATACAAACAAACAAAAGAACAAAGCCATACTGAGACCTCAAATATAAAAAACCAACAGTATAAAGCAACCACTTGATAAATTCAATGTCCTGCTAGGTTTGATTTTATTTATACTTATATTGAGACAGGGTCTCTACATAGCCCAGGCTGTCGTGGATTTTTAAAATTTTATTTAATTTTTATTCTCTGTGCATTGGTATGAAAGTGTCAGAATGGAACTGGAGTTACAGACAGTTGTGAGCTGCCATGTGGGTGCTGGGAATTGAATCTGGGTCCTTTGGAAGAGCAGACAGTGCTTTTAACCACAGAGCCATCTGTTCAGCCCTGTCCTGGATTATTTATTTTTTTGATACAGAGTCATACCATGTTACCTGAAATGGCTTGTAACTCACATTATAAACTGTCCCGCCCCGCGGGACTCAGTTATTCGTGGGGGCGAAGGGGGTCAATCCTGAAAAAGATGAGGGAGAGAGAGAAAGGACACAAGCAGACGGTTGCCGGTCAAGTGTCTCTTTTATTGAACTTTGGTGTTTCTTTTAAAACGTGGTTTTGGCAGGGCGGGGGAGAGGGGCGAGAAAGGAAAGTAATAGTGGAAAAATACCAAGGCCCTTGGTGGGAAGTTCCCAAGGCTAAGAAGGTGGGTTAAAGAGTTACAAGGCCCGAAGATAACATCGGTGGTCACATCGGTGGTCACGGATGTGTCCCAAAGCAAACAGTTTTGGGAACAATGGGTTGTAAGAAACTATGGCCTGCTGGCGCCCGGTGCTTATCTGGCAGGTCAGGCCCTTAGGAAGGGTCCCAGGGCTTTGCTCCCAACAATAAACCATGCTGGCCTGAACTCCACCTGCCTCCGCCTCTCCAAGTGTTGGTATTAAAGGCATGCACCTCCAAGCCTAGCCAAACAGTTCTTTTGGAAATCAAAACATGTTTACCTTAACACTTTTGGAAACTAAAACACATTCAAATTTACATCTCCCTGAATTCCACCTGCCTCT
Organism: Psammomys obesus; assembly: GCF_907164565.1. NCBI lineage: Eukaryota > Metazoa > Chordata > Mammalia > Rodentia > Muridae > Psammomys > Psammomys obesus. The sequence goes on along the minus strand of NW_026596079.1, from coordinate 702,816 downwards.
GCTTATTGTTAAGTGCTGGTATTAAAGGCATGCACCTCCAAGCCTGGCCTAACAGTTCCTTTGGAAATCAAAACATGTTTGTATTTAGTTCTCCCTAGAACTTACACTGTTACATATTAGCCAATCAATCATACAGGAATATGGCTGAGCTCCAACTACACAGTGAGACAATGGATCCCTTAAAACCCAGCAATGTTTTCACTGGGCATGCTTCCTTGCACACAGCTACACATGCTCCTGCAGAAGTAAAACTTTTTGGTCTTGTGTGGTGACTTTCTTAAGAACCCAGACCCATTTTTTTTTTTTTTTTATAACATGCCTTTGGTCTTCTGGCCTCCAGAACTATGAGAATAAATTTCTGTTGTTTTAGGCCCCTGCTCTAGGGTAGATTATTATGTCAACCTCCGAAGACTAATTGCAAGGGAATTTGGGATGGCCCATTCTGCCAAGAGCTGTGGGGTGGCTCAGTATCAATGGGTTGTCCTTTGGTTTGGCTTGTGTACATGACAGAAGTGAGCCCTCATATATGTAAGCAATATTGGTGATGTTTTGACTGAAGACAGGGACCCATCCTGGAGAGCTCTGGCCATTCCCCAGGCTTAATAACAGAAAAGTCAAGCTAACCTGGCTGACCACAGGACCCCCAACGCAGTTGTCGACAGAAGGAGGCAGTGCTCTGCTCTAGAGCTTCCGCCAGGAGACGCTACAAGAAGAGACTGCAGTTGAGCTTGATGGACAAGAGGTCTTTATTGAAATCAGAGCAGGGAAATGAGGCCTGAACCTTCAGGCTACCCAGTTGATCCAAAAGTTAGATGGCTTAAGGAGGTAAGGCAGAGTCAACAGACAGGGATGAGGAATGGGACAGGACGGAGCTGTCAGAAAGTGATGTTGTCTTCGTACAATGACAGCAGCAGCAGGACGGTCCAGCCGCCCAGCAGACCCACGTTGTGCAGCAGGAAAAGAAGCCAGGGCCGCTGGTCCTGCACATTCATCATGGCTGGGAGCTGAGGAGAAGGTGGGCATCAGTTCAGCAGCCAGCTTGGTGGAGCCCCTGGCTACCTCCCCACCCCGACATAGGCTCTCCGCCTTCCTAACCATGTCACAGAGTGCCACATAAAGGAAGAGGCCGGTGGCTACAGCCAGAATCCAAGCCTCGCCCTCCTCATCTACTCCGACTGCCAGAGCCACGTAGAGGCCAATGAAGGCTGTGAGTGCGGAGGCCAGGTTCAGCAAAAGTGCACGCCTCACAGTCAGCCCAGCCTGCAGCAGAGCAGCGAAGTCCCCTAGGGACAGAACAAGCCATAGTAAGCGCTCTGTCCTCATGTCAGGTACAGCCTGCCTGACAGACCAGTCACTCCTGCATCCCAGACAGACACACCCATGTAAAGGCCAGACCCACTCCAGGCCCCCTCCCGCCTCCCTGCAATCCATCCTACCTGCAGCCAGGCAGAATGACAGACAGTTCCCATTGAAAGGCTTTGTCCCTATTCTGGTCTTGTTCACTCTCACTAAGCCCCGCCCTTTCCAGCCACACCCCAGCACTCACCCAGTTCATGTGGCAGCTCATGGCAGAACACTGCCAATGAAGTGGCCAGCCCAGTCTTCCAGGAGGATGCGAAGGCTGCACCCACAGCGAGCCCATCAGCGAAGTTGTGCACAGCGTCGCCCAGCGTGATCAGATACGGTAACAGCCTCAGCTCTGTGGGCATGGCAGGCGTGGGTCCCGTAGGTCAGGTCCTCCACATCCGCCTAAAGGCAAACCCCAGATCTGCAGCCCTCCAGGGACTCCCTCAGGGCTCACCTGCTCTCAGCCTCTGGAACTCTGGGTTCAGTAGTTCTGGGCTTTCCTCTGTCACCTGTGGGGAGCAAGAATGAACCCAGGCAAGTAGATAGCTAAAGGCTCCAGGTGGGATAGGACTTGCTACTTACCAAGTCTGAGCGGGAACTCTCATGGGACTGTTTGGACTGCCGGAGATTGCTGGGTGCCAGCTGCAGCGACACTCCATGGCTGTGTCCACCGTGGCTGCAAGGCCCATCCTTCTCAGAATTCTGTGGGGAAAAAAAACTGGTCAGAGTCCACCAAGCCCTTACCCAGAGTCCACCAAGCCCTTATCCATCCTACCTACTGGTACCCCAGAGGCTGACCTGGTCCCTGGGCAGTAGGAGGTTAAAGAAGCTCTCAAACAGGAAGAAGATGTAGAGGCCTCCAAGTACAGCCAGCAAGCGCCAGGTGGACTGCGCACCAATGCCCACCTCCTCGTGGGTGTGACCTTCCCCACTGTGTGTGTGCAGTCCTAGCACCTGAAAAGGAAAGGGGGGACTTCAGGGCTACAGAGGGCTGGGGTGGGGCTAGGAAAGGGCAGGAAGGTGGGGGTTACCCTGTTGTGTGAGGGCTGACCTTGGGTATCAGGTGCAAAAGCGCATCTCCTGTGAGGGCACCCACAGCCAAGCTCAGGAAGGTCTGCATGACGTAGTGGGTGACTGTGCTGCACCTGGCACAGGTCAGCAGGAGAAGGCCGAACACAGCGCAGAGGCAGATGATCAGGGTAGCCAGGGAGCCATACAGATAACCTGTGGGGGAAGCCACACTAAGAGCCCTGTTGCCCAGAGAAGCCCCCAAGTCCAGCCCAGGAGCAAGCAGCTGTTGGTGGGAGCCAGGTGTCCCTTTATACTGGCCCTCCTCTCCCTTCAAATCACTACCCTTCCTTCCCTCCCTTACTGGTTCCCCATTCCTCAGCGTCTACTCCTTGAGGCCAGCACCCAGGGGTTGGGCCATCTAGACAGGCACACCTTGGGATAGGGACTCACTCTCTGTTTGGGTGAGCTGGCCCTGAATATGGGTACTGGAGCGGTGGCTGCAGGCCCCACTTAGCTGCTGCTGGACCAAGGCAGGGGTCAGCTGGGCCCAGGCCTGAGGGCTCACCCCAGCCTCTTCAGCTAGCCCATATACAGCCATCACATCTTTGGTACTCAGGCACAACTGGAGGCAAGAGGAGAAGGACAGGAGTCAGGCATCTGAGGGGACCCTGGGTAGCCCATCTTTCTCCAGAACTGCAGGAATGGCTCACCATGTCCCATACGCTGGCGCTGCTATTATGGGTAGCATGGAGCTCAGAGTCTCGGTGGCTGGCTTCCCTGTCCAGGTGACTGTGGTCGTCATCATGGTGACTGTGGTTGTCATCATGGTGACTGTGGTCCTCTCCACCCAACCCAAGGTGGTGCATCAAAACCTCCAGTTCTGGCAGGGAAAAAAAAGAAAAACAGTCACTGTAGTTGGTTCTTGCAACTCCAGCCTTGTCCCCTCCCCCAGGACTAGAGGCTAAGGATTTCCACTCAGGCCTCACCAGATAGGGTCATGTTGGGAGCCTCAATACTCTGCTGCCGGAACACAAAGTCCACAAAGTACTGAGGGCTAGGCAGGCCTTGGAAGCAGGACCCATTAACGACATGATCCAGCAAGGCTGTCAGGACCAGGCTGGGACTTCCGGGATCTCCGGCTTCCTCAGCCTCCTCCAGCAGCTGGGGAACATCTACACAGGACTGGAGAAGAAAGAGACTGTCCTCAGCTCTACCCCCAGTGTCAGCTTCTGGAGTCCATCCTAGCACAGCCCACTGGATGGGTCTCCCATCAATGCCCAGCCTCTTCAAATTATTCCCCAGATTTCACCAAAGATATCAGCTGGCTCTCCCTGGACCACAGTCTAGGTCAAAGGGTTCCCCAAGACTCCCACAGTCCCTGTCCCACTCAAAAGTAAACATCCAGTTCTAATGCCCAGTACACTCCAACCTCCCAAGTACCCCCTCAGAGGCCAGTGAGGCTTCACATGGGACATTGCCCCTGCTGGAGCAGCCTCCCTTCCATAGCACTTGGATCCTTCTCACTACCCACAACAGCCCTCTGGACCCTCACCTCCTTCCCGTTGGGGTGGCCGGCAGCATGGGCCTCAATCTTCTGCAGTAGCTGGCTCAGACCCAGGGTCATGGCCTCTGGACTCTCCAGTGTGGTCAGGTAATCGTCCACATGGGAGGCTAAGAGGCCAGCTTGGATGTCCTTGCATGTTTCCTCCGGGTTGCTAAGATAGAGGGCTGCGGCAGCACTAAGGTGGCCAATATATCTGGACTCCAGGACTGGTTCAGGGGCAAGCCGAGGCTTGCCAGTTCCGGCTAGGGCCAAGACATCCTCCACAGATAAACACTGTGGGCAAACAGGTAAACACGGTCTGGTCCACCCGCCACAATCAAGGATTGGATCCTATCAGCTTTTTTTTTTTTTTGAGACAAGGTTTCTCTGTCCTGGACACGCTTCGTAGACCAGGCTGGGCTCGAACTCAAAGCACAGCGATCCACCTGCCTCTGCCTCTGGAATTACAGGTGTGGACCATGGCGCCAGGAACTCTTATCAGCTATCTTATGTCCTATTCTGCCCCTTGTACAGCTAGCTTGACTAGGAGCCCTCACAGAGGGATCCCCAGAAGTTACTCCTTCTGGTGAGAGTGGTCACCTGGCGTCACCACAAATTTGATGGGGGGGGGGGGGGGTGTTAATGGATGGAGCTCTGTGTCCCAGGAGGGAGGCTTGGCCTGTTTAAGACCCCTTAGGATGGGAGAGGAGGCTCCAGCCTGCAAGTAGGTTCAGGCACCAGCCTCCGGACCCGCCTCCTGGAGTTTGCCCAGGTCCCTTTTGCTGCCTGCCACGGGGTGGAGCGGGCAGGAAGGGGCCGGGGCTGGGGGACCCATCGGGTGGGGCTGTTACCTTTTCACACGGCCCGTTGGCGCAGTGCACACGGGCCGCCAGCGTATTTAACAGGCGGTCCAGTGCCTGGCGATCCAGAGCATCCCGTCCCGAGGTGAGAAGGTTTAGCAGGCTGTTGGGCTGGACAACTGCTGCTGTGATGACCAGCATAGCCAACAGGAGCCCCTGGGTGAGCGGAGCTGGGAACCCCATGCCTCAGGTCCCCAGAGCTCTTCTTGCTTTGGTGCTCTGTGAGGACTGCTGGCGTCTGGGTTGACTAGAGACTGCTGGGGCTCCCTGGGGCCAGACTGGGGCTGGGTTCAACTTGCCCGGCTTTAGCTTCAGGACCTCTCCCAGGTATTTCCTGCAGGGCTCTGTGATTGGCTGCTGGGTTAGCCATTCCAGTGGTAGATCCTCCCTGAAAGCTTGGGGGCAAGGAGCTGCTGCCTCCTGAGGATAGGGCTAGAGCTGGGTCCCTTTTCTTAGGTGGGTGGCTTGTGCATGTCCTCTCCTGTCATACCCAGGACCGCCACTCAGGGCTTTCTCTGTTCTCTGAGGGCCTCCTGTGATCTTGCCTCAGGCTAGGGGAGGGGGCAGAGCTTCCTATTAGTTGCCAAGTCAAATATGGGTGTTCTATTTGACATTTTCAGGAGAGCCCATAGACCTACCTCCCACCCTTCACCAGCTGCCTCTCAGCTCAAGCAGCTTAGACAAATCCCAAGTCTTGTGGCCCGAATGAGGGTGGGTGGGGGTGGTGATCTTGGATCCTGGGCCTCTGGGCCCAACATGGGCTACAATGGGAGATTTCTGAAGGGTACTTGCTGAGTCATAGTCCCCACCTCCAGCCCTTGGAGGGTAAATCCCCAGGAAAAGGCTAAAGCCCCAACCTAGACAAACAGGAAGAGAAGATGTGACCTTGGTCCTAGCCAGCATCTGGCCAGCTTTTGGGGTCAGTAGGAGGTCGAGGTCCTGTTGTGAGCTCTAGGCCTGAGGCACAGGAAAACTGAGGTAGGGCTGAGTTCCTCCCTCTGCCCCTCCCGGATCAATCATTCCAACCTTTGACCCCTGAGCCTTATCTCTACCTAGGTGGCAGGTGGAGGAGGGGTCGGATCTCCGGTTGCTGACAATCCCCAGGTCACAAGGCATTTCGGCCTTTTTGAAGGGGACTTCGGGTAGCACCAGGCCCTCTCCTGACCCCAGCCCTTCTGGGGTGTGGTTGGGTGTGGAGCTGGAAACATAAAGCCTAAAGAACTCTGCCCCTTAGTATTCCAGAGGGTAGGGCAGGGTGGGGAAAGAAGCTGGCTGACTGTCCTGAGCCCAGAGGTCAACCGTTTCAGACCTGAGCCAAACACACACCTATGTCAGTGGTTCTTATGGTTGGGATGCCTACAAGGTGGCATCCCTTCTGGTCCGAAGGAGGAACTGTGACTGGGAACTGGAAGTGCCAGCATGAGACAATGAAGAGAACATTCTCCACATGTAACTCTGAAGATGCCATATACCCAACGTGGCTTTTCTGTTTCCGTTGCTGGGTTGCTGGGGCCTGGGACCAGGTTGGTTTCCTAGCCTCGCAGATCAGCTGCTCTCTGTTTAAGCACAGTCAGCCTCTAGAGAGAAGTCTTTTTTTTTGGGGGGGGGGGCAGAGGAGGGGGGTTGAACCTAAGTCCTTTGGAAAAGCAGCCAGTGCCCTTAACCACTTGAACCATCTCTCCAGCCCCACAATTTATTTATTTACTGATATGGCATAGAGTAGAGGTGAGAGGACAACTTTTCTTTTTTAATGTTTATTTTTATGTATGTAAGTGCTCTATCTGCATATACATTCCGCGTCAGAAGAGGGCATCAGATCCCATTACTGATGGTTCTGAGCCACCTTGTGGTTACTAGGAAGTGAACTCAGGACCTCTGGAAGAACAGACAGCGCTCTTAACCTCTTAGCCACCTCTCCAGCCCGAGAGGGCAACTTTTCAAGAGTTGAATTTCTCTTCCTACCACATGTCCTTTTCTTCACCTGTTGAGCCGTCTCACCTACCTCAGACATTGGTTTTATAACTACCCTTTTTATAAAATGGCAGTGAGCTGGCTGGAAATGATACAGAAAGGGCAATGCTACAGGTGCATGAGGGTTGGCTGTTCTGGTCTTCCCCGGATTAGGCAGGTCTCCCCTTTGAAGGAGAAATCTAGGGAAGCCAGGATTGCCAAACCTACGCTAAGACTTCTCCCCAGAGCCAGGCTCAGTGGCACACACCTGTAATCCCAGCACTCAGGGAGGCAGAGGCAGGCAGATCTCTGTGAGATTGAGGCCAACCTGCTCTACAAAGCGAGCCCAGGACAGCCAAGGCTACAGAGAAACCCTGTCTTGAAAAAACAAAAAAACAAACAAACAAACAAAAAAAACCAAAACAATGCTTCCTGGTTATCATTTCCCTATGACTCCTGCAAAGTTTAATTCAGCCAACTACAGATACTATAAAAAGAAGTGAAAACCAGGAATCACCGCATATACTCTTAATCCCAGCACTCAGAGAGGCAGAGGCAGGCTGATCACTGTGAGTCCGAGGCCAGCATGGTTTACAAAGCGAGTCCAGGGCAGCCAAGGCTACACAGAGACCCTGTCTGGAAAAAACAACCAAACAAACAAAAACAAAAGTGAAATAGGTTGGAGCAGGTCTGGTCTGGGCATGGTGGCATATTACCTGTTAGTCCATTCCTGGGGAGGCAGAATCTATGACCCCAATCATGCATGCAGTACACAACATACCTGTAGGCAAAATACTTATCTGTGTACAATTAAAGAAAACATCCAAAAAAACAAAACAAAACAAAACAAAAAACCACAAACCCCAAGAAATGTGAATGTAGCTCAGTGGTAAAGCATTTGCCTTATACCCTGCACAAGGCCCAGCACCAAAAATGGCATGTTTGGGGAGCTTATGTGATGGGTCACTGAAGGCAAGTGCTTCAATTATGCTGTCCTAAGGCTGTCATTGACACCAAACACCAGTAATCCCAGCATTCAGGAGGTTAGGGCATGAGGAGACCCTTAAGTTCAAGGATAGCCACAGCTGTATCATAGCAAAACCATATCTCAAACAACAACAAAACCAAAGAAGAGTTAGCTGGGCATGGTGGTGCATGCCCTTAATCCCGGCACTCGTGAGGCAGAGGCAGGTGTATCTCTGAGTTCGAGGCCAACCTGGTCCACAAAAGTAAGTTTTAGGACAGCTAGGGTTACACAGAGAAACTGTCTCCCTGTCTGGAAAAAAAAAAAATCAACCAAACAAACAAAACCTAGAGCTGGGCAGTGGTGGCACAGGCCTTTAATCCCAATGCTTGGGAGGCAGAGGCGGGTGGATCTGTTGAGTTTGAGGCCAGCCTGGTCTATGGAGCGAGTCCAGCCAAGGCTATATACACAAAGACACCCTTGTCCCCCCCAAAAAAAACAAAAAAGGCCAGGTATGGTGGTACATACCTTTAATTCAAGCAGAAGGATCTCTGAATTGGAAACCAGCCTGTTCTACACAGTGACTTCCAGGCCAGCCAGGACTATATAGAGACCCTATATCAAAGAACAACGACAAATCAAACAAAAAAACAAACACCCCAAAGTGACTGGACTCCTTATTCTGACAACACAGCTGCCACCACATTGAAGTTTCCCTATGGCTTTGCTATTATGTCTTGGGAGGATTTGCCGTCACATGGCAGGGTTGTGGTGTCTAACTCAGCTCGCTACAGCAGAGGACGTGACAGCCTGTGCTTCAGACAGGATTCGTGGAGCCTGTGACCGGCCTAGCGCTCTCGGGTGCTGCTAGGAAGGGGCTGATGGCAGGCCAGGAGGCAACTGTTAGACCTATAATGATGAAGCAAGGGGGTACCATAGTGGGCCCCATGCCAAGGTGTACCCCTTGAGGAATTACACCACGCAACAGATCTGGTGTAAGGAAGTTTACTGGGGGAAGGGAGAGGAGGGCCTGGAGGAGGGATAGAGGCAGCAAGTGAGCTATGAGGCCAGGGAGGGAGAGAAAGGGGGCACCTAAGACAGAGAGCAGGAATAGGGGGCTGCGGTTGGCAGTAAGTCCTTCTATGAGCCAAATACACTTATTGCACCTGGAGATGGCAGCAGGTGATGGCATAAGCAATTGCCTATGGAGGCAGTTCCTGCTGGATCACCTGTCCTATAACAGCAGCCACACCTGGCCCGGTGGAGG